>NC_142022.1:653904-975570 GCF_049901735.1 Notechis scutatus | reverse complement strand
TTTACCCAAAATCAGGCAAAGCAGGCAGGCAGATTGAGTTGCTCGCAGAATCACAGATTCACTCAGAGATCTACCTCTCTGCAATCTGCTGCCTGAGTCTGCACTGAAAAATAGAAGCTTCAGTCCTAAGGAAGGTTCAGCTCTGCTCTCAGGCCACTTCTCCCTCCCACAACCCCCTGAAGACCACCCTTGACTGGGCCTCAGGGAAGCCTCCTGGGTGGGGTGAGTGGGAAGAGGAGGGCCCAGCCAGGGGTGTGATTTGCCGGTTCTCCGAACGGCGCAGAATCGTAACAACCGGTTCTATAGAACTGGTCCAAACGGGTAGAATCCCACCCCTGGTGATGGAGCACCCACGATTTCTGGTGGCAAGCTGTTCCACTGGTTAATTGTCCTCACTGTTAGGAAGTTTATCCTTGGTTCTAGGTTGCTTCTCTCCTTGTTTAGTTTCCATCCATTGTTTCTTGTCCTGCCCTCAGGGGCTTTGGAGAATAATTTGACCCCCTCTTCTTTGTGGCTGTGGCAGCATCCCTGTGGCCACGTGATTTATACCTGTTTATAAACCTGTTGCATGGAACCCTAGAGCTGGAAGGGACCTTAGAGGTCTTCTAGTCCAACCCAAGGCAAAAGACCGTGTATCATTCCGACAAGTAGTTTTCCCTATCTTTACTTGATGGAGCATCCACAACTTTGGGAGGAAAGTTGTTCCACTGACTGATTTTTCCTGCAGTTTCGTTATTTCATGCCGTACCTGATCAAGCTGAGAAAAAGGCAAGACAGGTAGTACAATAGTTCACTTAGTGACTGCTCAGAGTTACAACAGGGACTGAAAAAAAGCGACTGGTGCATGTTCTCATTTATGACCATTGCAGCATGGTCAGGCGCTTGGCAACTGACTCGCATTTATGACGGTTGCAATGTCCCGGGGTCACCCGCTCCCCTTGTGCGACGTTCTGACAAGAGAAGTCAATGGAGAAACCAGATTCATTTAATAACCATGTGACTAACTTAACAGCTGCAGTGATTCGCTTAACGACTGTGGCAGGGGCAAAACTCCCCGAACAGTCTTGCTTAGCAATGGAAATTTTGGGCTCAGTTGTGGCTGTGAGTCGAGGACTGCCTCCCTACAGAGGCTTTAGAGCGGTGTGTCAGGGGTCCAGCAGTTACCCCCCATTTAAATCACGAGTCTCGAGCCGAACTTCCAAAACTTCAAAAGGATTTATTGGGAGCGAACATGTCCAGCACTGCCTGGGTGTAGCCGACTCTGAGACACATCATTCACTGTCACCCTTGACCTTGGTTTTCCCCCACCTCCTGGGTGTATCCTGATTCATATTCTCCAATGGGAGACCTCCATAGCCCAGGGTCATCAATCATGCTCCCCAGTTAGAATTTTGCCTGGCAGAAACTTCAGTCACCTAGATACTATCTTTGAAAACATTTATGGAATGCACTTTCGGTTTGCAAGCTGCCGCACTGCTCCCCCCACCCTTTCTGTTGGCAACTCTAAAAAGACCATAGAAATATTTTATGAGTTGACACAGTGTGTGTCAACCTGGCCACTTTACATTGTGTGGATTTCAACTCCCAGAATTCCCCAGCCAGCATAGTATAGCATAGCATAGCATAGCATTCTTTATTGGCCAAGTGTGGTTGGACACACAAGGAATTTGTCTTGGTGCAAATGCTCTCAGTGTACATAAAAAGAAAAGAGACATTCATCAAGAATCATTAGGTGCAACACTTAATAATAGTCAAAGGGTACAATAAGCAATGAAACCATAACTAGGAAACAGTCAATATAAATCGTAAGGATACAAGTGACAGTCACAAGTGGGAGGGGATGGGCGACAAGGAGTGATGAGAAGATTAATAGTAATAGTAGTGCAGACTTTGTAAATAGTTGGACAGTATTGAGGGAATTATTTGTTTAGCAGAGTGATGGCATTCGGGGGAAAACTCCCCTTGTGTCTAGTTGTTCTGGTTTGCAGGGCTCTATAGCGTTGTTTTGAGGGTAGGAGTTGAAACAGTTTATCTCCTGGATGTGAGGGGTCTGTAAATCGCATAGCATAGCATAGCACTGCTGGCTGGGGAATTCTGGGAGTTGAAGTCCACGAAGTGGTCAAGCTTGAGAAACCCTGCATTAGAGGCCGATCCTCCTCTCGGTGGCATCAGAGCTGAGTGCGAGACGTTGCCCCTCTCTCCCTGAACGAAAGGCACATGTGTGCACATTTCAATTTGCCCAGCATTTTGCTGCAGCGCCGCGGAGATATGAAATATGCATTAGTTTCCCCGAGGCCTGGAGCAGCTCTCCAGGCAGGGTTGGTGGTGGGGGTGAATTCCTGTGGCTTGAGCCGTGGAATGTGGGAGAGGGGTGGTCAAGCCAAGCCTCTGAGCGCTGCCCAGGTGGGGCCCATAAAACGTGGCACGTGAAGGATCCCCCTGGTCTGCTTCCTCAGGTTTTCCCGCATCATTTGGGCACCGGTTCGTGGTTTTTGTTTTTCAAAGGGTTTGGTTTGGAGGCACGCTCCATACCTCTTTAAAAAGACAAAATGCCTTAAGGAGCTGGTAGTGCTGTGAAAGAGCCCTCCCTCCTGCCATCCTCTTTATTTACCGTTGCTCGGGGATTTTTAATGATCCGGTGGGCTGGAAGGCTTAATGCTCCTGGGCCTCCCAAGGCCCCTCCAGTTGCATCCTTGGGAAATTAAAAATGGGAAATGACTCAGGCTAGAAACAGGCTCACCTGAATGAGTAAGTTAAGTAAGCCAGGATGGAAGATCCAGTGGGAGGGTTACAACCCGGGCCCTGCGCTTTGCATATAAGTAGCCGCGCTGTTGTGTGTGCCATTTTGTTAACATATAAGCCCCTCTCCCCATTGCCCCCTCTCTGCCTCCCCTAGTCGTTGTGTGATCGCTGGCATCGCACTCTCCAACCCCGAGTCCTGTGGGTTCCAAGCAGTTTTCTTCCCCTGCTGCAGAGTTTTGCCCCTTCCTGAAAGAATTCCTCGCAGGTTAAAGATGCTGAACTTTGTCTGCTGGAAAGGTTTGAGACCTGAGCATCATGGGATGGGGTGAGCTCCTGTTCCTTGCTCCAGCTCTTGCCCACACAGCAGTTCGAAAGCAGGCACATGCGAGTAGATGAATAGGTTTTTAAGAAGACATTGGACAACCATCTGTCTGAAATGGTATAGGGTTTCCCGCCTGAGCGGATGATTGGACTACAAGACCTCTAAGGCCCCTTCCAACCTTCCGTTTAGTACTCCCAGTTATTCCGTGAGCCGTGGTGGCCCAGTGATTAGAATGCAGCATGGCAGGTTGACTCAGTGGCCAGTGATTAGAATGCAGCATGGCAGGTTGACTCTGCCCATTGCCAGCAGTTTGATCCTGACCTGCTCAAAGTTGACTCAAACTTTTGTCCTTCCAAGGTTGGTAAAACAAGGATCCAAATTGTTGTGGGCAAGAGGCTGACTCTGTAACTACTTAGAGAGGGCTGAAAAGCGCAACATAAGTCTAAGTGGTACTGCAGTTGCTATTGCTGTTCAATCAGGGTTGGGAGATACTAATACACTCTATGAAGCCTTAGTAAGACCACACCTGTTGAGACTCTGGAAAGAGGGCAGAGAAGAGCAACCAGGATGGTGAGGGGACTGGAGACTAAAACCTACGATGGACGGTTGCAAGAACTGGGCCTGGCTAGTCTAGGGAAGAGAAGGGCCAGGGGAGGCAGGAGAGCATCTTTCAATATTTGAGGGGCTGCCCCAAAGAAGAGGAGGGGGTCAAGTTGTTTTCTAAAGCACCTAAAGGCCGGACAAGGAATAATGGATGGAAACTGAACAAGGAGAGATTCAACCTAGAAATAAAGAGGAATTTTCTGACAGCGAGAGCAATCAACCAAAAGGGACAGGATTTGCCTTCGGAAGTTGTGGGAGCTTCATCCCTGGAAGCTTTCAAGAAGAGACTGGACTGCCATCTGTCAGAAATGGTTTAGAGTCTCCTGCTTGGGCAGGGGGTTGGACTAGATGACCTACAAAGTCCCTTCCGACTCTGATTATCTGTTACCTGGGGAATTCTGGGAGTTGAAGTCCATTCATTGTACAATTGAATGCAGGATGCCATTTTGCAGTGTGCGCCTCCCAGAATTGTGCGTGAACCTTCTCAACCCCCCCCCAAACTGCCTCCTGCCCCCAAATTGGCGAAAGTGAAGGCAGATGCACCTGGTGTGTTTTTCTCCAAGCCTGCTGTGTGAACGCAGCTCGCGCTGTGTTCTTCTTCCGCATCCACCTGGGAGGCGGGCCTGTGCTGCCCCACGTCTCCTGTCACCGTTGTGCAAATCTAAAATTTGCATCAGCCCCATTGCGAGACGGAGAGAAACTCTTCCCACGAGGGCCGTAAACAGACCGAAGGACGCAGTTTGCCCACCCCTGCTCTGCGAAAGGTGTCCACCTCTCCTTCCCCACCCCCACCCCGGACATTTACAGATTTTAAGATTTCTTCCCTGAGATAAATTTCTGTGATAAAAGCATCAACCAACCCCAGAGTGCTTTGATTCCTACATGTGCCTGGTGGTGTAATGGGGGCCCCCATCACCATTTCTACTTAGTTACGGGAAGCGTGTCCTTGCGAGCTGCCTATCCTCTCGCAAGGCTCATTTGCCGTAATTAGCAGAGCTTTTGAGAGCCACCCGAACAATCCTAGAGAAAGAGATCTCATTGACATGGATGCTGGGTGGGGGGAGGAAAATATAAAGGCAACGTTACCAATAAAGCAGAATATTTCTACTGTAGCTCAGGGTTGAAATGAGGGGTACTTGGTGCTAGTTTGTGTTTTGTTACCCAAACAAACTAGGTAACATCATCAGTGCTAGTCAGGAGTGGGGTTTGTTCTCAGTTTATATTCTAGATAATAATATTATGGAACATAAACTGAGAGCAAACCACACTAGCACTGATGATGTTACCTAGTTGGGCGATGAAATGTCTGCAAGAAAACAACCATGCTCAGAGAATACTAAGGGCCCCACAGTTGTCGTCCTCCTCCCCCTCCTCTTCCTTCTTCCTCCTCTTCCTCCTCATGTCCTCCTTCTCCTCGTTGTGCCCTCCTCTTCCTCCTCCTTCCTCTCCCTCCTCTTCTTCCTCATGTCCTCCTCTTCCTCCTCCTCATGTCCTCCTCTTCCTTATGTCCTTCTCTTTCTCCTCCTTCCTCCCACTCTTCTTCCTTCCTCCTCTTCTTCCTCCTTATGCCCTCCTCTTCCTCCTCCCTCCCCCCTCCTCTTCTTCCTTGTCTTTCTCCTCTTCATCTTCCTCCTCCTCCTCATGTTTGTCCTCTTCCTTATGTCCTTCTCCTCTTTCTTCTCCCACTCCTCTTTTTCCTTATGTCCTCATCTTCCTCCTCCTCCTCCTTATGTCCTCCTTCTCCTCTTCCTCCTCCTTCCTCCCTCTCCTCTTCTTCCTTATGTCTTCCTCCTCCTCCTCCTCTTCCTCCTCTCTCGGCAAACCCCACTCCCTTCTAGCCCCATGAAGTTCCCTGCTTGGCTAACGAGACATCTGCAAGGAAAGAGCCAAGCTCAGAGAGCCCCCTCGGAGGAAAAAATAAATGCCCGGCACAGGAAGGAAACTTTTCAAGGCCTGGAGCAGCTTGGCTTGAGGGCCAAAGCACTCTGCACATGTTCTGACTTCCTGCCATTTTACCTCCCACACAGCCGAGCTCCCCTCAACCTCATACACCTCAATTAAGCATATATATCAATCGTTAAACTTTCTTCTGTCTGAGACCAGGGTCAAAGATTCATTGCCTTGTTTCAAGATGACCGGGACAAAATAAAAAACGTAGCAGCTTCATAAAAATTGTTTAACAGAAAATACAATAATTCAGAGTCATCAAAGGGAAAGAGCATTTATTCTTCTCCTCTCAGCCTCTTCCCCGAGCAGCCAGCAAATGGCTAACCCAAATTTTACTACCTGATGCACCATTTAGGAGGCTTTTTCCGCAAGTAAAGAGTTGACATTAAAAGTCCACCTGCAAATGTTGGCTTTAAGGGGGCTGTTGAGGTCCTCAATTAAACTCCTTCTCTAAGCCCAGAAGAGACCAGGATGGTTTGGAGGGAGACGTTTCTACTCTATTTTTGACCTGCATGAATCTGTGGGAAACTTTGGGAAAGAAAATACCCTCCTGTTAGCAAGGTTTTCCTTGGGCCTTCTTCGCTCACTCTTTCTTTTCTCCTTCTTCCTCTTTCTAGCTGGCACGACGTACATTTTCGGCAAAGGAGGGGCGCTGATCACGTATATTTGGCCCCCGAATGACCGTCCGAGCACGCGGGCTGACCGGCTGGCCGTGGGATTCAGTACGCACCAGAAGAACGCGATTCTGGTGCGGGTGGACAGTGCCTCTGGACTCGGCGACTACTTACAGCTGCACATAGTAAGAAAGTGGGGTCCTTAACGGGAGAGGGGGAACGATTGGTAAGGTATCGGAGGAGATAGTTGCTGCCCCTCTCTATCTTGACTTCCACTTGAAATATTTTTGGGGGTAATGCAGTGAAACGGAAAGACGGCTTGCGGTGATGTAAAATTCCTCTTTTCCCCATCCTTTTTATTCTTCAGAATCTCTTCCTTATTGAACTGGATAGAGTGGTACCTTGGTACTTATAATTAAGTGGTTCTGGGAGGCGAGATGAATACCAAAGAAATTTTTCCTTTAAGGAGTAACGTGGGGAATCACAAGGCAGCCAATATTGGCAAGTTCTAGCTTATGTGTCGAATACCAAACAAACGATGAACATCGGGACAAAATGTCCGTGTCAAAACACGCTGAGTCCCAGATTCGACGAATTTCAAAGCAATCGAGTACCAAGATACCACTTACTTTAAGATGGGGGAAAATGAATGTTCCTCCCACACGGAAGTGGGAGACAAGCAGCTTGGGATATATCTTATTCGACCGATTCATTTATCCTGCCTCTTCTCCAAAATTCAAGGAGCTCTACTTATATACTTTGTTCCTCTACTTTATCCCCCACAACAATCTTGCAAGGCTGGCCGGATTGATAGTTTCCCCATCCCATCCCTTCCCCGTTTCCCCCCACTCCCCCGGCAGCCATTTTCCAACTCAACTCAACCCTGGACTCGAACCTGGCTCTCCTCATTCTTCCTCCACCACTTAAACCGCGAAACCACCCTGCCTTCTAGGAAATTGGGGTAGAGGGTGTGTGTGTGTGTGTGTGTGTGTGTGTGTGTGTGTGTGTGTGTGTGTGTGTGTGTGCAGCCTGATCTGCCATTTTGGAAATCCTTCCCTAATCCACGTGGGGCCCTGAGCCTCTCTTGGAAATAAAACTAGATGGCGGCCATCTTTTCAAACTGGCCCCCACCAGATGTGTCCAAAGTCTTCAAAGCCACGGAAGTGGACATCCAGCCCAACACCCCGAAGACTCAAAATCAAACGGGCTGGAGTCTTCAGGACGTTGGGCTGGATGTCCACTTTCGTGGCTTTGAAGACCCTCGATTTTTGCATCCCCATTTAACTAACCTGGTTCCTGAATGGCCCATTTTCCAACTCAACTAACCTGCTGGCCTTTAAGCTACCCTAACAAGAGTGGCACTGTGTGAACATCGTGGCTGGGCTTCCTCGGTTCCTACCCTTTGCTGAGGAATCGTGAACTGTTTTGTTTTTTTTAAAGTTGGAGCCTTGTTGAGATCAGAAAACTTCCCCTTGGTAGACGCTTTGCCAGTCGGGGGAGAGGGGGCCACGGGCAGCTCACTCAAACCAATTTGGGTAATTTATTCCATTTGAGTCTGTCACAGCAACCAAACAGTTTATTCTTCCAAGCTTGGAAGTTTGCTGAGGATGGGCTTCAGCATAATACCAATAGCAACAACACTTAGACTTATATACCGCTCCGCAGTGCCCTACAGCCCCCTCTAAGCGGTTTACAGAGTCGGCTTCTTGCCCCCAACAATTTGGGTCCTCATTTTACCCACCTTGGAAGGACGGAAGCCTGAGTCAACCTGGAGCCAGTCAGGATTGAACCACTGGTAATGGACAATCCTGCATTCTAACCACTGCTCCACCACAGAAGGAAGGAAGGAAGGAAGGAAGGAAGGAAGGAAGGAAGGAAGGAAGGAAGGAAGGAAGGAAGGAAGGAAGGAAGGAAGGAAGGAAGGAAGGAAGGAAGGAAGGAAGGAAGGAAGGAAGCAATAGCTCTTAGACTGATATACCGCTTCACAGTGCCTTTCCAGCTCTCTCTAAGCAGTTTACAGAGTCAGCCTTTTACTCCCCCAACAATCTGGGTCCTCATTTTACCCACCTCGGAAGGACGGAAGGCTGAGTCAACCTGGAGCCAGTCAGGATCGAATTGCTAGCAGTTGGCAAAGTTAGCCTGCAGTACTGAATTCTAACCATTGTGCCACCATGGCTAGAATAGAATAGAATAGAATAGAATAGAATAGAATAGAATAGAATAGAATAGAATAGAATAGAATAAATAGAATAGAATAGAATAATGAATAGGAAGGAATAGAATGGAATGGAATAGAATAGAATAGAATAGAATAGAAAGATAGAATAGAATAGAATAGAATAGAATAGAATAGAATAGAATAGAATGAAAGAAGAATATTGTAATGAAGGAAGAATGAAGAGAAGAGAAGAGAAGAAGAAGAGAAGAGAAGAGAAGAGAAGAGAAGGAAGAAAGGAACTATGCCGTTCTATAAGGAATCGGCGCAGGAAGGATTCTTGGCGTTAAGCAATGACCAGCAGTGTGATTGATGCAGCTGCAAAAAAAGCTAATGCGATTTTTAAACATTTCCAAATAAATGTTCCATTTACAGGAAGACCTCAACTTATAACAGTTCACTGAGAGGCTGTTCAAAGTTACAAAGGCACTGAAAAAAGGGACTTGCGACCCCTTTTCACACTCAGCGACCATGGCAGCCTCCCCAGGGTCACGTGATCCAAATTCAGCCACTTGGCAGCTGATTCCTATTAATGATGGTCGCAGTGTCCCTGGGGTCACACGATCCCCTTTTGCAACCTTCCGGAGCCAGATTCACTTAACAACCGTGTGACTTAACAACTGCATTGATTCACTTAACAACTGTGGCTAGAGTGGTGGTAAAATGGGGCAAAGCTCACTCGGTAAATGTTTCCCTCAGCAACAGAAAGCTTGGTCTCCATTGTGGTCATCAGTTTGAGGACTTCCTGCCCAACCTTTGCATGAATTTCTCTTTCTTTCTTTCTTTCTTTCTTTCTTTCTTTCTTTCTTTCTTTCTTTCTTTCTTTCTTTCTTTCTTTCTTTCTTTCTTTCTTTCTTTCTTTCTTTCTTCCTTCCTTCCTTCCTTCCTTTCTCTCTCTCTCTCTCTCTCTTTCTTTCTCTCTCTCTCTCTTCTTTCTTTCTTTCTCTTTCTTTCTTCTCTCTCTCTTCTTTCTTTCTTTCTTTCTTTCTTTCTTTCTTTCTTTCTTTCTTTCTTTCTCTCTCTCTCTCCTTTCTTTCTTTCTTTCTTTCTTTCTTTCTTTCTTTCTTTCTTTCTTTCTTTTTCTCTCTCTCTCCTCTCTCTTTCTCTTTCTCTTTCTCTTTCTCTCTCTTTCTTTCTTCTCTCTCTTTCTTTCTTTCTTTCTTTCTTTCTTTCTTTTCTTTCTCTGTCTCTGTCCCTCCCTCCCTCTCTCTCTCTCTCTCTCTTCTTTTTATCTTGCTTCCTTTTCGAACCCAGGAGAATTAGGGACGTAAGCAGAGAGAGCGGGAGACACCAAAGGAGCAGGCGGGTGTGTTTCTGACATGGAATCAGATTGCAAACAGGGATCGGTTAATAGGAGGGCAAAAAGATTGCCAGCAGCTGGCTTCTTCTTTCGGCTCCATGCAAGGCCTTGGATGCGTAGATATGCCAGAGCAATAGGGAGAAGGCCAAAGGTCGGGAGATCGGATTAGACCTCCAGCAGTGAAGGAAAACAGGGGCAGGGGGCTGAATTTGAAGACAGAGGAGGGTCCCGAAAGGGAGGCAGAGGCAAGAATGGGGGGCAGAGGCGTTATTTTATTATTATTTTAAATTTTTTATTTCCTCCTCCTCCTCCTCCTCCTCCTCTTCCTCCTCCTCCTCCTCCTCCTCCTCCTCCTCCTCCTCCTCCTCCTCTTCCTCCTCCTCCTCTTCTTCTTCTTCTTCTTCTTCTTCTTCTTCTTCTTTCTTCTTCTTCTTCTTCTTCTTCTTCTTCTTCTTCTTCTTCTTCTTCTTCTTCTTCTTCTTCTTCTTCTTCTTCTTCTTCTTCTTCTTCTTCTTCTTCTTCTTCTTCTTCTTCTTCTTCTCCTCAGAATAACAGAGTTGGAAGGGACCTTGGAGATCTTCTAGTCCAACCCCTGCTTAAGCAGGAGACCCTATACCATGTCATACAAATGACTGTCTCTTCTTGGAAACCTCCAGTGTGGGAGCATTCACAACCTCTGGTGGCCAGCAGTTCCACCGGTTGATTGTTCTCTCTGTTAGGCAGTTTCTCCTTAATTCCAGGTTGCTTCTCTCCTTGATGAGTCCCCCATTGCATCTTGTCCTGCCTTCTGGTGCTTTGGAGAGTAGGCTGACCTCTTCTTCTTTGAGGCAGCCCTCAGACATTGAAAGCATATTATCACGTCACCCTAGCAGGGGTTGGACTAAATTAGAAGTTCTTAAGTTTTGTGTGCCAGGAGGAAACCCACAGACTCCTTTCCTTCTCAGCAAAACCTATTTAAATGCATCAGATAAAAAAATTCTTTGGATAGGCAGGCAAGCATACAAGTTGGATCAAATCAATCTTCTTCTTCTTCTTCTTCTTCTTCTTCTTCTTCTTCTTCTTCTTCTTCTTCTTCTTCTTCTTCTTCTTCTTCTTCTTCCTCTTCCTCCTCCTCCTCCTCCTCCTCCTCCTCCTCTTCCTCTTCATCATCATCATTATTGGCAGCTGTATAAATTATCTAAATAAAATCAATTGAAGAACTGGAGAAACTTAGACTTAGAATAACTTTATTACCACTTTCAAAGTGCACTAACTGGCGTGACCGTCATAACTTCAAGGACAAGTTGTAACTCACTTTTTCAACCCTATCCAAACTTTGAACCACCGTTAAACGAATGGTTGTTAGACAAGGACTACCCATAAACCAGCTTTTGAAAAGCTCATTGTACAAAGAGTGCCCTTTTTTGCCCCATTTTATGACCTTTCTTGCCAGTTGTTAAGTGAATCACTGCAGTTGTAAAGGGAAGACCTAGGGGCTGCCCAGTTTGATGAGTTGCAACCTGGAATACAATTAGTCCTGGACTTACAACAGTTTGTTTAGTGACCGTTCAAAGTTACAACGGCACTGGAAAAAGCAACTTAGCACTGTTGCTCACACTTAAACAACCCTTGCAGCATCCCACAGGTTCACATGATCCAAATTCAGTTGCTTGGCAACTGGCTCACACTTATGACGGTTGCAGTGTCCTGGGGTCATGTGATCATGGAAGCCCGATTCCCTTAACAACCACATTACAAATGTACCAGCTGTAGGGATTTCCTGGCAAGAAAGGTCTTAAAATGGGACAAAATTCACTTAACGTAAGACTCACTCGGCAAAAGAACTTTTGGACTCCCTTGTGGTCGTAAGTCGAGGACTCCCTGTATTAGGATGCAAAAAGGAGAAAGGGAGCCAGGTGAATGTTTCCAACGGCCAGACAACCAAGGGACTGTCAGCCAGCACCTTCCTCAACCACCCAGGAAGTTTTATTTCCTCAGGCTGAAGAAGCCATAAAGAAGGAGAAGCAGAAAAGGAGATGAATCTTTGGGGGGAGGAAGGCAGCGGCAGACGCAGACAAGGCCATGAAGGATGTGGGCATGAGAGCAGAAATCAGACAGCTCTGAAAACAAAGAGACTGGACAGTCCCTTGTCTGAGATGGATGGACTAGAAGACCTCCAGGCTCCCTTCCAACTATTCCACTCTATTCAATATTATACACTGTATTCTATTCTATTCTATATTCTATTTTACTCTGTATTCTATTCTATTTTATTCTATATTCTATTCTATTCTATATTCTATTCTATTCTATATTCTATTCTATTCTATATTCTATTCTTCTATTCTATTCTATTCTATATTCTATTCTATATTCTATTTTACTCTATATTCTATTCTATTTTATTCTATT
The DNA here is from genome assembly GCF_049901735.1 of Notechis scutatus. Classification (NCBI taxonomy): domain Eukaryota; kingdom Metazoa; phylum Chordata; class Lepidosauria; order Squamata; family Elapidae; genus Notechis; species Notechis scutatus. The sequence goes on along the minus strand of NC_142022.1, from coordinate 963,436 downwards.
TTACTCTATATTCTATTCTATTTTATTCTATATTCTATTCTATATTTTATTTTACTCTATATTCTTTTCTTTTCTCTTCTAAATATAACTGGAAAGAAGGATTTTGAGAAACAGCGACAGGTGGAACAATGTCTCTGAATTAGAGATTTGGAGGGGGTGACAAAGAATCTTGTGAACCGTTCAGTCACCCAAGACTAAATAGGGCGAGTCCTTGACTTAAGACCACAACTGAGCCCCAAATTTTTGTTGCTAAGTGAGATATTTGTTAAATGAATTTCGCCCCATTTTACGACCTTTCCTGTCACACCTGTTAAGTGAATCACTGCAGTTGTTCAATTAGTAAGCCGGTTGTTAAGCGAATCCGGCTTCCCCATTGACTTTGCCTGTCAGAAGGTCACAAAAGGGGATCATGTGACCTTGAGACAATGCGACCATCATAAGTATGAACCAGTTGCCCAGCATCTGAATTTGGATCACGTGACCGTTGGGATGCTGCAGCGGTTGTTAAGTGTGAAAAGTGGTCGTAAGTCACATTTTCCAGTTGCGTTGTGACTTCAAACAGCCACTAAATGACCTGTTGTTGTAAGCCAAGGACAACCCGTAGTAGCCCCGTATTCTCTTTGAACCCAGAGCTGCCTTACACCTCATGGCAGGTAATGTTGGATTGATTGCACTGGTTGACTGGTTCATCTAACATGGTTTACCTGATTAACCTTGTTGGTTTGATGCCTATTAATGGAAGTTTGCATTGATTCTCCTTCCATTTCCTTTGCTTGCTTTTCTGGTCTCCTCCGGGGGCCCTTTGGTATCGTTATTTATCTGCAAATAATTGCATATACAAGTTTCATTACCTTCCAGACCTTATCAGGATTTGGTAATTCAATTCAATTATTGAATTCCCCAAATGAAGAAAACAACAACAACCTGGTTTATTAAGCCAAGATTCAGCCTTCGGAGTGAATATTTTGCCTCGTAACCGACCCCAAAGGACCCCCAATGAAAAGTAAAAGAATGGCTTGCTAAAGGCCCCCCTTATTAGATGGGGGTGCTGCAAGCATTTCCCCTTTCCTTCCTCCCGTAGTTAGTCCTCGACTTACAACAGTTCATTTAGTGACCATTCAACGGCAGTGGAAAAAAGTGGCTTAGGGCCATGTTTCACACTTATGACCGTTGCAGTATCCCCATGGTCAGGCACTTGGCAACTGGGGAAGCCAGATTCACTTAAGGACCGTGTGGCTAACTTTAACAACTGCAGTGGTTCACTTAGCAACTGTGGCAAGCAAGGTCATAACATGGGATGAAACTCACGTAACTCTTGCTCAGCAGCAGAAATTATGGTCGTAAGTCAAGGACCGCCCGCACTGTGGAGTACCGAACATTTGGTGCGGCAGCTCCCAGAATCCTTTTGTGTTGGCCATATGCCGCAAAGGCTGATGGAAGTTGAAGTCCCTCCGGGGCGGGTTCCGTGCTGTGCACTGAAGGGCAGTGAAACCCATGGGTTAGAGCAAGAGAGATTTCAAGGAGAGATTTTCTGACAGGGAGAGCAGAACAGAAGTTGCCTTCTGAAGTTGTGGGAGCTTCATCCCTGGAGGCTTTCAAGAAGAGGCTGGACTGCCATGTGTCTGAAATTGTGCAAGGTCTCCTGCTTGGGTGGGGGGTTGGACTAGATGATCTAAAAGGTCCCTACCAACTCTGTTAATATTAATATCTAAGCCATCAGCCCATGGAACAGAAGTTGCCTTCAGAAGTTGTGGATGCTTCATCACTGGAAGCTTTCAAGAAGAGGCTGGACTGCCATCTGTCAGAAACGGTGTAGGGTCTCCTGCTTGGGTGGGGGGGTTGGACTAGATGACCTGCAAGGTCCCTTCCAACTCTGTTCATCTGTAAGGATGGGTGGGGAGTGTGTTTCTCTGCAGAGCGGTGGCACCTTGTCAGGTGGGCAGGAGAGATGTGGCTGAGGAGGGGGAGGGAGGGAGGCTCCATCTCTGGAGTAGAGAGAGAGAGAGAGAGAGAGAGAAGATTGGGAGCCGTTGTGCGTCTCCTCGTTGTGGCTTCGACTTAATTAGTGGCGTCTTTTCCCTGAGATACAATGAAGGGCTGGGGGTGAAAATGGAGGCTGCTGTCTTGTCTGGCCTCGTCTGCCTCAGGAGACAATTAAGCGCAGGCTGAGAAGATGCTCTCGCCTTTCTTCCTTTCTTCGCTCGGAGCAGCGCTCCCACCCCACTGAATGGGGGAGAGAATGGGCACTCAAGGGGGTCTTGTAATGGAGGAGAGAAGGCCCGGGGGGGGGGGGGGTGGCATTTGGGCAGGGAGGGGCCCCCAGAGTCCCAGACAGACAGGCCCGGGCAGGCCTGGGGCAGCCAGCCGGAGGGATGTGTCTGTGGCACAACACCTCATGTGGACGGGGAAGATGGGCTTTGTTAACCTCTTAGGGTGGGTGGGGGCACATTTTGCTCTTCCACTTGGTTTCAAGGGAAGCTTCCTTCCAGGGGAGGTATCAGGCCCCGAGGAAGACCCCCTTCTTGAAAAGGGATTGCAGAGTTCCCCTGTCTCTAGAAAGCCTGAAGAAACAGCTACCGGATTTCTATGCCACAAATTCCTGTCTTCCATCCATCCCTCCCTCCCTCGCTTTTGTCTCTCTTTCCCCTCTCCTTCCTTCCTTCCCTCCCTTTCTTTTTTCCTTCCTTCCTTCTTTCCTTCCTCCCTCCTTCCCTCCTTCTCTTTTCCTTCCTTCCTTCTTCTCCCTCCTTCTTTCTTTCCTTTCTCCCTCCCTCCCTTTCTTTTTCCTTCCTTCCTTCCTTCCTTCCTTCCTTCCTTCCTTCCTTCCTTCCTTCCTTCCTTCCTTCCTTCCTTCCTTCCTTCCTTCCTTCCTTCCTTCCTTCCTTCCTTTGTTCCCTGAGGAATTCGGGGAGTTGAAGTCCACACGCCTTAAAGTTGCCAAGATTGGCAACCCCTAGTCTACACATCCTGAAAGGAAGAGTGAGATACATGTGAGTTAGAAGTGAGTTCGTGAACCCCCAAAGCTCTGTCTCTTCCCCAAACCCCTTCAGTGTATTTTGTAGCCTGCAGATTCCCCCCAAATGAAGACTTTTGCAAGGTTGGAAGAGTTTTGAGGACCCCACGTGTGTATCTCCAGCCTTAAAATGCCCATTTTAATCCCCCCACACTCCTGGACCTTCACTTCCAATGCCCTGCCGGTGCTGCCTTCTCCTCACTCCTGCCAGCCTCCTTCCCCCAACCTGGTGCCCCACCCACCTGCCCAGTACTTGAAGCCCATCGTTCCCAGCCATCCTCGCCGTCAGCTGTTCTGGGCTTCCGTTCCCCTCCATCGTCTCTTTTCCTCTCTTCCCCTTCTCCTTCACCCTTTTTCTCCCGGCTTCCCTGGCGTTGGTGCCCTGCGGGGGAAGCCGGCCGTGTCTGGCACAGCTTTACCTGGCCTTGCACGACAACGGAGAGATCAATGGGGGGGGGGGTCACCGTGGAAAAGGGGAGGGGGACACGAAAAGAGCAGCAGCCGGGAGGGCAGCCCCGTTGGTGAGATTTTAGCCAAGCTCGGCTGGCAGCACCGCACCCCGGTGGTTGTAGGGGGCTCTGGTGGTTTGGGGGGGGGGGGAGGCCACACGCCCCACGTGTCACGGAGACACTGCAAAAGTTGGAAGCTTTAAAGGGCAACAGGGATGTGTGAAGCCTCCACGAGATTTAGGAACCTCAAAGTCTCCCGTCCAAAGAGGCTGGTGGGCTTTCGGCCCGTGATTTATAAGCCCAGCTGTCTCTCCTTGATCCTCAAGATGCCTTCTCGGAGACCAAGCAGGTCATTTAGAGGCACGGTAGGAAAAAGGGCAGCTCATCGATCAAAGGAGGCGAAAAGAGGCGACGGGCCAAACCTCTCTCTGCTTTTCCTTCCTGGGGTGTTTTGTTTTTTTTCACTTGCCAGCCTTGAGCAAAAGGTTGTCCATTATGGGTGACTCCATGCTGGGGCCTGCCTCCCACCAGGTGTTTAGCTCAGGATGATTTAACCATGGTTTCCTGAACAGAGCACCGTGGGCTAGAGTCAGGTGGAAACTCATCCAGGAGAGAAGTGACCTAGAACTAAGCAGAAAGCTTCCAGACAGGGAGAACAATTCACCAGTGGAACAACTTGCCACCAGAAGTTGTGGGCGCTCCATCACGGGAGGTTTCCAAGAAGAGACTGGACAGCCATTGGTCTGAGATGCTCTAGGGCAGGGGTGTCAAACTTGCATCATCACAGCGTTGTTACATGACGTATCACGACTTCCCCCACTTTGCAAAACCGGGTATGGGCATGGCCAGCATATGACGCATCTGGCCCGTGGGCCGCAAGTTTGATAGCCCTGGTCTAGGGTTTCCTGCCTAACCAGGAGGTTGGACTTGAAGACCTCTTCCAACTGTTCTGTTCTGTTCTGTTCTGTGTGGGTGGACTTCAGCTCACAGAATCCCCCAGCCAGCATGATTTAAGAGGGGTGGACTTCAACTCCCAGAATCCCCCAGCCAGCCTGCTTTAAGACGGGTGGACTCCAGCTCCCAGAATCCCCCAGCCAGCCTGCTTTAAGATGGGTGGACTCCAGCTCCCAGAATCCCCCAGCCAGCCTGCTTTAAGATGGGTGGACTCCAGCTCCCAGAATCCCCCAGCCAGCCTGCTTTAAGATGGGTGGACTCCTCCCAGAATCCCCAGCCAGCCTGCTTTAAGACGGGTGGACTTCAACTCCCAGAATCCCCAGCCAGCCTGCTTTAAGACGGGTGGACTCCAGCTCCCAGAATCCCCAGCCAGCGTGCTTTAAGAGGGGTGGACTTCAACTCCCAGAATCCCCAGCCAGCCTGATTTAAGACGGGTGGACTTCAGCTCCCAGAATCCCCCAGCCAGCCTGCTTTAAGACGGGTGGACTCCAGCTCCCAGAATCCCCAGCCAGCCTGCTTTAAGACGGGTGGACTCCAGCTCCCAGAATCCCCCCAGCCTGCTTTAAGACGGATGGACACCAGCTCCCAGAATCCCCCAGCCAGCCTGCTTTAAGACGGGTGGACTCCAGCTCCCAGAATCCCCCAGCCAGCCTGCTTTAAGACGGGTGGACTTCAGCTCCCAGAATCCCCAGCCAGCCTGCTTTAAGACGGGTGGACTTCAGCTCCCAGAATCCCCAGCCAGCCTGCTTTAAGACGGGTGGACTTCAGCTCCCAGAATCCCCAGCCAGCCTGCTTTAAGACGGGTGGACTTCAGCTCCCAGAATCCCCCAGCCAGCCTGCTTTAAGACGGGTGGACTTCAGCTCCCAGAATCCCCCAGCCAGCCTGCTTTAAGACGGGTGGACTTCAGCTCCCAGAATCCCCCAGCCAGCCTGCTTTAAGACGAGTGGACTCCAGCTCCCAGAATCCCCCAGCCAGCCTGCTTTAAGACGAGTGGACTCCAGCTCCCAGAATCCCCAGCCAGCCTGCTTTAAGATGGGTGGACTTCAGCTCCCAGAATCCCCAGCCAGCCTGCTTTAAGACGGTGGACTTCAGCTCCCAGAATCCCCAGCCAGCCTGCTTTAAGACGGTGGACTTCAGCTCCCAGAATCCCCCAGCCAGCCTGCTTTAAGACGGGTGGACTTCAGCTCCCAGAATCCCCAGCCAGCCTGCTTTAAGACGGGTGGACTCCAGCTCCCAGAATCCCCCAGCCAGCCTGCTTTAAGATGGGTGGACTTCAGCTCCCAGAATCCCCAGCCAGCCTGCTTTAAGATGGGTGGACTTCAACTCCCAGAATCCCCCAGCCAGCCTGCTTTTAGATGGGTGGACTTTAATGGCTGCCTCTTTGCCGCTGGGAAGAAGAACTTCTCCTGGATCAACCAGGGACTTTGCAGTATCCCTGGGATCTACAGGATGCGCTCTTCACTATCGCTGTCTCTTCGGGACAGTTTAGATCCGTTTAGACCGTCCAGGAGCAAATATATCAGCAGCAATCTCAGACCTTTAAGATTGCATGCCGTATCGTCACGACGCCAGCTCCGCCCTCTGTGCTTTAAGATGGGTGGACTTCAAATCCCCCCCCACCTGCATGCTTCAATTCCCAGAATCCCCCAAGCAACATACTTTAAAGTGAGTGGACTCCAACTCCCAGAATCCCCCAGCAGCATGTCCAGATGTCTTAAAGCCGAGAAACCCTGAATTAGTCTCTACTTCCATGAAAAACGTCGTGGTCAGAGGGAAGCTTCATCATTTCATCCTTGCTGGGTTGAAAGGCCAGACTGAGGCTTCCGTTCAGGGGGGAGGATAGATCTGGCTGGGCCTGCGAGGTGCGTCTCCCCTCGGTAAATTCATGTTGACGCCAGCGACTCTTCCCGTTTGCTGAGCAGCCATCCTTCCTCCGTTCAGCTGCCTTGTAACCAAACATATGTGGCATTAGGAATTACTAATTGGGCATCGAAGTGACAGTTTCCCTTTTGTCACCGGAGCGTGTTGTGTATGGAGGGAATAAGTATTTCTACAGGGAGATTTCTTCTCTTTTGTTCTAAGGATGACTCTGTCAACACTTCCCTCGAAAATGTCCTTTTTTTTAAAAAAAATCCACATTTTCTGCCAATTTTGAGTCTCTACGGCAAAGTGTTGACTCAGCCCTCCGACTTCCCTAATCTGGCACCCTCCTCACATGTTGGAGTTCAAGACGCAGAGTTCCCAGCCGCTGCTGTGCTGCTGAGCAGGAGTCGCCTTGCAGGGGAGAGGAGATACGGAAGGCGTGAGAAAGCGCGGGAAGGTTTAGCATCTCAGTTGATTGGGCAGCAAGTCCAATCGCGTGCAGCTCTCTGAGCTTGGTGGTTTTCTTGCCGACGTTTCATAACCCATCTAGATAACGTCATCAAGTGCCAGAAGGGAGTGGGGTTTGCAAAGGAAGAGGAAGAGGAGGAGGAGGAGGAGGAGGAGAATAATTGTAAGGTCCTCAGTGCTCTCTGAGCTGGATTGTTTCTTGCAGACGTTTCATTACCCAACTAGGTAACATCATCAGGGCCAGAAGGGAATAGGGTTTGTTCTCTGCTTATTATCCCTTCAAACACTGAAGATGTTACCTAGTTCAGTATTAAAACGTCTGCATGAAAGCCACCAAGCTCAGAGAGCACCACAGTCCTCGTCCTCCCCCTCCTCCTTGAAAGGCCTGTACAGGTAGTCCTTGACTTACAACGGTTCACTGAGCGACTGTTCGAAGTTACAACGGCCCTGGGAAAAAAGCGACCATTTTTCACACGACCCATTGCAGCATCCGTGTGGTCACGTGATTTACATTCAGATGCTTGAGAACCAACTCACATTTATGACGGTCACAGCTTTATGAATTTAACAGCTGCAGTGATTCGCTTAACAATCGTGGCAAGAAAAGTTGTAACATAGAGCAACGCCCACTTCACGAATTTCTCACTTAGCAACAGAAATCTGGGGCTCAATGTGGCTGTAAGTCGAGGACTACCTGCCTTGGGCCTCCTGATAGGGAACTGAGGGGGGGGAAGCTTCCAACAGGCCCCAGAGACGGTGTTCTCATTGCCCCTCCCTAATTTAAAATAACAATAATTTATAATAATAATAATTTATAATAACAATAATTTATAATAACAATAATTTATAATAATAATTAATAATAATAATTAATAATAGTTTATAATAGTTTATAATAATAATAGTTTATAATAATAGTTTATAATAATAATAATTTATAATAATAATAAGGGTGTGTACCATCGTGCCTACCGTCCCTGTTCTATTGTCCCCATTTATTCATACATATTTTCTGTATTCTTACTCATGTTTATTCTTATACCTATTTTGTAAGCGATTGACAAATCAAATAAATAAATAAAATAAAAAATAAAAGAAGGAAGGAAAGAAGGAAGGAAGGGGGAAGGAAGGAGAACAGGGAAGGGGAAGGAAGGAAGGAAGGAAAGAAGGAAGGAGAAAGAAGAATGGAGGGAGGAGAGAAAGGAAAGGAGAGAATGCCCGTTTCTAAGAGGTCTGTAAGGGGCGTGCGTAAGTGCACCACCGTGCCTACCGTCCCTGTCCTACTGTCCCCATTTATTTGTACCTATTTCCTGAATTCTTACTCATGTTTATATTTATACCTATTACCCTGTAAGCAATTGACAAATCAAATAAATACATAAAATAAATAAAATCCCGCCCCCCTCCATCTTTGCCATGTCTCTACAAACACAGCCGGGGTGTTTTATCCCCTCTCTCCCCTCCCAGTAGAGGCGTCTTCCAGACTTCCCACCCCGAAGCAGGGGGGCTCTGAGAGATCGGCGGTGGGGGGGGAGGTAAGTAAGGACAGATGGGTCTCTCCAGTGCCCCCCCCAGCCCCAAATGCCCTCCCTCCCTCCTTACCCTCCTGTCTGCATCTCTATCCTTGCAGCCTCCATTGCTGCAATTTGGGCCCTGCCGAGAGTCGAGAGCCATTGAATAGAATCAGAATCAGAATCAATCAAAATTAATTAGAATTAGAATTAATTAGAATTAGAATTAATTAGAATTAGAATTAGAATTAATTAGAATTAGAATGATTCTATTCTATTCTGATCCTTGCAGCCTCCATAGGAGCACTTTGAGCCCCGTCGAGAGAGGCGTTGAGCAGAAAGGCCGCTGGGCCTGTGCCACTGGTCTGGTCTGCCACGCCAGACTGGCCAGCAGCCGCTCGCCTTGCCATTCATCCGTGCCTGCCGCTCCTTCTGTTTGCCTTGCCACGCTCAGCCAGCGGGCAACTGGCACCAAACCGCTTAATCCCCGAAACGAGAGCTGCCAGGCGGGCAGCTTAGGTAACGTGCCTGAGAGGGGGCTGTTTGGCAGGAAGACGGGGACAGAATTCCCCTCTTTGCCATCTTGGGGATGTGGGGTGCACTCTGCCCAAGCTCAGAGGTACTCTCGATTCTGGTGGGTGAAGTCAAAAAAAGCCTTTTTAGTCCACTTCGGTGTAGGGGAAGATCAAAGAAATCCTTGGCCAGTTGTCGCCTTTTTTTGGATCCCGGAGGTTGCCAGTTTATTCACAGCCCCGGCTTTATTCTTTCATAAATAAACCAAAAAGTGGAAAAAAGAAGGAACTTCCTATGTTGAAGGCAACCTCAAAAGATTCAATGCCCGCCCCCCACACACTGTATTTTGGGCTCTAGAATGGAAATCAAGTGGCAGGGAGTTCCCCAGGCTGCCTAGTCTATTGTATGTCTACACCATGCCAACTCTTTTTTTCCCTTCTCTTTGCTGCTTTAGTAACTTGTAGCCAAGTGACCTCCTCCCTGTAACCTGTCATGGTGTGATGACCCAAAGGGGCGTGGCACAAAGGCAACACAGTCAGATAATCAGTAGGAGTCCCTTTATTAGCTCCAACTTTGCCCCCAAGGTCCTGGTTACCTTCTGGCTGGAGAAAAACTCTCCCAGGAACAGCCTTGGGCTGCAGAGAATCAAGTCCAAAACGTGGTCAACAAAAACTGTAACTAAAAGTCCAATCAAGGCAAATGAGGTCATTAGTTCGGCAGGGCAGGAGCAAGAATTCCAGACATGACTGGTAGTAATTCAACACCGTTGGAAAGATGCCAGGAACATAGATAAGCAAAGTCAGCACAAGATAAACTCACGTTTGCTCCCAGCTGCTGCCACACTCAGCCTGCCTCTCTTTTAAACTCTCTTCCCAGGTGCAGTTAATGAAGGGAATCAGGGCCCTTTCCTTCCCCAAAAGCCATGCAACCCACGTTGCTCTCTTCTCCGTTCCTCCCTGCGTGCCCTAGGATGAAGAGGAGGGTGGGCCTGGGTCTTCCTCTGAACTCAATTTCCCTTGTTCTACCTCTCCCCTCCTCTGCCCAGCTGGACTTTGCCCTTCCCCAGTTTCCTCCACCGCCAAGGGAGCCACACTCCCACTCCCTGTCAGCTGTTCATCTTCGTCCTCCGATTCATGACACAAGGTGTTACGGGTTGAAAAATTGCACCAGGCTGCAAGCTTTGGAAGTTGGCAGATAGACTTGAACCCAGGTCCTCCATGGGCCCTCTTGGGCTGCTTTCTGGCCAAGCATGTCAGATTGCACTTTTTTTTTCTTCCACGTTACAAAAAGAACATCTTGCAAATTGCAGTGCTTGAAACCCCTGTGAAAAGGAACAGAGTATTTAAAAATACGTGGACGGAAGAAAAAAGCAACAACCCAAATGCCATTGCTGAATTTAGCCCTGTACGGTTTAATGCATACCATGCCTGGCTTGTTCCCTTGTTGACATGTAACTGCAAGCAGTTTCCCCACGTATTCAAGCTTAGAGGGGGGCCTCTCCATTCTCGGGGGGTGCCTTATGGGTCCTGCTATCCTCCTCTCCGCCTCCCCCCCCCCAACCGAAAAACACTGACATCCTCCGGTATTCTCCTTGATCCCCCTTGCACTGCTTGGCCTGTCCTTTTCCCCCACTGTGGCCACATTCGCACAGAACAGCGAATGTGTTTTCCTCGATTAACCCACTTTCGGGGTTTACATGTTCCGGACAAGCAGGCTGTATGAACCCTGGTTTGTTTGGAGGGCTTAGAGCAGCGGTGGCCAACTTTGGCAACTTTTAGGACCTGTGGTCTTCAACTCCCAGAATTCCTTAATCAGAAGAATAGAATAGAATAGAACAGAACAGCATAGAATAGATATTGGATTGAAGGAAGAGAAGAGGAGAGGAGAGGAGAAGAGAAGAGAAGAGAAGAGAAGAGAAGAGAAGAGAAGTAGAGTAGAATGGAATGGAATGGAATAGAATAGAATAGAATAGAATAGAATAGAATAGAATAGAATAGAATAGAATAGAATAGAATAGAATAGAATAGAATAAATATTGGAAGGAATAGAATAGAACAGAACAGAACAGAACAGAATAGATATTGGAAGGAATAGAATAGAATAGAATAGAATAGAATAGAATAGAATAGAATAGAATAGAGCTGGAAGAGACCTTGGAGGTCATCCAGTCCAGCCCCCAGCTCAAGCAGGAGATCCTATACCATTTCAGACAAATGGCTGTCCTGTCTCTTCTTTTAAAATCTCCAGTGTTGGAGCACCCACAACTTCTGAAAGGAAACCCTTCTGCTGGTTTATTGTCCTCATTGTTAGGAAATGTCTCCTTAGTTCTAGGTTGAATTTCTCCTTGATCAGTTTCCATCCATCGCCTCTTCAGTTGTCGGGCACAGATGGAAAATGTGGGTTTATTGATGGATTGATCTGATTTCTATTAGCCAGTGGCACCCCTCTCAACCAGCGACTCTGGGAGATGTATGTCATAAAACAAAAGCAAATTAAAAATAATATAGAATAGAATCATAGAATGACAGAATGGGAAGAGACCTTGGAGGTCATCTAGTCCAACCCCCTGCTTGAGCAGGAGAGTCTATACCACTTCAGTCAAATGGCTGTCCAGTCTCTTCTTAAAAAACCCCAGTGATGGAGCAGCCACCACTTCTGGTGGCCAGCTGTTCCACTGGTTAATTGTTCTCCCTGTCAAGAAAATTTTCCACAGTTCGAGGTTGGATCTCTCTTTACTAACACAGGAGTCCCTAAACTTGGCAACTTTAAGACTTGTGGGCTTCAACTCCCAGAATTCTGGGAGTTGAAGTCGAAATGTCTTAAAGTTGCCAAGTTTGGAGACCTCTGAACTAACAGAATAACCGAGTTGGAAGGGACCTGGGAGGTCTTCTAGTCCAACCCCCTGCTCAAGCAGGAGACCCATTTAAGGCTGTCCAGTCTCTTCTTAAAAGCCCCCAGTGATGAAGCACCCAGAACTTCTGTTCCACTGGTTAATTGTCCTTAGTGCCAGGAAATTTCCCCTTCGTTCTAACCCAGGAGAGAACTAGAACTAAGGAACAACGTCCTGACCAGGAGAAGAGTCAACCAAGGTCCCTTCAAACTCTGATCTTCGGTTCGTCCCTCCCTGGTTTTCCCTGTTTCAGTCCTTGTTCCTCGGCTCAAGGCAGCCCGTGTGGGAGCCTCTTGGGCAGATCCCTTGCCCGGCCTTCTCTGTTTCTTCTATGGAAGTCCACGGTGTGTTTTCCACCCCCCCCCCTCTTCCCTTTGAGCAAATTAGCAGCATAAAAAGACAAACTGCGTTGCTTAGTGAAGTGGCAAATGTAATTCAATTGTTACCCAGGACAGCCAGGAACAACGATGACACTGACAGTCATAATTATATTCCACTTTAAAAGGAGGAAAAAAAACCCACCTCTCTTCCAACGCTGGAGAGGACTCGGCACCCAAAAGGCAGATAAAGCTGTGCGAGGCTGGTAATTGCTTTCGCGTCCAGCCCCAGTCCGCTCGCCAGGTCTGCGCGAAGCTCCACGTTCGAGTTCTGCACCACACAGGCATGCAGATGGAACACCTTTCCTGACTGTGAGAACAATCAACCAGTGGAACAAAAGTTGCCTTTGGAAGTTGTGGGAGCTTCATCCCTGGAAGCTTTCAAGAAGAGACTGGATTGCCATCTGTCAGAAGTGGTGTACGGTGTCCTGCTTGGGCAGGGGGTTGGACTAGATGGCCTACAAGGTCCCTTCCAACTCTGTTAATCTGTAAAATCTGTAAAATTTTCTGCAACTCTTTAAAGCAGCCGCTCCTTTTCCTGGCCTTGCCTAGCTACCCTCTGCAATATCCCAGGAAAAGATGCAGCCACTTTAAAGGGTCAGTGTCAAAACTGGTTCATACTTTCACTTACATTTTTTCCTTTGCTCATAGCTTGAAAATATCTCTCTCTCTCTCTCTCTCTCTCTCTCTCTGTGTGTGTGTGTGTGTGTGTGTGTGTATGCAAAGAGAATGCAAAGGTGGGAGAATGGTATCCAAGCATCCATTGGCACGGTGGGACATTGCTGGCATCCCAAGGACACACCCAGCAGATGTCCCAGCATGGCTGGCTGTTTCCCACAGCAAAATGAACAGGGGTGATTGGTGGATGTTATGGACTGTGGGTGGCCCGTTGGGAAAAAGGGGAATGAGCTATGCTTGCTTTTGTGCGGGAAACCCAGAGCTGGCTTCGCTTCTTCTGAGCCGCCCATGTCATTTGTTCAGTAAAGTTTTATACTCTTGGCAAAAGAGTCCCAGGAGTTCCTTTTTCTGCATTCGCCAACTGGAAAGTTGACAGTCAGCTTGTCAATTTTTGTAACCTTCAAAAGGGTCTGTTTACAATAGAATAAATGAGCTGCAAGGGACCTTGGAGGTCTTCTAGTCCAGCCCCTGCTCAAGCAGGAGAACCTATAATATTTCACAGAAGTGACTATCTAGACTCTTCTTAAAAACCTCCAGTGATGGAGCACCCATGATTTCTAGTGGCCAGCTGTTCCACTGGTTAATTGTCCTCACTGTTGGGAAGTTTCTCCTTAATTCCAGGTTTCTTCTCTCCTTTTTTTTTTAATTTTAAATTTTAATTTATTTTACAACATATCCATTTCTCACTTCAACCGTGTGTCGTCTGGGTACATATATCTTGTGGACATATTCATATTTGCTTCTCTCCTTGATTAGTTTCCATCCGTTGCTTCTTCTCCTGCCCTCTGGTGCTTTGGACAATAATTTGACCCCCTCTTCTTTGTGGCAGCCCCTCAAATACTGGAAGACTGCTATCACGTCGCCCCTAATTCTTCTTTTCTTTAAACTAGCCGTTCTGCAAATCCTGCAGCTGTTCTTCATATGTTTCTCCTGTGCAAATGCATGCTGGGTTCAAGAGTTGCAACCAAGGGCTCCCTTTGCACGCCTACACCCGCACACACCAGACCGTGCTTGGGAGGGTTGAATGCAAAACCCCTCCCAGTTCTGCTCTGTCCACTTTTGCCAATCTTGAATGGTTTTGCCCCCGGGCCCTTGGCACACGCCAGGAATTGTGCCACCTCCCAACCCGTTACAGTCCCAAAGCCTGTGAGCTCCAAGAGCCCTTCCTGGCACCCTTCCACCCTGCCTATTGTCTCCTTCTGGGCCTGGAGGGAGTGTAGCAGAGCTGGCCTTTCCTTGCCACAGATGGTGCTGGCAGGGGGAAATTGCCGATTCATGACTTTCTGGCTTGCTTTGTTCCCACACCCTCCTTCATCCAGAGCTTGGCTTCCTTCAAAGCAACCAATTTTAGCTGCCCCCCCCCCACCGTTGCGGGGGGATATAAAATGACTCAGGGCTTTTATTAGCGAAAGATGCGCCAGGCGTGGCTAAGGAGGGGAGGGCAAGAGGGAGAGGCAGCCTCCATGTCACTCCAAGCCACGGGGAAGAGAAAGAGACTGCAGGTACTTACATGTATGGCATTCAGCTTTGTTCGGGTATTTTCCCACGTCATTATAGTTGTGCTTTTAAAGTTGTAGCAACGTTTTGGCAGAATCTCATCTGCCATCATCAGGCTTCTGTATTGTGTTCGTCTGTGTTCGTCTGTATGTATGTATATGTGTGTGTGTGTGTGTGTGTGTGTGTGTGTGTGTGTGTGTGTATACAGAAGCCATCATCAGGCTTCTGTATTGTGTTCCTCTGTGAGTCAGACTTTTACAGTGGTTTCAGATTTAAATTTGGGGCAGCCTATTGCTGTGCCAGAATGGTTTTTTCTTCATCCTGATTGGCTGGGAGTCTTGGTCTGTGTTTATTGGTCTTGGAGTTTGCTGTGTTCTGCTTGATGGGTGTTTCTAATATCTTCTGTCTGTTTTGTAGCTTTTTTTTGTTTTTTGTTTTGATTGGCTGGCAACATTGTCTTCCTGTATTGGAGGCTTTTAGTGCAGCTTGGCTCCGAGTAAATGGACGGCTATCATTTGTTAGGAAGCTAGGTTTCATCTGGTTGCCTGGTTGGGGTGTGTTTGGGATGGAGGTATCAGGTGTTTGCCTGGCTTCTGGTGTGGAGATTTTTTTGTTTGTGAGTGCAGCTTCCAAATGATTGACAGCCTGGTAGAATCATCTCTTCTATTCATGCTTTCAGGTCTTTTTTCAATCTCTATGGCTTCTCTGATGATTCTGTGGCTAGGGTTTTCTATAGTGGCTAGGGTTTGGGTGCCATTGAAGTCGATGCTATGACCTGTGGCTTCCATGTGTTGGACTAGTGAGGAAGTGTGTTCCAGCTTTTTGACTGCATTTTTGTGTTCATCCAGGCGGGTACTTATTCTTCTATTGGTTTGTCCAATGTATGTGGCAGGGCATGATGCACAGACCAGTAGAAGAATAAGTACCTGCCTGGATGAACACAAAAATGCAGTCAAAAAGCTGGAACACACTTCCTCACTAGTCCAACACATGAAAGTCACAGGTCATAGCATCGACTTCAATGGCACCAAAACCCTAGCCACTATAGAAAAATAAGACCCAGCCTTATTGTATGAGAAACACGGTATGTATGTATGTATGTATGTATGTATGTATGTATGTATGTATGTAATGGAAAAGGCGGATGAAAGGCTTTTGAGATTTTAAATCTTATGTTCTTGGATCCTTTCCTGCTTCTCGGCCAGAGTGGACAATCCAGCAGTGTGTGATGACCCAAAAAGGAGGAAATGCCGTTTACACTAAAAATACCTATACATTATCAATAGAAAAAACAGCACAAACCACACTGAAGCAATTAAAGGAACCAGGCAAAATGAGGGCTTGAAAACGTCCACAGATATCGGAACATACACAGTGGGAAGGACGCCAAACTCAGATAAGAACAGACAGACTAGAAATATTTTCATGCTTGGTTTCCAGCACTGGCCCATGAGCAGTCCTCCCTTTTAAACAGTCCTCACAGCTGCAGCCCATGAAAAGGATCAGGGCCCTTTCCTCCCCCATAGACCATGCCATTCACGTTTCTCCCTTATCCCCTCCTCCCTGCGTGCCCTAGGATGGAGAGGGGATGGGCCTGGTTCTTCCTCTGACTGCCCATCCGGCCTGTGCCCTTCCCCAGCCTCCTCCACAACCTCCGGAGCCACACCTCCACTCCCGGTTGGCTGTTCCTCCTCTCCCTCGGCGTCAGACTCCAACAGGGGCATGACACAGTGGGATCCTACCTGTTCCACTACCCGTTTGGTGATCGCATGCGCACAGGGGTGGGATTCAAATTTTTTAACAACCAGTTCTGTGGGCGTGGCTAGGTGGGCATGGCCATGTGACCGGGTGGGCGTGGCTTTTTTTCTTTTTCTTTTTTTGCAGCAACCCTCCCCCCCCCCCATTTTTTTGCCTCCTGGGCCTCAGGGAAGCCTCCGGGGGGGGGGGTTGTTTTTGCTCCCAGGAAGCTTCCCTGGGGCCCTGGAAGGCAAAAAACGGAGCGCAGGGCGCATGCGATAAGGACTGATCGGGCAGGAAGAGGAGGGGAGGGGAGGGGTGGATGGAGAGGGGCGGGGCCAGCCAGGGGCACGGTTTGCCGGTTCTCCGAACTGCGCAGAATCATAACGACCGGTTCTATAGAACCGGTCTGAACCGGTAGAATCCCACCCCTGCGTGCGCCTTTAACACACACGCACGGCTTTCCCCGCACCAGCTGAGGCCTGCAGGGCCAATCAGCTAAGAGGATAAAGAAGGGGAAAGCGCAGGGGCCGGTGGGAGGGCCGATCCTGGGCTTTTCTCTTCTTCCGCCTTTCAGCTGATTGTCATTTTTTTTTTTTTACTACTGGGATGAAATGTCCCATTTGGATCTTGACTTGAGAGAGGTCTGTTCTGCGATAGGGACCCTTTGTGCAATTTTGGAACAAGCCATCAGGATGTTTTAATGATGTAAATTGGAAACCCTGTTTTTGAACGGACTCTTTGCCTCTGGATTTGCCCAGGTTAGTGATCCATGTGCAGAGGAACGCAGAGAACACCAACCAAACATCCCAGGTTTAGCCTTTATCTGACATTGACAAAGTCTTACAGCCCAGTCAATCAGAATAGAGCTGGAAGAGACCTTGGAGGTCTTCTAGTCCACCCCCCTGCTCAAGCATGAAACCATGTACCATTTCAGATAGATGGGTGTCCAATCTCTTCTTAAAAACCCCTAGCGTGGAAGCACCCACAACTTCTGGTGGCCAGCCGTTCCACTGGTTAATTGTCCTCACTATTAGGAAATTTCTCCTGAATTCCAGGTTGCTTCTCTCCTGGGTTAGTTCCCATCCGTTGCTTCTTGTCTTGCTTTCTGGAGCTCTGGATAATAGGTGGACCCCTCTTCTTTGTGGAAGTCCCTCAGATATTGGAAGACATCTATCTTGTCACCGAGTCCTTCTCTTTGTTAAGCTAAACACATTTAGTTCCCTTCACTGTTCATGGTAGGATTCCCTAACAGAATAACCAAGTCTGAAGGGACCTTGGAGGTCTTCTAGTCCAACCCCCTGGTCAAGCAGGAGACCATTTCAAACAGGTGGCGTGTCCAGTCCTAAATGTAAATGGTTGACTTGCACAGCACACTGGTTTGTTTTTCGTTTGTGCATGAACACACACCCCACATTTGCATGTAGCGAATCGTATACAAGCTCAGCAGAAAGCAGAAAAAAGTGTGTGTGTGCGGGGGGAATCCAGCTTAAATAAAACCAGTCGCCCACCCAATCACATGACTACTCAGCACACCCACCCAGTCACATGACCACCAAGCCACACCCACCAAATAAAGCCACGCCCCAGAACCGGTAGTAAAAAAATTTGAATCCCACCACTGAACCGGTTGCTTGGTCCTTTCCATCGTTTTGCAGTGCCGCAACTCCACACTCCAGTGCTTAAGGGGGAATCGGAGGGAGAAGGTCTCTCTCCAGAATCACCCAAACACCTCAACCTCTAGCAAAGGAACAACAAGCAGTCCTTGACTTACAACCAGTTGTTATGATGGACCTCCCCAGGGCTACTGTGCTGCCCCGCTCCCCACACGGACATGCACGTATGGCAAGAGGTGTTCCAAAAGTGCTTTTCCAAGAGGCAACGGGACTTTCTGGCTTTTCTTTGAAGGCGTTTCGCTTCTCATCCAAGAAGCTTCTTCAGCTGTAACTGCAGGGTGAGGAATGGAAAGATTGATGCTTCTTGCAGACAGTTGGTTATTTGCAGTTTTTTCGTCAGGGTCACCCAAGTGGTGCAAATGGATGTGGAGCCTCCTTGGAACGGCTGAAAGGGCTGTGTTGTAGACTGGAGATAGATGGAGCTGCATCCCCCCCTCCCTGTCGAGAGAGACCTGTTTAATTTGCACATAGACGGCCTCTTGGACCCCTCTTTCAAGCCAGCAGTCTTCTTGGTCCAAAATGTGGACTTTGCTGTCTTCAAAAGAGTGAATTCTGTCTTTCAAATGCAGACGGATGGCTGAATCTAGCCCTGATGGATTTGTTCTCCTATGTTGGGCCATGCGTTTGTGAGGTGGACAGATCTGCATGTGGCTCACTGCATTGTACTGCATATACCACGTTGCTCAGATTGTGCCTGGGTGTTTTATCCCTGGGGTAGATAAAACTTCTGTCTTAGTGTATTCTTGGCTTTGAAGTCTGCATGTCTTGTGTGTTGACCCTGAAGACAGAGAGAAGCCTCCAAGTGGCCTCAACTACTCTCTAAAGGGATGCAAATGACCAGCTGTCCACAAGGAGTACCAATCCTTCCATTCCCCACCATTCAGTCAGAGCTGAAGAAGCTTCCTGGATGAGAAGCGAAGCGTCTTCCAAGAAAAAAACCAGAAAGCCCAGTTGCCTCTTGAAAAAAAAAAAGGACCTTTGGTACAACCATGACCTGGAGGACTGAGAATCTCCATAGACATGTGGCAAAAGTTCTGCAGATGACTTTTGTTCTAAGGGGCTGCCACAAAGAAGTGGGGGAGGCAGTTATTCCCCAAAGCACCCAAAGGCCTGACAAGAAGCAAGGGATGGAAACTAATCCGGGAGAGAAGCAACCTGGAATTAAGGAGATACTTCCTGACAGTGAGGATAATTAACCAGTGGAACTGCTTGCCACCAGAGGTTGTGGGTGCTGCTCCTTCCCTAGAGGTTTTCAAAAAGAGACTGGACAGCCATTGGTCTGGGATGGTCCAGGGTCTCCTGCTTGAGCAGTGGGCCGGACTAGAAGACCTCCAAAGTCCCTTCGAACACTATTATTATATGTTCTAATTTCCTGATAATTAGAACAATGAACCAGTGAAACACCTCCAGAAGTTGTGGGTCCTCCATCACTGGAGGTGTTTAAAAAGAGACTGGGCAGCCACCTGACTCAAATTGTATACGTCTCCTTCTGGTGCAGGGGGCTGGACTAGATGACCTCCAAGTTCCCTTCCATCTGTGTGATTCTGTTATTCTCTCTTCTGCCTCCTTCTTTATGAAAAAAAAAAACTGCCTTGGGAAATAACTTTCTCTGGAGCTCCAGATGCCAAGGAACAGGTTAGGGCTGAGAGAGCCAGGGTCTTGTAATTTGGGGGCTCCTGGGTCTTTGGGGCTCAAAAATTGGACTCCCTCTGTGATACCCCACCGTCTCAGGGCCTTTCTGGTTTCTTACTTGTTGGGAAGTGGGGGGCTCAACTTTTTAAGTCAAAGGACCTTTGCAGGGTGTTTTTGCCCTCTAAGGCAGTATAATTTTGTTCTGGTTTCTCTCTAGTAAAACTGTAATTAAAGCTTCCAGTAATAAGCTGTCTGCTTCACATGCAGATTTAGACTCATTAGCTTCTAATTAACTGTTCCTCTTATTTTTTCCAAAATGGGGGTGCGCGTACAAAAGCTGCCCCTGGAAGCCACAGTAATAAGATTTCTGGGGGGGGGTTCTCCTCCTCTCCCACCCCAAGCATTCTCCCCCCACACTTATGATTAGGGACTCTGAGATTTGCTCAGAGCAAAGACTCAGATCTGAAGCTGGCCCCCCGCCCTGAATGTGCGGCCACTAGAATTTTTGCTAATGGTTTGTTATAAATAGCGCTGCCCTAAAAATAAGCTGGATTTTCTCCCTGTCGGTGCTCATCCAGTCGGATGAGGTTTGTCTGAGGTTTCTTTTAAAGGAGGGAAGTAGTGAAATTGTCATAGGTGGCAGACAGTTGCATTGCATTGGTATTTTTGGGGTGCTGCAGCCGCCCTGAAAAGCCAACGTGATCCTAGGCTGCTTCAACAGAG
Organism: Notechis scutatus; assembly: GCF_049901735.1. Lineage (NCBI taxonomy): Eukaryota > Metazoa > Chordata > Lepidosauria > Squamata > Elapidae > Notechis > Notechis scutatus. Next base: position 943,454 of record NC_142022.1, on the reverse strand, counting down.
GGATAGAATCAAGATCGCACGAAGTGTTAATATAGCTTTACAAGGCCTTGGTAAGGCCACACTTGGAATAATGCTTCCAATTTTGGTTGCCATGATACAAAAAAAAAAGAGGTTGAGACTCTAGAAAGAGTGCAGAGAAGAGCAACAAAGATGATTAGGGGCCTGGAGGCTGAAACATATGAAGAACGGTTGCAGGAATTGGGTGTGTCTAGCCTAACGAAGAGAAGGATTAGGGGAGATATGATAGCAATGTTCCCATACTTGATGGGCTGCCACAAAGACAAGGGCCTCAACCTATTCTCCAAAGCACCAGGAGGCAGGACGAGAAGCAATGGGTGGAAACGAATGAAGGAGAGAAGCGACCTGGAATTAAGGAGAAACTTCCTAATAGTAAGAACAATTAACCAGCCGCCAGAAGTTGTGGGGGCTCCATCACTGGAGGTTTTCAAGAAGAGACTTGTGCAGCCATTTGTCTGAAGTAGTATAGACTCTCCTGCTCAAGCAGGGGGTTGGACTAGATGACCTCCAAGGTCCCTTCCAACTTTAATGGTGATGATGATAAAAGTCGCTTGAAAATGAGATGGGCAGCAAACTAGATAGGTAGGTAGGTAGGTAGGTAGATAGATAGATAGATAGATAGATAGATAGATAGATAGATAGATAGATAGATAGATAGATAGATCAGAGAGAGAGAGAGAGAGAGAGAGAACACAATCCTGGAAGGATGTTCAGTGCTTCAAACTGGAAGAAGAAAAGGGACCATTGAACAGATAAGGATATTCTGTTGTTTCCTAACTTCAAACATGAATTTGACTATTGTGCCAGCCCAGAAAAAAGTGCAGCTACCGTTCTTCATATGTTTTAGTCTCCAGGCCTTTAGTGATCCCAGTTGCTCTTCTCCGTATGTAGATCTACCCTAGAATTTTGGTAGGATTCCTTCCAGATTCAACCCACTGAGGAGCCCCGCTTTCCATACTAGTAGTTTAAAATTACTGATGAATTGGGGCGGCAACATTAATACCCCGAAAACTCCAAAGTATAGCGCAAAGCACTCTGCACGTACTCCAAGCCACTCGGGTTTGAGCCTTCCTTCTCATATTGCAGCTTGAAGCAGAGAGCGCTGGGGTTAAAACTTGGGTGCGGCTGCCTTCGTTTTTCCCTCTGTGCCTTGCGTTGAAGTGGCATTGTGCCGCCAAAGCCGTGTGGCTTGGATTAAGCACCAAGGATTACTCGTCTTTGTCCCCGTCTCCATCGGGATAATAGAGGAGCCATTTTTCTTGCCTCCACCTGCTCTCCCCCCCAAAAAAAAAATGCTTCCACTGCTTTTTGTCTCTGATGCAGTTGTTTGGGAGAATTGCACTTTTCCAGGAGCTTTGCCCCTCCCGGGACCGTTTTAGGACCATCCCGGGCACCAGAGAGTTGTGCGTATGCTCCTGTGCTCAGTGTACACCCTTTTCTATCGGTCCTGGCTCCTGCCAGCTTGTCCCTCTAATACATCTCTGTTACCCGGGGGGCGGGGGGGTTGGTGGCACTCTGGCAGCCCAGGCTGAGCAATGAAGTCTTGATGTAGCCTGACAGGTAGATGGAGCAACGTTGCCGAGCGATTGATCCTGTCCCGTTGCCAGGTAACCGAGATTGGTGGGCGAAGTTGTCAGAATAGGTGGAGCAGGCTGCAGAAGTCGGCGCCAGACAATAGCCCCGAATGACGGGCTTCCGTTCCCACGAATGCCTGGCCCCGAACGTGGGGTGGCAGGGGAGCCCTCAAACCCACACGGGTGTAGAATTCAAACTAGCTACTTTATTGTCGCGCGCCTGTTTTGCAGGAACCTTATCAGAACTGGCAGCTTTTGGCTGGGAAAGACTAGATAAGGCTCAAAGGCATTGCGGGTGGGGTGGGGTTAACCTGGTCCTCTTGTGCTTACATAATGATTCCAGGTTATTCCCCCCCCCCCACCGTGAGCCATCTGGGATGGTTGCTCCCCAACAGCTCACCTGCTACCCCCTGAACCCCAACCCCAGGGCCCCCCCTCTTTTGAGCCTGGATCTCCAGTTCGCTTGTGCATCAAATCAGTGGCAGACCTACTGGCTGCATTGGGATGTGTTGGTTAGGTTTTACCTGGTTTAGGGTTATGAGCCACGGTAGCGCAGTGGTTAGAGCGCAGTATTGCAAGCTACTTCTGCTGACTGCAACTTGGCAGTTCGATTCTCCCCAGGCTCAAGGTTGACTCAGCCTTCCGTCCTTCCGAGGTCAAAATGAGGGGCCAGACTGTTGGGGGCAAGAGGCTGACTCTTACTGCTTAGAGAAGGCTATAAAGCACTGTAAAGTGGTATAATAAGTGGTATATAAGTCTTATTGCTATTTAAGTCTTGGGGGTTGCTTAGGATTCACCAAATCCAGCCTGAATTGCTGGTTGCTGGCAAAATCCAGAAGGCACCGAATTCTGCAACCCAGTTAGCATGTTAGGTAAATCCAAGCCCACGAGGCAAATTGAGGCTGTCATCCTGATTTGACTGTTCCATAGTCAAGCCTCGGTTTGATTAGTTGATTATTGAATGCATCCCGCCAACTCAGAAATCTAAGCGTCTGTAAACCCCAGGCCTATTCCTTCTTGAGTTTTGGACACCGATATTAATTCACATTAATTAATTCGCTCGTTCACATTAAGCCACAACGCTTCTGTCGCCTTCAGGGACGAATTTTTAGTGTGATTCCCCAACCCTCCCCCAGTCCATTTCCTTTTCTTTCCTTCTTTTTCTGCAGCCGCTTAGAGCTGATTGACTATTTATTTTGCTGCTTTTTTTAATACAGTGGTTTCACTGGTGAGGATTGGATGTTTTTATGCTGCTTTAATAGTTTTAGAGGGTTGGGAGTCAATCCTGATGCAGCTGGTCTACAAACATGAGAAGTAAATAAATAGATTATCTGCTTCTTTGGAGCCAGGAATTTAATACTAAGGGCAGCTCAGGAATGGAGGGGAAGAGGCTTCGGCCAGGGGCAAGAAGAAAGAAGAGAAGGACCAGGAGAGACATGAGAGCAATCTTCTTCCAATATTTGAGGGGCTGCCCCAGAGAGGAGGAAGGGGGTCAAGCTATTTTCCAAGGTACTCAAAGGCCAGACAAGTAATAATGGATGGAAACTGATCAAGGAGAGATTCAGCCTGGAAATAAGGGGGAATTTCCTGACAGGGAGAGCAATCACTGGAACAGAAGTTGCAGTTAGAAGTTGTGGGAGCTTCATCCCTGGAGGCTTTCAAGAAGGGACTGAACTGCCATGTGTCTGAAATAGTGTAGGGTCTCCTGCTTGGGCAGGGGGTTGGACTAGATGACCTACAAGGTCCCTTCCAACTCTATTAATCTAATCTAATAGTTTGCCCCCAAAAGTTAAAGGTGTCTTATTGCTCTTCAGAGTTAATTTTCCAAAAGTTCTTCAATTTCATTCACACATTCACAGAGTCACACTTAGTTATTAACAGAATTAACTCATTATGTGGGGTTGAACGTTGCATCCATCCATAAACAAACTTACAACCATTCCTTTTAGTGTCCTGTTGAAGTTACAACAGCACTAGAAAAAAAATGCCATTTGCTATTTTTCACACTTACGACCGTTGCAGCATCCCCGTGGCCACGTGATCAAAATTTCAAGCACTGGGCAACTGATTCCTATCCTGAGGTCATGTGATCTCCTTTTGTGACCTTCTGCCAAGCAAAATCAAGCATGTTCTAACTTTACAACTGCAGCAATTCACTTAACAAATGTTGCAAGAATGGTTGTAAAATGGAGCAAAAAAAAAAGTCCCTTAACAAATGTCTCACTCAGCAATAGAAATGTTGGGACCAATTGTGGTCGTAAGTCGAGGACCTCTTGTAATCTGGCTTTGCATCTTCTACAAAGCCTGCATGGGAACCCAGCAAGCAAACCCAGGTTAGATTACAGATGAACAGAGTTGGAAGGGACCTTGTAGGTCATCTAGTCCAACCCCCCACCCAAGCAGGAGACCCCACACCATTTCTGACAGTTTCTTCTTGAAAGCCTCCAGGGATGAAGCTCCCACAACTTCTGAAGGCAACTTTTGTTCCACTGGTTATTCTCCCTGTCAGGAAATTTCTCCTTATTTCTAGGTTGAATTGACCAGTTTCCATCCCTTATTCTTGTCTGGCCTTCAGGTGCCTTGGAAAATAGCTTGACTCCTTCCTTTCTTTGGCAGCCCCTCAAATATTGGAAGACTGTTCTCATGCCTCCCCTGGTCCTTCTAGTCACTAGTATAGCCAGGCCCAGTTAGGTTGGTTGTGTGAAGGCAGTCTAGAAACAGAACAGGATGATGTTGAGGAAATGGCAAACTAAGAAAGGCTTTTGGTCTCCGGCTCGGCCAAAACCACAGCTCCCCTTTTCCCTCAGCGAGCATTAAAATGACGAGACCCAAAGTGCTTGCGAGGCCTTGAGGAATATAGATGACTGCACGTAAATGGCTCCACAGAAATGGCTGCCAAAGAGGCTGGCAGCCTTTTAAGCAAAGCAACAAGCTCTCTGGGTGCAGACGCGTCTCGGAAAGAGAAAGCGGAGTCCCAAGGAGCGGGGGGAGAATAAAAAATAAAATAAAATAAAGCTATTTATTTTGTGAAGTTGTTAAGAGAGAACACTGCCTGGATCTTGCAGTGGACATGCCAGAAAAAAATAAAACCCCAGCGGAGCCCATGGAGTTGGGCTTGGAAGGGACTGGAGCCATTTTGGGGTTTTATGGAACGCAGGTGATGCCCGCCAGAAAATAAAGCCGCCGTATCATCAAACAGGAAGCGGCCATTTTTCTGACTGTGTTGCTATTAGACATTTCTTGGCACCCTCCATCGCTCTGTTTTCTGGTATTTTCTTGGCATGAAGGCAGCCTTGTCAAAAGAAAAAGAAAAAAAAGGAGCCATTTTCCTGCCTGGCTGCCCTGAGGTGGTGATGGCAGCCATTTTGCATGCCATGTTTGAGAGGTTTCATTGGAACCTCAAATGGCCACGTCGCTTTCCTTTCCGCCCCCCCAGAAAAACAGCTCGGTCAATTAAAAAAAAGTGCTTTTCATCTTAAGTTTGGAAAATATAGAAATTAGGCAGGGAAACCACATCTGTATGGGGTCCAGCTCCATTTTCAAAGCAAAGACCACATGGCTATTTCTGCAAATTGAACCACGTTGGCAGAGCTGAAGCCATCAGCAGCCATCTTGGTTGCTGAGCCACCATGTTGAATCCAATCAAATCAGGAATCTCTAATTTTAAGACGTGTGGACTTCAACTCCCAGAATTCCCTAGCCAGCAAGGCCATTGCTAAGAATTCTGGGAGTTGAAGTCCACACTTCTCAAACTTGCCCTGGCTGGGAACTATTGCATGGAGATGGCTGTGGAATTATGGGATTTGAAGTCCACCCATCTTAAAGTTGCCAAGGTTGAGAAACACTGGGTTAGAGAAAGAACATATTTCTTTGTGGGACTCCCACCCCTGGGGAATTTGGTAGCCCAGATATGTAGCCCCGTTGAGGTTTCAGTCTTACTCACTGGCTCACGCAGGAATTTGCAAGATTTATGGCGGGACTGAGCTTCCATCCTTCTCCATCTTGGAGATGCCTTGCTTTCAGCCTCATCAATTCATTTTCTCCTCTCCTCCAATTCCCCTTCTTATTTTTTTTTTTTTAATGTCCAGACAGAGTGAATGACATAAATCTCTCTCAAATGAACCAACCAGCCAGACGTACCTCTTAGGAAGAGCTATATTTTAACTACTCTGTAAAGAGCACGGCCGGAAAAAGACAGCCCGCTCTGAATTTTAGGTTAGGGCATCCTTCCAGCTGATATGGGAGACTACATCTCCCATTATCCGCACCCAACACATTGTCCCCAGTTGTGGGAAAGCTCTTTTTGGATTCACACATCAGCTTGGCTTGCTGCCAGAGTTGATCTGTTTTCTTGAGTTTGATGCAATGGAGGAAAACCGAGGGGCTGAATTTAACATCGGGTCCAAACTAACCACACTTAGCATGTTGTGTGAATGCATCTTTGGGGGGTGTCTTCCCATCCTTTTAAATAGCACACACACGTGTGCACAAACGCCTCACATCATCTCTCTCCAATCTTGATCTGCTGTCCTTCCCTAAATGACCTGGATTTGGACTCCTGCCAGCAAAATTTCCCAAGGATGATAAGGTGTTGAAAGAGGTGTATGGTTACAGGTAACCCTCGACTTATAATACTTCGTTTAGTGACTGTTTGAAGTTACAATGGCACTGAAAAAAGTGCTTTATATGACCCTTTTTCACACTTTGCAGCATTCCCGTGGTCAAGTGATAGCAACAGCAATAGCCCTTAGACTTATATCCCACTTCACAGTGTCTCTAAGAGGTTTACAGAGTCAACATATTGCCCCCAACAATCTGGGTCCTCATTTTACTGACCTTTGAAAGATGGAAGGCTGAGTCAACTATGAGCCTGGTGCGATTCCAACTGTCAAATTGCAGTCAGCTGGCAGTCAGCAGAAGGAGCCTGCAGTTCTGCATTCTAACCACTGCACCACCGCGGCTCGTATGATAAAAATTCAAATCCTGTTTACAATAGTTGCAGAGTCCTGGGGTCATTTGATCCCCTTTTGCAACCTTCTGACAAGCAAACTCAATGGGAAAGCCAGATTCGCTTAACAACCATGTTACTAGCTTAACAACTGTGGCAAGAAAGTTCGTAAAATGAGGCAAAACTCACTTAGCCATTGTCTTGCTTAGCAACATAATTTTTTTGGGGGGGGTCAATTGTTGTAAACTGGGGCAAAACTCACTTAACAAATGTTTCACTTAACAACACAAATTTGGGGCCTAGTTGTAGTCGTAAGTCGAGGAATACCTGTGCATAGAACCAGCAGAATTGGCAATCGCACCCAGCAGAATTGACAAACTCAACCGAAGACCAAGAATTTGCAAACAATAAACTATCGCCAAAAGCAACCGAAGAAACCCAAATAAGAATTGGAAGTCTGTTTATGAATTTATCTGAGATCTAAATATAAAGCCCTGGCAGAATCCATATCCAACTTTATTGCCCAGAGTGACAATTTTTTTAGATAGATTTGGAAGGGGCCTTGTAGGTCATCTAGTCCAACCCCCCGCCCAAGCAGGAGACCCTACACCATTTCTGATAGATGGCGACCCAGTCTCTTCTTGAAAGCCTCCAGGGATGAAGCTCCCACAACTTCCGAAGGCAACTTCTGTTCCATCGGTTGATTGTTCTCACTGTCAAGAAATTTCTCCTTATTTCCAAGTTGAATCTCTCCTTGATCCGTTTTCCATCCATTATCTGAAAGAGGAATGTGAGCTACAGGTAGCAAGGCAGATGTCAACCTTTCAGCCCTTATCAGTAACGGCCACAAAAGATGGCCCTATTTTCTTCCAGGTGGAAAAATACAGGTAGTCCTCGACTTCCAGCCACAATTGATTCCAAAATTTCTGTTGCTAAGCGAGACATTTGTTATTTTTGGCCCATTTTATGACCTTTTTTACCACATTTGTTAAAATAATCACTGCAGTTAAGTTAGTCAAACAGGTTCCCCATTTACGTTGCTTGTCAGAAGGTCACAAAAGGGGATCCCTGGGCGACCGTCATAAATAGGAGTCAGTTGCCCAGCACCCAAATTTTGATCACATGACCATGGGGAGGCTATTATGGTCATAAGTGTGAAAAACAGTCATAAGTCCCCTTTTCCAGTGTCATTGTAACTTCGAACCATCCCTAAACGAACTGTTGTAAGTGGACGAGTAATTTTACAGTGTTGTGTTTGGGATGAGTGTGGGTGTGTCTCCAGGGATTAATCAGGTGGATAACAGTAGCAATAGCCCTTAGACTTATATACCGCTTTATAGTGCTTTTACAGCCCTCTCTAAGCGGTTTGCAGAGTCAGCCTCTTGCCCCCAACCATCTGGGTCCTCATTTGACCCACCTCAGAAGGACGGAAGGCTGAGTCAACCTGGAGCCTGATGGGATTTGAACTGCCAAATTGTAGGCAGCTGGCTGCAGCAGAAGTAGCTTGCAGTGCTGCACTCTAACCACTACACCACAGAGGCTCCTAATGTCCCAAAGGTGCTTTTTTCAGGCAACTTGTTTTTTCTTTGAAGGCGTTTCGCTTCTCATCCAAGAAGCTTCTTCAGCTCTGACTTGGATGGTAGAGAATGGAAGGATTTATACTCCTTGCAGGCAGCTTGGTCATTTGCATCCTTTTAGACCAGGGGTGTCCAACCTTGGCCACTTTAAGACTTGTGGACTTCAACTCCCAGAATTCCTCAGCCAGCAAAGCTGGCTGAGGAATTCTGGGAGTTGAAGTCCACAAGTCTTAAAGTGGCCAAGGTTGGACACCCCTGTTTTAGACGGTCATTGAGGCCACTTGGAGGTTTGTCTGTGTTGTTTTTTCAAAAGAAATAAACTATAAAGTCCAGTTGCCTCCTGAAAAAAAGCACCTTTGGGGCAACCATGACCTGGAGGACTGAGAATTTGTACAGACAAATCAGGTGGATCCCTATTGGAAGTGTGGCTCTCTGATTGTTCTCCCCTTGTGCATGTGTGTGTGTGTGTGCACACATGTGTGAAGCATGGAACAGACTGCATTAGCCCCATTTGGTCACATGATCAAGAAGGGGGGATTAAAACGGGGCAGATGCCCCATAGAGATGGGGGGTGCTCTCCCCCCTCCTTTGCAATCCAGTCCATTTTCAATCTTAATTTTTCTTTTGCCAATTTAGTCCCTTTCTGTTCTGTTTTTGGAGACTGAGTGAGCTTGGTGGGAGACAGAGCCTTGAGTTCCTTTACATCACATCTTTCTAACCTTCTCTTAGGTTGGGAGCATTTTTTTTTTAAAGAAAAATGAGTTAAAATAGCTAATAAACAATATCCCTGTTTGACTGAAAGCTTCATTCTGTTAGATAGATATTTTAAAGCTCTTTGTTACTGTGTCAGCTTTGCAGCCGGAGCAATTTCCCTACACTTTAAAATAAAAAATTAAATATTAAAAGTACTTTAATTTTCCTTTTTTCCCCCTTGCCAGAGCAAGCTTGGCAGGTCAAAACAGCAATTGAATCCATTTCTCATCTCTCATTGATTTATACGCTTTCGGAAATGTGGACAATAGACCAACCACAAGGTTCGCTATAAAAGATTGTTGGATATTTTTCCCGGTTCCTTCAGAGGTTTTCCGTTGGAATATAAAAGCTTACTTGGACACTGCCATTTAAGATGGGAACACCTAGCAAATTGCTTGCAAGCTTGGCAGCATAATCTGGAAAGATTGCAAAGTATATATAATGGAATAACAGAATTGGAAAGGACCTTGGAGGTGTTCTAGTCCAACCCCCTACTGAAACAGGAAACCCTAGACCATCTCAGACAAAGGGCTGTCCGGTCTCTTCTTAACACACACACACACACACACACACACACACACACACACACGGTGATGGAGCAGCCACAACCTCTGGAGGGAAGTCGTTCCACTGGTTAATTGTTCTCACTATTAGGAAGTTCGTCTGAAGCCAGACTGCCTCTTAGATATTCTCTTAAACTGATTAGAAATGGCATTTCCTTTCAGGGTTGTTTTTTTTTTTTTTTTTTTGGTAGAGTCTCTTCAATTATCAGTACAGTTAGTCCTCGGCTTACAACAGTTCATTTAATTCAGTTGATTTAACTAATCAAAGAGAGAAACGACCTGGAATTAAGGAGGAACTTCCCAACAGTGAGGACGATTAACCAATGGGACAGCTTGTCTCCAGAAGTTGTGGGTGCTTCGTCACTGGAGGTTCTTAAGAAGAAATTGGACAATCATTTGTCTGAGATTGTATAGGTTCTCCTGCTTGACCAGGGGGCTGGACTAGAAGACCTCCAAGTTCCCTTCCAACATTATTATTCTATGTTCTAATTCTATGTTCTAATTTCCTGATAATTAGAACAATTAACCGGTGGAACTGCTTGCCACCAGAAGTTGTGGGTGCTCCATCACTGGAGGTTTTGAAGAAGAGACTGAACAGTCTGGAATGGTGTAGGGCAGAGGTCCCCAAACTTGGCAACTTTAAGATTTGTGGACTTCAACTCCCAGAATTCTCCAGCCAGCCAGCCACACACACACACCCCCGCCCACTCTCTCTCTCTCTCTCTCTTTAGTCTCTCTTTCTTCCAACTCTTTTTCTTGGAGGACCATGCACAGAAGGGCTACCAGCTATGCTGGCTGGAGAATTCTGGGAGTTGAAGTCCACAAGTCTTAAAGTTGCCAAGTTTGGAGACCTCTGGCATAGGGTCTCCTGCTTGAGCAGGGGGTTGGACTAGAAGGCCTCCAAGGTCCCTTCCAGCTCGATTCTATTCTATTTAGTGACCATTCAAAGCTACGACGACACTGAAAAAAAGCGACTTAGGACCATTTTTCACACTTACGGCGGTCGTAGCATCCCCTTGGTCATGTGATCTAGATTCAGCCACTTGACCACAGATTCATATTTATGACGGTTGCCGTGTCCCAGAGGACCATGTGATCCCCTTTTGCGGCCTTTGGACAAATAAAGACCATGGGGAAGCTGGATTCACTTTACAACCTTGTTCCTCACTTAATAACCGTAGCAATTTGCTTAACAAGTGTGGCCGAGGAAGGTCGTATAATGGAGCAAAACTCACTTAGCAAATGTCTCACTTAACGACATCAATTTTGGGCTCCATTGTGGTCATAAGTCGAGGACCCCCTGTAAACGGCGGTCCAGTCTCTTCTCTAACTGCAGGGACAGCAACTGCAAACTGGGGGGTCTCGGGCACTCAGGCCTCCTGACGGTGGCAGGGTCACCTCTCCTTGACCTGCAGGGGGCAGCGTTAATAAAGCCCATACATCCCGGGGCTGAAATAATCCATGTTTAATGCAATAATTACATGCATAGCTCTAATAAAGAACAGAAGCACACAGCAAGCCAGCTGTTCCCAGCTCGTGGCATTAATCACTGCTTAGCATAGTAATCCTTTAATAATGCCCTGCACACACATACACACACACACACACAATCATAGAAACGCACACACACACCCCTCTTTCCCCCACCCCCTAGGTGCCGTTGCATGGAGATTCTGCTTTGCTTTCGTAGGATTTGCAGCAGACAGCAATTCCGGGGCCAAGGCTAAAGGCCCGATGTTCAGCGAGCGTCTTTTCCCTGGGCCAATCAAGACTACTCCAGCAGTTTTAAATGCCACCGAAAAATGCTGGTTGCTGACCCAAGCAATCTGTGAAGCACAAAACATTGTGCATTCCTCCACTGACCCAGTAAGAACCTTTGCCCCCACCCCCCCCCCTTTTTTTTTAGTATTCAGTGTGAAACGGGCTGTCATTCCTTGTTAAGGAAATTCCATTCAATCAGAGTAGAGCTGGAAGGGACCTCGGAGGTCTTCTAGTCCAACCCCCTGTTCAAGCAGGAGACCCGAGACCATCCCAGACAAATCTCTTCTTAAAAGCCTCCAGTGATGGAGCTTTCCACAATTTCTGGAGGGAAGCTGTTCCACTGGTTACTTGTTCTCACCGTTAGGAAGCTTCTCCTTAATTCCAGGTTGAAATATATCAGACTGGACTACAAGTCCCAGCATCCCCATGGTATTCCCTGAACCATGGTGCCCAGCATCCCTAGGCAGCAAAAGCAGTGATTTGTAGTGGTGTGTGTGTGTGTGTGTGGGTGTGTGTGTGTGTGTGTATTATATGTATATAATATAGATAAGACAGACAGATTTATTTAGAAATTTATTTATTTATAGATGTATTCGCAGCATTACAGTCCCTGAGTAGTTGCACCCGTTTTGTTAATCGACTCCTCACTCAATCTAATCTGAAAGAGAATTTCTCATCATGGGAAATAAGCGAGAGGCTGAATGTTAACTCCAGGAATGAGGAAGATGACTAAAACTGAATTTACTGGGGTGGGAACAGCCCTCTGCACGTGTTCTGCATCCTTGCCGCTTGCTTGGCGTTTGACTGCAGCTTAGAAACAAACAAACAAACGAAAAACCCAGATCTGGGTTAAACTTGCTGTTAAGCATGGATTTGCATCTGCAACAGAAATTTCAAAATGTCTTCTGCCGTCAGCCCCAGGATAAAAGCAAGGCGTGCATGGAAGGGGGGGGTCTGAAGCCCACCCCTTGATTTGTATATTGTATTTTGTATTTATTTGATTTGTCAATCACTTACAAGATACAGGTGTAAGAATAAACATAGTTTTGAATACATGATTAGCCCCTCTGCCCAGTGCTGGTTGTTGCTTTAGGGTGACAGCTTCTTGAATTGTGACCCTGGGTGCTGCAAACCCCATAATTCCTCTCAAGCTCTTTGTACCCCCCGAAGACCCATTGCTCACAAGGAAGAGCTGGCCTTGAGTTACGGGACCGATGAAAAATAGGGGTTGCAACTCTGGGTGGATGTCAGGGCAAGGAAGAAAATGCCCTGGAATATTAGACATGACTCAACGGTGACTTGAACAGGAGCCAGCTGTCCAGGCGAAAAGAGGGTTTCGTTTTGCATTCAAACCACACCATCTTGGGGCTGCAGCACAGCTAGTCCTCGACTTACAAACAGTGTCATGCCCCTGTCGGAGTCTGAATCCGACGAGGAAGACGAACAGTTGACAGGGAACAGGAGTGTGGCTCTGTTGGCTGTGGAGGAAACTGGGGAAGGGCAAAGTCCGGCTGGGCAGAGCAGGGGAGAGGTAGAACAAGGGAGAGGGAGTTGAGAGGAAGAGCCAGGCCCACCGCCTCTTCATCCTAGGGCACGCAGGGAGGAATGGAGAAGAGAGCAACAAAGGTTGCGTGGCTTACGGGGGAGGAAAGGGCCCTGATTCCCTTCATTAGCCACAGCTGGGAAGAGAGTTCAACAGAGATGCTTGCTGAGTGCAGCAGCTGCTGGGAGCAAACTTGAGTTTATCTTGTGTTGACTTTAGTTATCTGTGTTCTTGGCGGGTTGAATTACTGCTGTTCCTTCACGTCTGGAATTCCTTCTCCTGCCCTGCCGGATTAATGACCTCATCTTGCCATGCTTGGACTTATAGTTCCAGTTTTTGTTGACCATGTTTTGGCCTTGATTCCCTGCAGCCAAAAGCTGTTCCTGGGAGAGTTTTTCTCCAGCCCAGAAGGTAACCAGGACCTTGGGGGCAAAGTTGGAGCTAATAAAGGGACTCCTACTGATTATCTGACTGTGTTGCCTTTGTGCCACGTCCCTTTGGGTCATCACAAACAGTTCATTTAGTGACCAAAGTTACAGCATCCCTTCAAAAAAGGGACTTTGGATTGTTTTCCCCACTGTGGCCGCATCCCCAGGGTCACATGATCAAAATGTAGGCGTTTGGCCACTGGCTCATATTTACGACAGCCACAGTGTCCTGGGGTTATTTTTTGCGACCTTCTAATGAGCAAAGTCAGCGGGCAGGGAGGGGAAGCCAGATTCACTTAATGACCCAGTGACCAACTTAACAACGCAGCGATTCATGTGACAGCTGTGGGAAGAAAAGCCCTAAAATGAGGCAAAAGTCCCTTAACAGCAACGTCTCGCCTAGCAACAGAAATGTTTGCGCTCCCTTGTGGTCGTAAGTCGAGGATCCCTCTACACTGGGCAAATGCTGAAGCTAACTCTACTCCAGTCCATTGAACCCAACCCTGTTCGGACACGCTCCGTCATTACAACCCACCTCTTTGCGCAGCGGATATCATCGCCCCCGTGCTAGGCACCTCGGGCAGAGGAAGGATGGCGAAACCAGGCCTTGGTCGGACCGCCTCCCCCCCCTCTCCTGATACCTCCAGCCTGGTTGCCAACATCTACCCTCCAGCCAAAGGCATCAGCCTCCCAAGTGCCCCCTCTCCGCTTGCCAGCCAGCTGCAAGGAGGGATTAATTACCACTCCGTTGCAAATGGAATGAAGCTGGCGCAGTGTCGGTCAGCAGCTGCACCGGGATGTGGATTAACGTGGAGCCGCTGCTGCAAGTGATGTGGTGGAGGGCCCCTCCCTCTCCTCCTCCTCCTCCCCCTGCCCCCAGGACTGGGCAGGAACAGGAATCCTTTCCTGGATCTCTTGACGTTCCGGTCCACCTCCAGCGTGAAACAGCCTTCCTTCAAGAATTCCATTGGGATCCTTTCCAGCTTTAAAGATGCTCTAGATCAGGGGTCTCCAACCTTGGGAACTTTAAGACTTGTGGCTGGCTGAGGAACTCTGGGAGTTGAAGTCCACAAGTCTTAAAGTTCCCAAGGTTGGAGACCCCTGCTCTAGATGCTTCGGGAACAGGAGAGGGAAGAGAGCCACTTGCTAGCAGAGAAAGGGAGACTGTTTGCTTTTTGGTGGCAGGAATATTCTTCTTAGCTGCACTTAGCTGGGTGTCAGGTTGGATAGAATGAATGAGCCCGGAAGGGACCTTGAAGGTCTTCTAGCCCAACCCCCTGCTCAAGCAGGAGAATACTCTACTATTTCAGACAAGCGACTGTCCAGTCTCTTCTTAGAAACCTCCAGCGATGAAGCATCCACAACTGAAAGTCTTAAACCGAGGGACAGAATCAAGATCACGGGAAGTATTAATACCACTTGATAATGCCATGGTAAGGCCACACTTGGAATACGGCATCCAGTTTTGGTTGCTGTGATGTAAAAAAGATGTTGGCTCTCTAGAAAGAGTGCAGAGAAGAGCAACAAAGAGTTTTAGCGGGCTGGAGGCTAAAACATACGAAGAACGGTTGCAGAAACTGGGCCTGGCTTGTCTAGTGAAGAGAAGGCCCAGGGGAGACACGAGAGCAGTCTTCCAATCTCTGAGGGGCTGCCCCAAAGAAGAGGGAGTCAAGCTATTCTCCAAAGCACCTGAGGGCAGGACAAGAAGCCATGGGTGGGAATTAATCAATGAGAGAAGCAACCTAGAACTAAGGAGAAACTTCCTCACAGTGAGAATAATTAATCAGTGGAACAACTTGCCTCCAGAAGTTGTAAATGCTCCAGCACTGGAGGTTTTAAAGAAGAGATTAGATAGTCACCTGTCTGAAATAGTATAGGGCAGGGATCCCCAACCACCGGTCCCTGGACTGGGACCGGTTCGTGGATCATTTTTTACCGGGCCGCAAAGCTTGGGCACCGCCATCTTGTTTTGACGGCGCTTCCGGGTTTTCGGTTGGAAAGCGGCGTTTGGGTGCTCACGCCTTAGTTTCGTTGAAGGGGGGGCGGCGGCTTCGAACGAAGAGCCGTCCCGATGGCGGTGGAGTCAGGTACCGCTCTGTGGAAGAATAAATAATCGTGAAACCGGTCCCTGGTTCAAAAAAGGTTGGGGGCCACTGGTATAGGGTATCCTGCTTGAGCAGGGGGCAGGACTAGAAGACCTCCAAGGTCCCTTCCAACTCTGTTGTTCTAATTCTTCTAATACGTCTGGTGGCAAGTTGTTCCACTGGTTAACCATCCTCACTGTTAGGAAGTTTCGCCTTAATTCCAGGTTGCTTCTCTCCTGGATTCATTTCTTGGGTCCTTCCATTCCCATCAAAGGCTGAAGGGGGAAGAGGGAGGTGGACAAATGGGCAGTGTGGTTGTGTGCACATGACAGGAAATGGGGAGGAGGCCCTGACAGGATATGAAGGCCAAAGAAGCCCGGGGCCAATTTGTACTGCTGGCTCAAGGCCACGCCCCCTGAGAAAGTAGGTGGGTTGCCCAGCGCACCTCAGCGTTCTCAAAGCACCGTGGCGAGCTCCGATTGGCGGGACGCGAGTAGCTCCTGCTGCTGCCCTTCCCATCCCTTTTCCTTCAGACCAAGGAGGGTCTCCCCACCCCACCCCCAATATTTGGGG
The DNA here is from genome assembly GCF_049901735.1 of Notechis scutatus. Classification (NCBI taxonomy): domain Eukaryota; kingdom Metazoa; phylum Chordata; class Lepidosauria; order Squamata; family Elapidae; genus Notechis; species Notechis scutatus. Next base: position 927,632 of record NC_142022.1, on the reverse strand, counting down.
CCCGTGTGGAAATGCGAGAAGCCGGCCTTCTTCGTTTTTCGACTCGGAGTCCCCGACTTCGGCTGCTTCCTGCAGCTCTGGCTCCGTCGAGAGGTTTCATCCCGGCCTTTTGAAGTCCAGCCAAGAAAAGGACCCATTTAAGAACAAGCGCTTTAATCCTTCGAAATACGCCCCCCACCCAGGGAGATTTCAGCTGCCCCCTTTTTAATTGCCGGAGCTGCTTACGGATGAGATCATGAGCTTATCAAGCCCTGTGCAGATTGCAGGTTGTAGTGTTGTGCTGGTGTGTGTGTGTGTGTGTGTGTGTGTGAGCACGGAGATGCTGCAACAGTCGAGTGTGTGAAAAAACGATCACAAATCCCTTTTTCGGTGCTGTTGCAACTTTGAACGGTCACTAAATGAGTCTGTTGTAAATCGAGGACTACCTGTATTCCAGTTAGAAATTGGCAGGATGGTTGGGCTAGGAATAAAAGCAGCTTCCGTTACAAGGGATGGAAACTCATCCAGGAGAGAAGCAACCTGGAATTAAGGAGATATGTCCTAACGGTGAGGACAATTAACCAGAGGAACAACTTGCCACCAGAAGTTGTGGATATTCCAACACTGGAGGCTTTTAAGAAAATATTGGACAACCACCTGTCTGAAATGGTATAGTGTCTCCTGCATGAGCAGGGGGTTGGACTAGAAGACCTCCAAGGTCCCTTCCAGCTCTATTCTGATCAATTTTGATCAAGATTGGTAGCCCTGAATTCACCTCCTCTATGTTGGGAGATAGAATCCTAGTTTCGGGCCAGTGGGCTTTGTTTCGGCGCTATCAGATACCCCCTTGCCAAAGAATCCAAAGCTGGTTTGTTTTTTATCCTTTTAATATCCTGGCCTAGGCCACATCCCAGTTATTCCCAGTGCACCAGGCTGATTCAGACCAGCTTTCCCCATTTCCAGCTGCCAAAGAAGCTGTTGAAATTATCTTTCAACAGGAAAGGTAATTATTTGGGAGGGAAGACTCCAGCCATTAAACCCACAAATTTGGGCCAATGTCAGTTCAACAGATATCAAGAAGACGGGGGTGATATCTGGCTAATATCTAGAGAAAAGAAAAGATGGAAATCTAAATGCTTAATAATACTTCTTTGGCTTCATGCAGAATGAAAGTCTGGCTAATTAACAGCACAACATGTTATAAGGTTAATATTTTTCCCCTCCTGTGTGTTTGTGTTTTTAGTTTTTACTTTTATTTTATTTTTTAAAGAATAAAGATTATTTTGTTAGAGAAAAAAGTAAAGATTTTTTTAAATTACAGGTTGCCCTTGACCTGCAACCATTCATTTAGTGATGGTTTAAAGCTACAACAGCACTGAAAAATTGATTTGTGACCGGTTTTCACACTTAAAAACATCATATCATTCCCATGGTCACATGATCAAAACTCAGACGCTTGGCAACTGGCATGTACTTAAGACTGTTGCAGTGCCCCAGGGTCACGTGATCTCCTTTTGTAAGCTTTCCAGCTGGCTTCCAACAAGAAAATCAGTGGGGCAAGCCAGATTCACTTAATGACCACATGATTTGCTTAACAACTATAGTAATTCGCTTCACAACTATGGCGAAAAGGTTGCAGAATGGGGCAGAACTCACTTAACGACTGCCTCGCTTAGCAATGGAAATTCTGGGCTCAATTGTGCCTGTAAGTTGAGGACTACCCGTGATAGTTTTAAAAGCTGGACAAAGAGTTGGAGAAATCTGGATTCAACCCTATTTGTTGCTGTAGAAATTCACAATATGACTTTGGACCAATTCTTGCCTCTTTCTCAGACCAGTGTACCTTTGCCAGGGTTGTTGTTGTGGAGTAGGTGAGGGGTACATTGCTGTAACACACACACGCATGCACGCACACACACATTAAAAAGGTGCCACAAAGGATGTTCTTCCTGCTTCCCAAGAAAGCTCAGATCACCCCAGGAGCTGATATATATGTATAAGCTCGATACTCATGCTTAGCTATGAAACTATGTGGTCGGGCTTAGTTTTAGGGGAGGAAAATAAGGGGGAAAATTCTGCCTCTGCCTACCAGCATCCATCAGTATTCATCTGGCTAGCATTCTGTCAGTGTGTGAGAGAGTTGAGGGCTGTTTGGAAACTGAAAGAGTGTTTGCTGTGTGAGCAAGGAGACAGCAAGGACCCTGGGCGTGGTTTAGCTCAACTGTTCTGTACTAGAGCTGCTTGCTGCTGTGAAACTGAAACTGAAACTCCTCTGCTTGTGTTTTGCATTTGGAAGAGATTTCTTTTCAGGTGGGGCGCGGGAGTCCTTAGCATCAGAGCGTATTAATAATAATAAATAATAAAAGAAATACTAAAGCTCTGATGGTCGTTTTGAAAAATTCTTTCTTAGTGAGCCCCTAGAAGCCAAGAGGAACATATGCGCCAAATTTCAAGTTTGTAGGCTGGAGATGTTGTGATGATGCGTGAGGGGTATTTCGCTTTTATATATGGATGTCAATAACTCTCTGGTTTGGCACAGCAACCAAACAGGGGAGGGACAGACAACCTGAATACCACAGGAGCCAGAAAGGGGGCTGAGAAAGTATCTGCAGACCCCTCTCATCCTGGATGTAAACTGTTTCAACTCCTCCCCTCGGGATGGCGCTGCAGGGCATTGCACGCCAAAACAACCGGACATGCCATCACTCTGCTGAACAACTAAGTCCCACAGCATTGTCTGACTTCTCTTCTTTCCTACTATCTTCTCCTATTTGGTTTCTTAACGATTTATCAATGGTTGTTTGTAAGTTACGTTTAATGCTCGTAACTATGATTTATGACCTGTGAACTCTTACTTGATGTTTATGTGAGCTTATGCACCGGGAGACAAATTCCTTACAAGTGTCTGATCACACTTGGCCAATAGAGAATTCTATGCTGTCCTGTTCTATATTTTATTCTACATTCTATTCAATTTTACTCTATATTTATTCTTTATTTTACTCTCAGCCAATAGAGATCTGTTCTGTTCTATTCCTTATTCTTATTCCTATTCTAATTCCTATTCTATTCCATTCTATTCTATTTTAATTCCTATTCTATTGTATTCAAATTCCTATTCTATCCTGTGCTATTCTATTCCATTCCATTCTTCTATTCTATTCTATTCTATTCTATTCTATTCTATTCTATTCTATTCTATTCTATTCTATTCTATTCTATTCTATTCTATTCTATTCACACCCTTGAGCTCTTGGAGAAGAAGCAGCTTCTAAAATGGAATAAATTGATATTCAGGTGATGACTGCTGGAGACCCCCCAAAGCTGGTCGTAATATTAGAGGATTCCTTTTTTTTTGTGGGGGCAAATGCCAGAATTTCTGCAATCCGGCTGGAGATTTCCCTTCTTTCTGAGACCCCTGACCCAATTTCCTTTCCCCCTTTCTCTTTGCCCCTTCTTCCTTCCCACCACCCTTCACTCCCTGCAGGACCAGGGGACTGTGGGCGTCATTTTCAACGTGGGCACGGACGACATCACGATCGAGGAGAGCAACGCCATGGTGAACGACGGCAAGTACCACGTGGTGCGTTTCACCCGGAGCGGCGGCAACGCAACGCTGCAGGTGGACAACTGGCCCATCAACGAACGATACCCGGCAGGTAGGGGACCACAAAGCGGTGGCTGCCGTCACCCCCTGTCTCTCTCTCTCTCTCTCTCTCTCTCTCTCTCCCCTCCCCCCCAAAACAGCGGAGGTTGGAACCACCCAGCCCTCTCTTCCTTTCTGCCACAGGTGGGGGGGGGGAGGGCAATAGGGCATAGCAGGCACCTGCCCTGGCATTCTTGGTGGCATCTCCTGTGGCTTTCCAGAAGCTCTGGTGCTCACTCACCCAACTTGGTTGCAAGCCAAGGAAGGATGGGCAGAACCGGAAGGAGGACGGGTGAATTGGAAGGGAGAGCCTTAGGATGTGGGGGTCTTTCAGAGGGGCAGAGGGTTGGGGGTCTTGAGCCAGTCTCCATCCCCTTCTGAAGCAACTCCGGCAAGAAAGGTCTTTCTTTAAACGGTCCCACTTCTCTGGAGATGCTGGAAAATTGCACGCAAAGTCTTCCTCTGCTCCTCAAGCAGGGGTGGAATTCAGCCGGTTCGGAACGGTTCGAATGAACTGGATGTTAAATTGACAACTGGGTAGTTGAACTGACCGACCAGCTGGCCACGCCCACCCCGCCCCTCCCAGGAGTCTTCACGGGGACCATTTTGGGTGTGGGTAAGTGCAGGATCCACACAGAGGCTCTGGGGGGGGGGGGCAAAAAATGGGCCTTCTGGGAATGGGCCTGTTTCCGGCTTCCAGAGGACGTCTGTTCCCCAGGGGAAGCGGTTTTCCCCCTCCCAGAGGCCCAAGGGGAGCCTCCGGACTCTGGGGGGAAGGTGAAAAACGCCCCTCCCAGAAGTTCCGGCAGGCCACGCCCACCATGGCTACGCCCACCCAGCTACTGGGCAGCGAACCGGTTGCTGGGATTTTCGAATCCCACCCCTGCCCCCGAGTTTCGATCTGGAATACCCTCCCCCATCTGTAGGGGGTCAGGATTTATTTTTAAAAAAATTTCGCCCCTTCCCGTCAGTTCAACAAATAGCGTCACTCAGGATTCGGTCTTGGGGCTGAACGGGGAAGACGGTAGACTAGCGGGCTCTGCTTTCCTTCGGAAAAGCTCAGCATAGCCCACCGAGATGGGACACGTGGCTAAAAGGGGGACATTTCCCATCCACCCACCCAGAAAAGTTACCCATCTCAGTTGGGCTTCTCGCTTGAAGTCACAGAACGGATTAGTAGGGTGGGGTCTTAGAGACCATCTAGTCCAACCTGCCACACCACCCCTTTGTGGAAAGCCATGAAGCTGCCATGGACAGGTACAAACTTTGAGGGGAAATCATTCTGTTTTCAGCAGACGGTTTCCGTTTCTCTTCCGGTCAGGAAATCTTCCCAGCTTTCGGTTCCCACCTGCTGCTTTTTCTCCTGGTGCCCTTAAGAACGTCTGTCAACTGCTATCCCCCCCAAGGAAACCCCTCTTCTGAGAAACCCCAAATCAACTGATTGCACATTTGGCCCATGTGGTGCAGAAACACAACTCCTGCACAGGGAGATCTCAGCTTAACCACAGTTCATTTAGTGACCATTCAAAGTTACGACGGCACTGAAAAAAAGAGACGGATGGCCGTCTTTCACATTCACGACCATTGCAGCCGTCCTCATAGCCACATGATCAAAATTGGGACGCTTGGCAACTGACTCGCATTTATGGTGGTTGCATCATCCTGAGGTCACGTGATTCCCCTTTGGTGACCTTCTGACAAGTAAAGCCAGTGGGGAAGCCAGATTCACTTAACAACCGGGTTACTAACTTAACAACTGGCTTTTTTATGTAATGGGTTTTAGCTTCAAGTCCATCTCACTGGCCCTCTGCAGCTTTCTTTCTCAACCTTGTCAACTTTTAAGATGGACGGACTTCAACGCCCCGAATTCCCCATTCAGGTGGACTTCAGTTCCCAGAATTCCCCATTCAGGTGGATTTCAACGCCCAGAATTCTCCATTCAGAGGGACTTCAATGCCCAGAATTCCCCATTCAGAGGGACTTCAATGCCCAGGGAGACTTCTGGGAGTTGAAGTCTCCCATCTTAAAGTTCACAAGGTCGGGAGAAAGTGCTCCGTAGATCCCTCCATTCACTAAGAAAAGGCCACCTTCTGTAGCTGAAATGAAAAGGCCCATATTCTCCTTTTTCCACCCCCCTTTTTTCTCTTTCTCTAAGCCTCCCCTCTTCCCCCGTCAATGATGGGAGTCCTTGACATCCTTTCCGCCATGACATTTTCTCCCGATCGAGAAATTTTTGCATCTCCTTTCATCATCAGTGGCGGGGTGTGTGCGTGTGTGTGACTCCCTGCATATCGCGTTCTCATCTAGCTTATTCCTTGAAAAGGCTGGTCGTCATGAGAGTTCACGGCCCGCATCGGAGAAGAACAGAGCTGGCGGGAGATAAGCGAGGGCAAGGAAGGGGTCTGCAAGAAGAGAGCTGCTCCCCCAGGGAAATATGGACAGGGAGAACTTCATTCAGTCAAGAATGCCGGGGAGGGAGGAGATCTTTAGCAGACACAGACCTCTGCCTTTCCTAAAGCAGGGAAATGTAGAATATTTCTACCCCGTAGATCTTGGACAAACCGTTCCGGAGTGTCCCGTTTTCCCAACCTTCCGTTCAATTAAGTGTGCCTTGGGGGAATCCTCTTCGGGCAATGGGCCGGTTCCAACCTCCGCTGAATCCAGCCAGGTGACTCGGGAAACTGGAAGGTGCTATTACGAAATTGGAAGGTTGCCTTTGGTCCTGGCAAGACATCCTGACTGGAAATCCCTTCTTCCAAATCCATTTTGGGGTTGAATCACACACCGTCGTCCTGGCTTCTCCCTCTGCTTCCCCCACCTCCGGAAACTTCAAAGCGGAGGGAGCGAATCTACCTGAGGTCATTGCTTGCAGGCAAGCAAGGCAGGGAGGTCTTCTTGGCAGCTGGGCTTTGCCAGCTTTTCTCAGGCACACGCGCACACACACACACACACACGTGTCACCTCCCAAGCGCCTCTGCCATCCTGCTCGCCTCGCTGTGAGTCAGTTTGATGCAGCCCTGTCTAATCCAGCTTCAGTGGTTTCAAGGTGGGTGGCGGTATACATGTTTCAAATAAATAACCTGGTTTTGACCTCTCCACCCTGGTGCTCCCACTCAGATGGACACCCCATAGGTGTTCTCTCAAGAGCCGACTGGGCTTTCTTGCTTTTTCTTTGAAGACGTTTCGCTTCTCATCCAAAAAGCTTCTTCCATTCCGACTGAACGATGGAAGAGGCAAGGGTTTATATTCCTTGCAGTCATCTGGCCGTTAGTATTCTTTCTGAGAATCCTTGAGGCCATTTGGAGGAAGCTTCTTGGATGGGAAGCGAAACGTCTTCAAGCCAAACAAGAAAGTCCCGTTGCCTTTTGAAAGACAGCACCTTTGGGACACCCACGACCTGGATGATTGAGAATTCCCCGTTCAGGTGGACTTCAACTCCTAGAACCCCCCATTTAGCCAGCTGGACAGACCCTCTGTCAGTCATCCCAGAACTGTCCGAGGTGCTGAACCGCCTTGCAAGCCTCTTTCTGCCTCCACGGTGGTTTCTCTGAATTGCAGATTTAAGTCTTGCGGACTTCGACTCTCAGAATTCTGGGAGTCCACAGGTCTTAAAGTTGCTAAAGTTGGGGCCCCCCAATGCAAATGTTTTAAATAAATAACCAGAAATTACCATCAACACCCTGGCACTCCGGAAATCCTGCTTGTCTAGACAGACCCTCGATCTGTCACCCCAGAGCTGCCCAAGGTGCTGAACCACCCAGGTGCCTTGATTCTTTCTGCGCCCAGAGCAACTTCTCTTACCGTTGTGCAGATTTAAGACTTGTAGACTTCTGGGAGTCAAAGTCCACCGGTCTTGAAGTTGGAGACACACACACACACACCCATACAAATGTTTTAAATAAATAACCAGAAATTGCCATTTCTACCCTGGCACTCTGGAAATCCTAGTTGGACAACTCCTCTATCTGTCATCTCAAGAGCTGTCCAAAGTGTTGAACCTTGAAGGAGTCTCTTTGCAAGCCTCTCTCTGCCTCCAGAGCTGCTTCTCTGGGAGTTGCAGAGATGTGCCCGTCGTAATGCAGACCCCTCCAACTTCAGATCGAGGCACATCATGGAAAGTTTATTTATCTGGATAATGGATAACCTTCCTGCCTTGAAAGGAAGTCCTCTGTACTGCCAGTGGCTAAGCTGCACTTGTGTCAGAAGTCTGCAGCCCATGCTTCTTCTCAAAGTCTTGGTGCAGAATCCATCAATCTAGCAATCAAATAGAGCTGGAAGGAACACTGGAGGCCTTCTAGTCCACCCCCCTGCTCAAGCACCATTTCAGACTGTTGGCTGTCTAGTCTTTTCTTAAAAACCTCCAGCGGTGGAGCACCCACACATTATAGGCACGATATACATTATTTTGAACCTGAGCATTATTTCCCCCATTGTGGAAGAAATTCTTTTTTTACCTAGCCTGGGGCAAGCTGGAAAGCAGGTTGCTCAGCCGCCGTTTCTGCCGTCACTTCGCCAGCCCTTCACGTGGTCTTTTTTTGCCAAAAGTTGGCACTGCAGACATCCAGGCCTGGTGTTCAGCAACACACCTTGAGGGTTAGCATCCTGTCATCCAAAGAAGGGCATTGAGGTATCTGGCCAGGAGAGATTCTAGCCAGCTCTTCCAAACCCCTTTTTTTCTGGTCCAGCTACAGCCATGGTGAGCCACCTGGATGTTTTCAAATACAGGTGAGATAAAAATGGATAAAAATCTCCAGGACAGGTAGGCTGGACGTTCAAGCACCTTTTATACAGAGCTGAATCCCTGCTGCAACGTGGTGTCTCGGCACACCCGTGACACAGCTAGAATGGAGTCTTCGGCTTGGAAGGGTTCAACGAGGCCATCAAGTCCAACAACCCCTGCTTCCAGGCAAACGGAAGCATCCCTGGCAGAGATGGCTTGACCTCGCCACCAAAGGGAGAACCTTCTGGTAGCCTAAGGATGGAATCCGGAGACCAGCTCGCTGGCACCGTGGGACGTCCCAGCAAAATCAGCACAAAGGAAGGCCTCTGAAATTGGCTTTTGGGGAGTGGGTTTATAAAAACCCTCTCCAAGTTGTTGGTGGCTTGAGTGGTGTGGAGTCCTCACCTTTCTTTGGAAGATGCAAAGAGCAGCCCAGATTTTTGCTTCCTTTTATTTGAAAAATACAAAGTGCCAGACACTCAGTGCTCAGCCCGATGGCAATGCTGTTCTTTGAAATCAGTTAATTAACACAGACACGACATTATTCTCGGGCGCTTTCTGACACCTTTTTCTTTCTTTTTCTCTCTCTCTCTCTCAACTTCCCAAATTTTCTGTTGCTGTTATGTGAAGCAGGGAAGAATGACTGGCTGTATTATAACAGCCGGCCTGCTCTCTTTGTAAGGGTGAGCATCTCGGCAGAAAAACGTTTATCTGCCTTTAAAAATAAGTGTAAATCTGTTTTTGGTCTGCGTGTGAAGTGCAGAATCTTGGCAGCGACATCTTTAAGTTACCCTAAAGAGAGAGAGGGAGAAAAAATGGTGGTGTGAGGAATGCAGGAGAATGAGAAATGTCTAGTGAGAAATACTGCAGGGCCCGGAGGTGGTGCCGAGGATGTGTTGACAGAAGGAGGAAATGGGGGGATTCAGAATCCTAATCCTAATTGGGATTATAGGCCTTGCATTCTGAAAAATAAATAAATAATAGCAATAAGTGATTATTCATTATTTCGGACACACCAATTGGGAATCCCTTGGCTGATCTGTAACCCCTTTCTGTTTTGGGAAGAATATTTCTCCTTCAGAAAAGAATTAAATGATTTTGGGGTGGGGGAGCGGGGGGGAGTTAGGGTAGAAAAGCAGCGTTTCTTCAACTTATGTTCCTTCCATTGTGTGTGGGTGTTGGTGTGTATCGTGATTTAATTCAGATTTTATCAGTCTGGGGCCCTGTGGATAAGCTGACACAGTCGGAAGAGAATCTGTCTCAGCTAAAAATCAAGAAGATTCAAGAGCAATTTGTTGGTTTTCCCTATCTCTCTCTCTCTCTCTCCTCTCTCCCTTCCTTCCTTCCTTCCTTCCTTCCTTCCCTCCCTTTATTTCTCCCTCTCCTTCCTTTCCTTCCTTCCTTTCTTTCCATCCTTCCCTGCCTCTCTCCCTTCTTTATTTCCTCTTCCTTTCCTTCTTTTTCTTTCCTTCCTTCCTCCTTCCCTCCTTTATTTCTCCTTCCCTTCCTTCTTTTCTCCCTTTCTTTTTTCTTTCCTCTCTTCCTCCCTTCTTTATTTCTCCCTCTCCTTCCTTTCCTTCTTTCTTTCTTTCCTTCCTTCCTTCCTCCCTCCCTCCCTACCTCAGTGAGCAGTGCCAACAACAGAGAGGACAGCTCCTAAGACACTTGATTGATTAATTGCTGTGCCCTTCAGTAATTGATTGGATAATTAATCAGTTAAAATAAATACAACTGGCCTCCAATCCCCACCAGAGCCTCTTTCATTTAAAAAGTTAATAGGCCCCTTGTCCCAATTCTACTGATTTACAAAATCCCAGCATGTTTTTTCAAAGAGCCTGAAAAGAATGCAAGAGAACACAGCACCCAAATATGTCTGTTCCCCCTTATTTCAGAGGGGGAGAGGTTCCCTTGTGTTTGCATTCCTACAAGCACAGATTCCTGCATATACCATTATTTGTGGGAGCATACTGTACCCCCATAACTCGAGTTTGGAACGTGCCACACTTTGTACATTCTGGCAATGCTGGTTGTGTGAGTGCAGGCGTTCCATCTTCCCAGTGGGAAGTGACGCGTTTACTCCTTTCCAATCCCTCCCACCACCACCCACCACCCCGGCAGCCAAGAAAGCACCGAGGAAGACCGAACAAGCCTTAAAAAGTTAGGTTCAAATGCAGCCTTGCCAAGTTCGGAGAGATGAGCCTCTTGAGAATATGCAGAGTGCATTTCCCCCTCCTCTCAGAAATGCCACTGCTCAGAACTTAGACAGTTTTGGGGACCTACAGTAGCTTGGAAGTATCAACTCAAAACATATTTATCTTTAATGGCGTGAGGAGGTAAGAGGACTCCCGTGCTAGACAACAGCCAAATCTCCTTCCGGTTGCACTCAGCTCTCAATATTTTCCTGTCTGTTTATGACTCCCCATTGCTGTATTTTTTCATTTCATTTCCCCTTCAGCCTAGGGTGTTCCTAGTGGTGTCCCATCCAAGATTTTTTGGTCCTTGTTAAAGTGAGCTATAGGCTGCTGGTTTCAGAATAACAAGAGTTTGAAGGGGCTTTGGAGGTCTTCTAGTCCAACCCCCTGCACGAGCAGGAGATCAAATAGCTGTCCAATTTCTTCTTTAAAAACCTCCAGGGATGGTGCACCCAAAACGTCTGGAGGGAACCGTTCATTGGTTAATTGTCCTCACTATCAAGAAATGTCAGTGGTTGCAAAGAATAAGAATAGAATAGAGCTGGAAGGGATCTCGGAGGTCTTCTAGTCCAACCCCCTGCTCAAGCAGGAGAAACTATACCATTTCAGACAGGTGTCAGTCCTTCAAAACCTCCAGGGATGGAGCACATACAACTTGTGGTGGCAAGCAGTTCCACTGGGTAATTGTTCTCACTGTCAGGAAATTCCTCCTTAATTCCAGGTTTTTTCTCTCCTGGATTAGTTTCCATCCGTTGTTTCTTCTCCTGCCTTCAGGTACTTTGGAGAATAGCTTGACTCCCTCTTCTTTGGGGCAGCCCCTCAATTACTGGGAGACTGCTATCATATCCCCCCTAGTCCTTCTTTTCTTTAGACTAGCCAAATCCTGCAACTTAGTAGGTTTTAGTCTCCAGGTTTTTCATCGTCTTAGTTGCCTCTTTGCACTTTTTCCAAAGCCTCAGACAACCTTGCTTTTCTCTACGCTCCAATTCTGCAGACCTCCTTTTTTTAAATCGCGGGGTTGATTGACAGCTCTCCCCCCTCCCCTTGCCTGGAAGGCCCTGCTGAGGCTCACCCACTGAAGCATCAAGGGCTGCGCCACAGCGCTTCCACACCCGACAAATGTCTCCTTTTGTGGATTTGTTTATCTGGTGGTATTGGGGCGGCTGTTGGGCGAGTCAAAGGCCGACCGGCAACGAATGCCATCCTCTCCGTCCCGCCCGATAAAGATTCCAGCTGTGAAATTGAGTGTAGAGCTGAATCCTAATTACAGACTCCGGTCACTTTCTGAGGCTGGCGTGTTTTTAATTAAAAGATGTTAATCGGCTAGTTAATACAGAAGCTAATGAGAGCATGAAAAGTCCCCGACTTCTTCTCTTCTAATTAGGGGACCGAACAGCGGCACAGAATGAGAAGCAAAGATGGTGTCAGTTTCGGAAGCCATTTTTTTACTTGGAAGCTCCGAGGCTGCCATATTCAGTGCCTGGGAGTTTGATCATGGGGATTAGACACAGCAACGTTCTTTTCTCAGAGAGTCAAGGACAAGTGGCCCTGCACCTGGAGGGGAGTGGCTGGAGGAATGGCTCCAGTTGGGACGAAGATTTGATAGGGCCATGGGATGGGCTGATGGACGCAGGGAGTTAGAACTTCTCTTTTGGGAAGGGAAAACCCAGAACTCTCAGATTTGGGTGGGCCAATAGGACAACTCTAATGAAATGGAACTTTGAGGAATTGATTGTCTCAAAGTTTATTGGTTTGGAGTTGTTTAGCTGGAACGCTGACAGATGGAGTTGGAAAGGGAAGCACCCCTCCCCCCGCCCCAGGAAAGGGTCTCTTGAGTTTTATCGTGCGTCCCTATCCTGTCTCAGCTGCGGAGAAATCCACCCCCCCACCTCTTGAAATACTGAAATGAAGACTCATCCCTGGAAAAGGGGAATTTGTTACCAAACACACACACCGCCACGTTTCCCCAAACAGGCCAAGCCTGGGAGATGTGACTTGGACTAGGAAAGAGTTCCATGGTGGAGTGTAATATGAAGGAGTAAATGTGGTGTGTCCCTCCCTCCCTCCCCATTCTTAGGCTAACATGGGGTTGGCTACCGATAGAAGAGAATATTTATGGCTCAGGGTTGAACTGTGGGGTCCTCGGAGCTTGATGGTTTTCTTGCAGACATTTCATGACCCAACTAGGTTATATCATCAGTGCTAGAAGGGAGGGAGGGAGAGAAAAGGAGGAGGAGGAGGAGCAGCAGCCTGAATTTCTTGCCCAAGACCAGGAGATACTCTTGTCCACCACAGAGAAAGCACATGCCAAATACTTGGTTGCTAAACGTTCCCTAAACACATTCCCCCTGCTGCTGCTTGGAGAGAGAAAGGAAAGAAGGAAAGAATGAAACGGAAATGCAAGGAAGGAAAGAAGGAAATGGAAAAGAAAGGAAGGAAGGGAAAGAAAGAAGGAAATGGAAATAGGAAGGAAGGAAGGAAGGAAGGAAGGAAGGAAGGAAGGAAGGAAGGAAGGAAGGAAGGAAGGAAGGAAGGAAGGAAAGAAAAGAGAGATAGGGAAAGCCGACAGAGAATTGCTCCCGAACCTTCTTGATTTTTAGCTGAGACAGATTCATGCATTCTCTTCCAATCATGTTAGCTTATCCACAGGGCCCCAGGTTGATAAAGTCTGAATTAAATCATGATGCACATAAACAGCCCCCCCAATGGAAGGAACATAAGCTGAAGAAATGCTGTTTTTCTATCCTACTTCCCCCCACCCACCCACCTAAATAATTTTCCGAAGGAGAAATACTCTTCCCAAAACAGAAAAGGGGTTACAGATCAGCCAAGGAAGGAAGGAAGGAAGGAAGGAAGGAAGGATCTGGTTTCCCAGCTTAGTTCCTGCTCTACAGCACACACAACTTTCCTAGAATCCCAGAAGACGTGTCTGTGTCCAGTCCTAACGGAAGATCTATACGTCCTTTGGGGGAACATCAAACCTTCCAACTGCCCAGCTTCTCCATCCATCCCTCAAGCTCTTCCTGACCCCAGAAGATTTTTGACATCCCGAAGCAAGATTTGCCAGGCTGCTTTCAAACGTGGCTTCATCCATGGCACCAGTTGAAGCTCCCCTTATCTGGCTCTTGCCTCCAGGAGACGGAGCCCGGAAAAAGTGGACCCTCCGTTTCCTTGCGCAACTAATGTTTCACTCAGTCGGGAAGCAGCAGTTGCTTGCCCGTGGAATAGAATAGAGTGGGAAGGGACCTTGGAGGTCACCTAGTCCAACCCCCTGCTCAAGCAGGAGAACCTATATACCATTCCAGATCAATGGCTGCCCAGACTCTTCTTAAAAACCTCCAGTGATGGATGACCCGCAATTTCAGAAGGCAAGCCGTTCCACGGATTAATCGTTCTAATTATCAGGAAATTAGAACATAAGCTAATGGAGTTGGAAGGAACTTTGGAGGTCATCTAATCCAGCCCCCTTCTCAAGCAGGAGAACCTGTACCATTTTAGTTAAGTGACTGTCTAGACTTTTCTTTAAAACATCCAACGTTGGAGGCCCCACAATTTCTGCAGGCAAGCTGTTCCTCTGCCTTTCTGGGTGCTTGGGGATTCATACAACCGACAAAACGTCCCGGAATGTGGACAGAATGTCTTTTGGGAAGGACCTGTGTCTCCATTTCTGAAGGTCTCCCTCGCCTCGGTGGCTTTCTTCAGGCCACTGTGGGGATTCAGAGTCCATCCTGCCGGGCGCCTGCCTTGCATCTTTCTACCAAATTTTGGCTGCTCCCATGGCACTGAGGCTAACTCCCCCTCTGCCTGTGACCAGGCGAAGGGCGAAAGGGGAAGCCACTCCCAGCAGGGCCCAGCAGGGTCAATGAAAGCAAAAGCTTGAACAAGCCAACGTCTCTTCACGGTATTATATTCCGAAGCGCGCGACCCCCCCATGGAAAAGCTTTGGAAAGTGCTGTCTGTACCCCGGTCCAATCTTCCACACCTTCTCTATAATCATCTCCTTTTAATGACCCCATAATCCCTTGCAGGGTGGGGTCTGGGCAGCTGAATGGAGCTGAGTGTTTACTGGCCAGGTGCCTTTCCCGTCACCGATGCAGAGTTTTGTTCAGCAGATACATTCCCCTTGTGCCCAGAGAGAGAGAAATATCTGCCTCTACCTAGGATCAAACTCACGAGCCTCCTGATTGTGAGGCCAGAGCTCCCCCTCTAGGCCTTCTCTGTAACCCCAGCATTATTTTCTCCTTTGGGGGGACACAGGACAGGTAAGCAGGTACAGTTGGCTGAAATTTGGGAGGTAAGATCAGCGCAAAACAGGAGAAGGGATTGCACTCCTAGCTGAACATATACAGCAGGGGTGTCCAACCTTGGCAACTTTAAGGCTTGTGGACTTCAACTCCCAGAGTTCCTCAGCCAGCTTTGCTGGCTGAGGAACTCTGGGAGTTGAAGTCCACAAGCCTTAAAGTTGCCAAGGTTGGACACCCCTGATATACAGCATGGTGTTCCTGCTGAAAACACACTTTCTCCTCTTGGAAGCTACTGAGCCTTTGACCCAGCAAAGCAGGACAGAACCTGGAGACCAGGTCCCCTCTGCCAAAGCTGGGAAGAAACTTCCAGGCTGGTTTGGACTGAGCTTTGAACCCTCCACAGGTGCCCCTCTACAGGTACCCATGCAGCTCTCCGAGGCCACGGTGTGTGATTTGAAGCCTCTTTCCATGGGGGGAAACAAGAGGGCAGGCGGGTGGCTTTAAACACGTGTCCCATCACTGAAGCCCAAACTTTGTCTGTTCACCTAAAAAGTTACCAAATTGGATCTGCTGGTCGCCCACTGCCGCCTTCCCAGGACTCCTGGCTCAACACTCCCACCCACCCCTGGCATTTGGACCCCTCCCTTGTTATTTTGATGACTGCTCAATTCCTTTGCCCCCCTTTTCCGAGGCCAAAGGGAGACAAACCCAAGGGAATCTCTTGTTTTATTTCATTTTATTTTGGGGGGGGGGGGTTGCAAAGGGGGGTGGGGGAGAATGCTTTTGGGTGGGGTTGGTAGGCAGGGAACCAACGGGATGGGTGGGTGGAGAATTCAAATTGAATAAGCCAAAAAGAAAAGGAGAAGGGGGGGGGGGAATCGACAATCCTACCAGTTTGGGAAAAAGGAAACTTTTTGGGAGAGAGTTTGACAGCGCAATGTTGCTTTTTCCACCGTTTTTGTGACGTAAAACATTAAAGTCGGCTAATAAAGTGAATTTAATTTTTTTCTTTAAAAAAACAAGAACAAAACAACAACAACAACAACAAAAAATGGCCCTGGGGAGAATTTGTTCCTTTCCCCGGGGCTGCATAAAGCCTTCTAACTTCCACCCTACTCATCCTAACCCTTAAACTAAACCGTATAACTAGTGTTTTATTCGTTGTGGCTAAACTCGCTAAACCCACCCCAAACAAATCCCCCTTTCCCCCCCCTCCCCCCCCTCCCCCCAAAAAAAGAATTAATGGAAACTTAACCGCTAATTTTTGATCCAACGCTTAAACTGCTGTTTGGAGTATAGTCTGACCTCTCTAAATTTGCTAACCTCTGAACTTTGACCTTCCAGATGGCGTATATGTCTCCTTTTTTTATCTCTCTCTTTCTCTTTCTCTATTCTTCTTAATTTTTATTTTTTAAATTTCTTTTAACTTTTTTTTTTGGTGCTGTTCTTTTTTTTTCTCTTCTTCCTCTTAACCGTCTACAAATCTCTCTCTAAACTTTTTGAAGGGAACACTGATAATGAGCGGCTGGCGATTGCTAGACAAAGAATACCGTATCGGCTCGGTCGAGTAGTAGATGAATGGCTACTCGACAAAGGTAATTAACAATAATTAATTCCGGTTAACTCACAAGCAAGTTTTAAAACAAAAAGGTTTTAAAGGTGCAGCCCTCCTCCCTTAGCTTCCACGCCCCTTTCGCCTCCTTTCCTTCTGGCTTGCAGAAAGAGAGAGAGAGATGGCACGGCCAGTTAAGCAGAGACAAATTTGGAGAGCTTGAGAAGAGGCATTGGCCACGATTTTGGTTTGGTTTCCAACGGTCAAATCGTGGCAACTGGGCCAAAGCAAAGAAAGTTTGGTCCACTTGCCACGGTTCAACCTTTAGACACCTTTGGCCTGGAGGATTTGAGTCTTCGTTGATGGATCGGATCGGTTGACTCCCTGAATTGGACGGCATTCCTTGTGCAAAGGGTTCCCTGATGGGCAGGGAGTGTCAGGGTTCCAACGGACGCCCTAATTAATTCATAAGCCTCCAGCCACCTTTCAAAAGAAATCCTAATTATTTATTAGGAGCAACATGTCGGCACTTTTCCCCAAGTACAGCAGGCTCTGCCCTACGTAATTTACTGCCCACCTATGACCCTATTTCCCCCCCTCCCTCCTCTCAGGGTGTGTCATAAATCACATTCTCCAACAAAGCACTTTCCCGGGCTGTAGAAAACACACCTCTCCAGCTGGGCTTGGTAACCTGGGACACAATCTGGAGAAAGGTATGCATGGAACGTGCTTCTGGTCATAGCAGCTGAACTGCTGCATCAGATCTCTCCCCCCACCCCCACTTCTTATGGCAACTCGAGAGCAAGCCAGGAATGCTTTACGAGTTGACAGGGAGCAGATTTGGGGGGCAGGCATCTTTTGCCGTGTCCACTTGTAGCACCGACACCACGGGCATGTGAGACCTTGTGCCCTCATGCATGAAACACAAAGACATGGGAGGAACGGAGCAGCCGTTTATAGGCTGGGCAGATTTTTGGAAAAGGCATTTCATCTTGAAGAGGTTTTGTCACAAAGCTCCTCTTGCAGAGCAGTCACACACACACACACACACACACACACGAAATAGGTCCCAAGAGACAGCCATTTTGGATCAGAAGGGCAAGAGAAGCCACTGGATAATCATGTGTTAGGATTTGCTTTGGCTTAGAACAGCCTGCTTTAAGATGGGTGGACTTCAACTCCCAGAATCCCCCTGCCAGTATGCTTTAAGATGGGTGGACTTCAACTCCCAGAATTCCCCTGCCAGTATGCTTTAAGATGGGTGGACTTCAACTCCCAGAATCCCCCAGACAGCCTGCTTTAAGATGGGTGGATGTCAACCCCAGAATTCCCCAGCCAGCATACTGCTGAGGAATTCTGGGAATTGAAGTCCACTCATCTTAAACTTACTGAGGCTGAGAATCACAGAGCATCCTTCTCCAGTGTGGAAGCTCTTCTAGAGAATGTGGACTTCCCAGAATTCTCTCCATGGTCACGCCAGCTGGGGCTTTTAAGAAGTTGAAATTCACACTTCTGGAGCGCATCCAGGTAGAAATAGAACAGAACAGCAAAGCACAGCACAGCATAGAGAACAGGAATGAAATTAGGAATAGGAATAGGAGAACAGAATAGAATAGAATAGAATATAGAAAATAATTATAGAATAGAATAGAATAATAGCAATAGCACTTAGACTCCTATACCGCTTCATAGTGCTTTCCAGCCCTCTCTAAGCAGTTTCCAGAGCCAGCCTCTTGGCCCCCAACCATCTGGGTCCTCATTTAACCCACCTCGGAAGGACGGAAGGCCGAGTCAACCTTGACTTGAAACTCAGTGAGGTTCCTTCTTTCTCATGCCTTCCTCTCTCACCTTTCTCACCCTTCCTGAGCTCACAAGATGGGGTTGCTTTTAATCTGGATGGATTTTTTTTCCCCCTCTTGTGATTTTGGCTACCTGCGGTGAGAAGTTTACCCTTGGAGTGACTGTCTCTCCTTCCGTGTCAACCACCTGCCCAACCTGTGAACACAGAACAGATACAAACTCAACCGCTCCAAACTTGATTGCAGAAAGTAGGACTTCAGCCACAGAGTGCATTCCAATGCCTGGAATACAGTACCTGACTCTGTGGTCACCTCCTCTAACCCCACCCCCACTCCTTTACCCTCTATTGACCTCACTCCCCTTCCTAAGAGGTCTGTAAGGGGTGCGCATAAGTGCCCCATCGTGCTGTCCTATTGTCCCCAATTATTCGTACCTATTTCCTGTATTCTTACTCATGTTTATACTTATACCTGTTACCTTGGGATTGACAAAATAAACCTCCAAATATCCAAACACCTTCAAAACATCATACGGGCAGCTGAGCAGGAAAAAGGTGAAAGAGGGATAAAAGGACTTGCTAGCAGGTCAGGGAGGGCTGGGATGAAGCAGGAATCCATCTTAGAAGTGATCCCTGGATTTTTTTTTTCTTCCCACCGAGAAGTCAACCTCAGAAGTCTGCTTCCGAGTGACCATCATCCTCTGCCTCTTCTCGCCAGCTTTGAGGCTGAACAAACCTCTCTGTTTCTTAAAAATTTCTTGGACGATGCATCTAACCCATTGGGGACGAGAGCTGCACCTTTTAACGCTTTTAAACTCAGCGGGGAAGGAATGAGCAAACAAAACAAAACCAAACAAAACAAAACCAAAGAACAGAAAGATCATTTCTAAATTCTAACTTAACCATCTAATTACACTTTTAACATGCTTTTTAACTCAAATCAAAGTACTAAACCGCTTTTTTAACCGCTAAATTCCAAAAGGGCTTTAATAATCATCAGCAGGTGATTATTCTAAAGGGAGGGCAGCGGGGAGAAAGGGACCTTTTAAATGTATGTATATATATATATATATATAATGTCGATGCCTTGATGGTTTAAACAGGCTGTAGTTACCAAACCAAATCAAACCTGTAAAAATATAATTAAAGGGACTTCTAAAGCATCCGAGTAACCAAAAAAAAAAAACCAAAACCAAAACCACAAACGAACGAGAGAAGGGAAAAAAAAAGGAAGAAAAAGCAGCAGAAATTCAGATGGATGTGAAAAGGGGAGAGGGGGGTATTTATAAAGGTTGGGGAAGGGATGTGGAAAATGAAGGGAAAGGCAGAGGATAAATGTATGTGAGTAACTTTATTGTTATCAAAACAGCAATTTCTTCCATGCATTCTTTTTCTTTCCGTCACAAGGAGGGGGGGGGGGTAAAGGGGGGGCTATGTTTTAGGGGTGCAGAGGTAGCAGATGATGCCCCAGCAAGGCAAAAGGGGCGCACTTTTTTGAGGGGGGGGGGTGTCTGTCCTTTTCCCAATCCATTTTCACTCTCCCTCTCCCGGTGAAAATTAAGCTTATTTGGACAGCTTTCCAGGAAGGTTACAAGGCAGGGAAGGGAAGTGATTTTGCCCCCAAGGCCTCAAGCTTCTGTTCCACCTGTAAATTGCGCACACGCACCCCAAAATGGGGAAAGTTTTTTTTTTTAAATTGGCCATCGTCTCCTGCTAAAATCTTGGAGAGAGATTTTTCTGTTTTCATGGCATCAGACGTTTACAGTTTCCCAGCTCAAATGTGTGAGAATTCACACCATTGATCACAATGGGGGGGATTGCAGGACAGGAAAAATGGCGGTGGGGGGCTTAACAATATTATCCCCGATGGGCAAGGTGGTCAGACAGCAAGTGCTAAAGTTTTGTAGAATTTGCAAACAGAAGGACCGACTTTCTGCCGATAAATGGGACCCAGATTTCCCGTTTACTGCTGCAAGCTGCCTCTAAAATTTTAGAAGTCATAAAAAGAGAGTTGGAAGGGACCTTGGAGGTCTTCTAATCCAACCCCCATGTTCAGGAAGGAGACCCTATGCCATTTCAGACAAAAGTCTGTCCGGTCTCTTCTTAAAAACCTCCAGTGATGGAGCACCCACAACTTCTGGTGGCAAGCAGTTCCACTGATTAATTGTTCTCACCATCAGGAAGTTTCTCCTTAATTCCAGGCTGCTTCTCTCCTTGATTAGTTTCCATCCATTGTTTCTTGTCCTGCCTTCTGGGGCTTTGGAGAATATGTGGATCCCCTCTTCTTTATGATAACCCATCAAATATTGGAAGGCTGCTACCACAATGCCATCTCTCTCCCCCTACCTATCCACCTGGGGTTTCCACTGTCATCAGAAATGCTCTGTGGTTCTAAGGATGTTCCAGAAGGTGGTTGACCTCCTGCCTCTCGGGAAGAACAAGCTTTGCAGAAAAGTTACCTGCAGGACTCACTTCCGAGATCCAGTAAATAAAACCCAGCAGCCTTTGTGGCTTCAGTGCTGAGCCTTGGATGACTTGGGAAGCAGCCCCTGCAGATAGGTTGGTTTCCAACTGCCATAATCCCCAGCCAGTTGGGACCGTTGGACTCAGCCAGGCAAGATGAAAGACTCGTAGGCTGGATTCCCACACTGAGTTCCGTTGCTTTATACTGTATACTGACTAACCACCATTGCCGGCTTTCACACAACACACGTGAAGCCACACTTTCTTATGAATCGGTGCAACCCGGAGCCAGCTGGGAATGAAGGCTTGGTGGAGGGCAGGCCAGCCAAGAGCTGGCAAATTTCTCCCCTCTGTAATTGATGACAAGCATCCTGAGCTCAAGCGGGTTCAGAGAAGCTGTGCCTTTCCAAACTCAACATCTCCTCCAGACCCCTGGGCTTCGCTCGATCCCCTGGCATGTTCCGAGTCCTCCTAATATTTGCCCACTAGGAATAATGACAAGACCTTCCTTCTTTCCTGCCTTTGCAGCAACCCCCCTGTGGTTTTTCCTACTAAAGAAGGGAAGGAAGGAAGGAAGGAAGGAAGGAAGGAAGGAAGGAGGGAGGGAGGGAGGGAGGGAGGAAGGAGGGAGGGAGGAAGGAAGGAAGGAAAGTAAACAGGAAGACAGGAAGGGAGGGACGGCGAAGGAAGGAAGGAAGACAGGAAAGAAAAGAGGAAGGAAGGAAGGAGGGAGGAAAGGAAGGATTGTAGAGGAAATGAAATAGGAAGAAAAGGAGGGAGGAAAGAGGAAGGAAGGAAGATAGGAAAGTAAACAGGAAGACAGAGAGGGACGGGGAATGAAGGAAGGAAGGAAGGAAGGAAGGAAGGATGGAAGGAAGGAGGGAGGGAGGGAGGAAGGAAAGTAAACAGGAAGACAGGAAGGGAGGGACGGCGAAGGAAGGAAGGAAGACAGGAAAGAAAAGAGGAAGGAAGGAAGGAGGGAGGAAAGGAAGGATTGTAGAGGAAATGAAATAGGAAGAAAAGGAGGGAGGAAAGAGGAAGGAAGGAAGATAGGTAAGTAAACAGGAAGACAGAGAGGGAGGGACGGGAAGGAAGGAAGGAAGGAAGGAAGGAAGGAAGGAAGGAAGGAAGGAAGGAAGGAAGGAAGGGAAGGAAGGAGGGAGGGAGGAAGGAAGGAAAGTAAACAGGAAGACAGGAAGGGAGGGACGGCGAAGGAAGGAAGGAAGACAGGAAAGAAAAGAGGAAGGAAGGAAGGAGGGAGGAAAGGAAGGATTGTAGAGGAAATGAAATAGGAAGAAAAGGAGGGAGGAAAGAGGAAGGAAGGAAGATAGGTAAGTAAACAGGAAGGCAGAGAGGGAGGGACGGGGAAGGAAGGAAGGAAGGAAGGAAGGAAGGAAGGAAGGAAGGAGGGAGGGAGGGAGGGAGGAAGGAAGGAAAGTAAACAGGAAGACAGGAAGGGAGGGACGGCGAAGGAAGGAAGGAAGACAGGAAAGAAAAGAGGAAGGAAGGAAGGAGGGAGGAAAGGAAGGATTGTAGAGGAAATGAAATAGGAAGAAAAGGAGGGAGGAAAGAGGAAGGAAGGAAGATAGGTAAGTAAACAGGAAGGCAGAGAGGGAGGGACGGGGAAGGAAGGAAGGAAGGAAGGAAGGAAGGAAGGAAGGAAGGAAGGAAGGAAGAAAGGACATGAAATCTGACAACTGGACTATTGTGGGTTAAAACAGCTGAGATTTGAAATTTGAAAAATGTATCTTCAACTTATGAGATTTACTAGAGCTTGGTGTTGTACTCCAAGGTGCTGGATTGGAATTGGGAGGCCTGAATTCCAGTCTTGCCTTTGGTCAGTCCTTCTCTCAGCCCCAGCATGAAGGGAGCCAGGGCAGTCCAGTCCCAAAGCTTACGTCAAGGGGCCATGTAGTCAGTCACCAAGAGAGGAGACGCAAACCTAGGATTGTTTATCATCATTCAGTGTAGGAAATAGGCCCACTTTGTTAAATGCACTGAGCCAGCCCAGCCAGGATGGCCGTGGCACCTCTGAATGGCTTCAAGAGATCCTGGGAGTGGTTGGTTTTTGTTTTTTTTTTGCAAATTCCTAGCTGAGCACAGGCTAAGAGTGCCTCTTGTTCACAATTCCTCTCTTCACTCAGCGGCTACTGGACAAAAAGAACCAGGAATCCCAGTCAATGATTTTTCTTCGAATCTCAGGACACCAGGACAGGACTGCTGCTGAGTTGATCTGATGTGTCAAAACAAAAAAATGGAAGAAGCAAACAATACCTGTATTAGTGTCTGTGAGAAAATGGGTGGAAAGGAAGTGAAAAACGCTGCGAGACATATTAAAAGGCTGCAGGCACAGACAGTGTTACAAGAGAAGCATCCAGATGTAGACTGAGCTTGTGGGTGGAGGGGTTGTGTGCAGTCTAAGGCATGTGAAGGCAACATCTGTGTTTGAGGACTGGAAAAATTCTTGTTGCTCCATACGAAGGAGCCGAGAACAAGAATTATTTCCCCAAACTCTAGAACCAGGGATCTTCAAATTCAACAACTTTAAGACTTGTGGACTTCAACTCCCAGAATTCCTCCTCCTCCAGTCATGTTAGCTCAGGAATTCTGGGAGTTGAAGTCCACACATCTTAAGCTTGCCAAGGTTGAAGACCCTTGATATAGATGATTAACAGATAGCTATAGATACTGATTAGAGACAGATGATCGATAGGATAGATAGATATAGATAGATGATAGACAGATATAAGATAGACAGATACAGATAGAGCTATAGATGTTATAAATTAGAGACATATAGGTATAGATGATTAACAGATATACTGATTAGAGAGATGATAGATAGATACATAGATAGATATAGATATAGATAGATAGATCAGGGGGTCTTCAAACTCGACAGTTTGAACTTTAAGACTTGTGGACTTCAACTCCCAGAATTCCTCCTGCTCCAGTCATGTTAGCTCAGGAATTCTGGGAGTTGAAGTCTGCAAGTCTTAAACTTGCCAACTTTGAAGACCTTTGCTCTAGACTTTCTGAAGGACAGGTAGTCTTTACATACGACCACAATTGAGCCCAAAATTGATGTTGCTAAGCAAGACATTTCTTAAGTGAACTTTGCCCCATTTTACAGCTTTTCTGGCCACTGTTGTTAAGTGAATTGCTGTGGTTGTTAACTTAGTTACGTGGTTGTTAAGTGAATCTGAACTGAATTCGCTTGCCAGGAGGTCGCAAAAGGGGATCTCAGGACCCCGGGACATTGCAACCGTCATAAATATGAGTCAATGGCCAAGCGCCTGAATTTTGATCGCGTGACCGAGAGGAGGCTGCAAGATCGTAAGGGTGAAAAATGGACCTTTTTGTCAGTGCCGTTGTAACTTTGAATGGTCACTAAATGAACTGTTGTAAATTGAGGACTAGCTGTATTATGAGATTATGAGGGGCTTGTCCCAAAGAAGAGGGGGGGTGTCCACCTATTCTCCAAAGCACCAGAAGGCAGGACAAGAAGCCACGGATGGAAACTCATCAAGGAGAGATCCAACCTAGAGCAAAGGAGAAAATTAACCAGTGGAACAACTTGCCACCAGAAGTTGGGGGTTCTCCACCACTACAGAATTTTAAGGATTTGTCTAAAGATGGTCTAGGGCCGTGATGGCGAACCTACTGTATGGCACGTGTTCCACAGGTGGCACACAGAGCCGTCGCCCCAACTCAGCTCCACCATGCATGCGTGCGTGCCTCCCACCAGCCAGCCAGTCTTCGCGTCTCTGCCACACATCCGTGGTGTGCTATGCACATGCACAGAGGCACAGGTGCATATATGGGAGACATGCATGCATACACGGGATGCATGTCTGAGGGATGCATGCACATTGCATTTTGGGGATGCATGCGCTTTGGACACTCAGTGCCCAAAGGGTTAGCCATCACTGGTATAGGGTCTCCTGCAGGGGTGGGATTCTACCGGTTCGCACCTATTCGCTAGAACCGGTTGTTAACATTCTAAGTGGAGAACCGGTTGTTAGAAGAAATTACTGGGCTAATCCTGTAAGGAAGGCAGGAAGGAAACATTGTGGTGTTGCTTACAGAAACTGCCTCTCTCTGTTAACCCTTATTATATTCGTGGCAGGACTCGACTTCCTGTCTCAGGAACTTCTCTGGAGTTTTTTTTCCCCTCCTTTGCTGGCACTTTGCTTGTGTGGAGTGACCATTCAAAGTTACAATGGCACTGAAAAAAGTGACTTATGACCATTTTTCACATTTACGACTGTTGCAGCATCCCCATAGTCATGAGAGGCCAGGCGAGGAGATGCGTGCCTCGATGTGAGTGATGTTGAGTCCGCCACGCCCAGCCAATACCATGACCACCAAGTCATGCCCACCAATTAAGCCACGCCCACAGAACCGGTTGTTAAAAAATTTGAATCCCACCCCTGAATAAGGGGCTGGACTAGAAGACCTCCAAGGACCATTCCAGCTCTCTTATTCTGAGATAGGAAACTGAATAAAATTTGGGGACTGCAGTAAGGCTTAATCCCTGGCAGGAGGTGTCAGGTGAGTCGTGTGAATGGGGGAACGTCATCTTACCTAGTGACAGGTTTGACTTACGGGCTGCCGAATGGGGAAACGGAGGAGGGGCAGGTTGGTGCGGAGCATGTTAAGAGCGGGATGTGATGGGAATAAAACAGGAGTTGAATCTAAGCAGCGTAGCAAAGGAGGAGGAGGAGGTGAGTCCTACGTCCCTTGGGCTGGTTAATGGCTTTACGGAGAGGTGAGCAGGGAAGGCTTTTTGTGATGTCAGGTTGTGTGGTTGGCGAGGCAAACGTTACACACACACCACTCATTGTGCAACCCAGCTGACTCTCCCCGCAAGTTTGATCAAGCAGCCTGTACCTGACAATGAATGACAGCCAGGATAAAGGAAGCGAAGTTAGATGGGGGGGGAATGGCAGGTTCTCCATAAATGGCAAGAAAACCAGAACACGTAAATGGGTTGTGCAGGCCTTAGTAACCGCTAGTCCTCGACTTATGGCCACCATTGAACCTAACATTTCTGTCGCTCAGTGAGATGTTCGTTAATGGTGTTTTGCCCCCATTTTACGACCCTTTCTTGCCACCGTTGTCAAATGAATCATTGCAGCTCTTAAGCTAGTAACCTGGTTCTCAGGTGAATCTGGTTTCCCCATTAACTTGGCTTGTCAGAAGGTCGCAAAAGGGGATCATGTGATCCTAGGACATTGCGACCGTCATAAATATAGTTACCATCTAAATTTGGATCACATGACCACGGACACGCTGCGGTGGACATAAGGTGAAAAATGGTTTTAAATGCGAAAAAACAGCCCCAAGATACTTTTTCCAGTGCCCTTGTACCTTGGGACGGTCACTAAATGAACCATTGTTAAGTCGAGGACTGCCTATAAAAACAGAGCTAAGGTGGTTCTCAACGCACAACCGCAACTGAGCCTCAGATGTTTCTATCTGAGCAAGGCAGTTGTTAAATGAGCTGCACCTCATTTTATGACCATTTTAGCCACCGTCATTCAGCAAATCACTGCAGTTGTTAAGCAAATCAGATAACAGATAATCAGAGTTGGAAGGGATCTTGTAGGTCATCTAGTCCAACCCCCCGCCCAAGCGGGAGACCCTGCACCATCGGGCTTTCCCCGTTGACTCTGCTCGTTGGAAGCTGTCTGGGAGATCGCGTGGACCCTGGGATGCTGCAGCCGTCATAAATATGAGACAGTTGCCCAACAGCTTAATTTGGGCCGCGGGGGATGCTGCCACGGTCATAATACTTCAGTGGCCAAGTGTGGCTGGACACACAAGGAATTTTTCTCTGGTGCAGAAGTTCTCACTGTCCATACAAACAACAAAGTCATACAGGGAGGCCTTGACTTACGACCACAATTGAGCCAAAAATTTCCGTTGTTCCCGAGAAGTTTGTTAAGCGAGCGTTGTCCCATTTTATGACCTCTGGCCACCGTTGTTCAGCGAATTGCGGCCGTTGTGAAGTTACTCACAGGGTCATTAAGTGAATCTGGCTCCCCCATTGAATTTGCTTGTCAGAAGGTCGCAAAAGGGGATCACGTGACCCTGGGACACAGCAACGGTCACAAAGGTCGTAAGTGTGAAAAACGGCGCTAAGTCCCTTTTTTCCCGATGCCATTGTAACTTTGAACGGTCGCTAAATGAATCATAAGCTGAGGATTACAAGTTGACAAAGTTGCAGAACAATTGCAGAAAGTTGTAGTATATAGTTTGGTATAAATTCGTTTTAGCTCTCTTTCTTTCCCTGTGATGTACCGTGTTGTGAGTTCAGATTCTTAGCCTTCTGGGCATTTTGCACTACACAATTATTAGAATAGCACAGTGAGGGTGTGCAGGGGTGGGATTCCAATTTTTTAACAACCGGTTCTGTGGGCGTGGCTTAGGTGGTGGGCGTGGCTTGGTGGTCATGTGACTGGCTGGGCGTGGCTTGGTGGTCATGTGACTGGCTGGGCGTGGGCGAGGAATAATGGATGGAAACTGATCAAGGAGAGATTCAACCCGGAAATAAGGAGGAGTTTTCTGACTGTAAGAGCAATCAACCCATGCAACAGAAGTTGCCTTCGGAGGTTGTGGGAGCTTCATCCCTGGAGGCTTTCAAGAAGAGACTGGACTGCCATCTGTCAGAAATGGTGTAGGGTCTCCCACTTGGGTGGGGGGTTGGACTAGATGACCTACAAGGTCCCTTCCAACTCTGATTATCTGTTATTATTATTATCTGTTATTATAAAGTCAATGGGGAAGCCAGATTCACTTCACAACTGTGTGACTACTGTAACAATTACAGCGATTCACTTGTAAACTGGGGCAAAATTCATTTGATAGATGTCTCACTTAGCAGTGGAAATTTTCCACCAAATAGTGGTCGTAAGTCGAGGATGCCCCGTGCTTTATGATTTGACCTTGTTACACAAATCCAGACTCTAAATTAATCTGGTGATCAAGTCTGCACATTCCTCACATTCCATTCAGCATCCCAAGGATTGCAGCAAGAATCTGGCTCTAGCGATGAGCCTCTTGCGAATGCCAGCAAGCCTGAACAATAATGTAGGTTTACATAAACCCACAATGGGACAGTCATATGAGCTACTTAGCCAGTTTTGTTCCTGAATTATTACTCACCGAGATTGCTAAATTCTCTTCGTTTGCACAGATGTTTGATTTGGCCCTAGTGTCATTTTCTCTTTCTGTCTCTCTTGTATACAGACAAGGCACACAGACACAAATACTCACACCAACGCACTTTGTTTGCAATCAATAAAACTGCCCTCTGGCTTTACACACCTGCATTTATTTCATTGCAACATCTCAGCCTTGGTCTCCAATTGGTCCCATGCCTAGCACAGGGGTGGGATTGGCAGTTCATATATGCAACTCTGCATTCATGTGGAAAATTACACAGGGAGCCAAAATAAACACACTATCAGATAACATTAAATCAGGAGGAAAATAAGTTTGAAGACCCTTGCCCTAACCAAACAACTGCAGTGATTCGCTTAACAACTGTGGCAAGAAAAGTCATAAAAAGGGATGAAACTCAACCAATTTCTCCCTTGGCAACATAAATCCTGGGCTCAATTGGGGCTGTAAGTGGAGGACTGCCTGTGATACAGTGCTGGGGTCCCCTTTTGCGACCTTCTGACAAGCAATGCCAACGGGGAAGCCAGATTCACTTAACAACTGGGTTACTAACTTAACAGGTGCACTGATTTGCTTAACAACTGTGGCAGGAAAAAAATGGGGCAAAACTCACTTAGCGAATGTCTCATTTAGACTTGGGCTCAATCGGGTTCATAAGTTGAGGACTACCTGCAATCCCTTTTCTGCATTCAGGGCCTCAGAGGTTGATCGAATGGATCCAGGATCCAACATGATCCCTGTGCAAAGCTGCATACAGGTAGAATAGAATAACTTTAGAACAACTTTTATTGTCACTTATGAATGTACCCTAATCCAGGGGTTTCCAACCTTGGCCCCTTTAAGACTTGTGGACTTCAACTCCCAGAATTCCTCAGCCAGCAAAGCTGGCTGAGGAATTCTGGGAGTTGAAGTCCACAAGTCTTAAAGGGGCCAAGGTTGGAGACCCCTGCCGTAATCGGCATACATTAAAAGGAGATTTCATTGCGTAAGGGCTCTTAAAGAGTCTCCACCTCTAATATACAGTACATAAGCAGGACAGAATAAATAAATACAAAATTATGCATACACCCACCTATATTGTATGACACAGACTTACTTACACAGACTCCTTAACCTACATCCATAACTGAGCCCAAAATTCAGAAATTTGTTAGGGGAGTTTTGCCCCGTTTTACGACTTCCCTCTCCGCACGTGTTAAGTGAATCGCTGCAGCTCTTAAATTAGTACGCCAGTCGTTAAGTGAATCGGGTTTCCCTCTTTGCTGGTCAGAAGGTCGCAAGCGGGGATGACGTGACCTCCCCACCCCCCCAGGACACTGCCATCTGTCATAAATGTGAATCGGTTGTAATAATGGTTGAAAGTCACTTTTTTCAGGGCCGTTGTAATGTCAAACGGTCACTAAAGGAACCGTTGTAAATCAAGGACTGCCTGTACGAGATTAGAGCCTCCTGGGAGTGAAGTTGGAGGGTTTTTTATTTATTTAAATTACTTAATTCTGTTCGTCTGAATGAACCTGTTTCCTGGATTCAGCCCCTCCTTTAAACCATAAACTAGCCCAAATCAAGGCAGGTAGTCCTCGGCTTACAACAGTTCATTTAGTGGCCGTTTGAAAGTACAGTGGCACTGAAAAAAAAATGACTTGGGACCGTTTTTCACACTTACGACCGTTGCAGCCTCCCCACTGTCACGTGATCAAAATTCAGCCGCTTGGCAACTGACTCATACTTGTGACGGCTGCACGTGATCCCCTTTTGCGACCTTCGGAGCAGCAAAGTCAGTGAGGAAGCCAAATTCAGTTAACGACCGGGTGACTCGCTTAAGAACTGCAGCAATTCACTTAACGATGGTGGCAAGGAAGGTCGTAAAACGGGGCGAGATTCCCCTAACCGATGTCCCGCATAGCAACAGCAAATGTGGTGCTCTATTGCCATAAATTGAGGGCTACTGGTGGTGAGCATTGCATGCTTTACTGGGTGAGCGAATGCGCCTTCTAAGCGTGTGCCGTGTGCAAAGCCAGCCAGAAAGGCACCTGGGGGAGGGGGTGTTGTTGCAGGGGCCCCAGGGGCTTGAAAGGGGTCATGCAAAGGGAGTCTGGGTCTTAAACTAAGCCGAGATTTGGCTCCCCCCCCCCTCCCCAGTCTTTGCCTCCAGTCTCGCTCTTAGTCTGCCTAGATCAGGGGCCTTCAAACTCGACAGCTTTAAGACTTGTGGATTTCAACTCCCAGAATTCCTCCTCCAGTCATGTTAGCTCAGGAATTCTGGGAATTGAAGTCCACAAGTCTTAAACTTGCCAAGTTTGAAGACCCTTGTGATAGATGATACATTGATAGATGATAGATTGATTGATTGATTTTACAGGTAAATAGGTAGGTAGGTACGGGGGGAGAGAGAGAGGGGGGAGAGAGGGAGAGAGATGATAGATAGGCGATAGGTGATAAACCAGAGGTCTTCAAATTTGATAGCTTTAAACGTATGGACTTCAACTCCCAGAATTTCTCCTCCTCCAGCCATGGTGGCTCAGGAATTCTGGGAGTTGAAGTCCACAAGTCTTAAAACTTGCCAAGTTTGAAGACACTTGGCCTAGATGCTAGATCGGAACGGGTGGTGGGTTTGGAGGGCCTATTGATATTCCGGGGGCTCAGCATAGTGATAAGGAGAAACGGGGAATCTGTTTCCAGAATGTGGGGGGATAAAACTGGAGGGGGAGAAAGGAAGGAGAAACAGGGAGGCTGGACACTGTGGCAGACCCATTTCCCCCCCCCACCACCCTTAATCAGAAAGCGGAGGGGAGCGAGAGGAACAGAAGGAGACGGTGCTGGTTCTTTGGGCTGCAGGCTCTGGAGAGGGACCCCATCCCTCCCATGGCTGGTGGGCAGCCCCAGGTGGGATTACATGGGGTGGACATAGGAGGCAGGGCTTCCCATCTGCTTAAAATCCTCCAGAGGCTTTGATGGAAGGGAGAGCGGGTGTCAACGAAGGGAGGAAGGAAGGAAGAGAAGGGGAAGGAAGGAAGGAAGGAAGGAAGGAAGGAAGGAAGGAAGGAAGGAAGGAAGGAAGGAAGGAAGGAGGAAGGAAAAGGCAGGAAGGAAGAATGGAGGGAAGGAGTATGGATGTCATGGAAGGAGGGACAGATGGAAGGAAGGAAGGAAGGAAGCAAAGGGAGAAATAGGGAGGGAAGGATGAGGCAGGGAAGAAGGAAGGAAAGGAAAGAGACAGAAAAGATAAAGAAAGCTCAGGGAGGAAGGAGGGGACCATAGGAAGAAGATGGGGAAGGAAGGAGATGAATAAGGAAACGGAAATGCAAATACTACCCAGAATGGATCGTAGAGGGCGGAAAGGAAGCGCAGGGTGAGTCGGTGGCTGGATTCCCACCTGGCCCCCATCCGAGGGTCCTGCTAGCTGCAATGGAGCCACATGCCAAGTGTAGTCAGGTGGACCCTGGCCGGGTGAGGTGGCTGGCACAGCGGATGCACTCAGCTTAGGGTTCAGGCTGTCGTATGTTCTCGGGAAAGACCCCGGGGCCAAGGGTGGCGCAAGGTCAGGTCGATGTGTATGGAAGCCTAGGGAAGGAGGTGGGTGGGGGGCCGCCTAGCCTGACCTCTGCTCCCCCCCCCCCTGGCAGCTATGTTATTGGGATGCTGCGTCCGGCCGAGCCCCCTTTTCACCTCTCCGCTCCTTCTCTGTGGCTCCTCCGGCAGGTCGTCAGCTGACTATCTTCAACAGCCAGGCCGCCATCAAGATCGGAGGCCGCGACCAAGGCCGCCCCTTCCAGGGCCAGGTCTCGGGGCTGTACTACAATGGGCTCAAGGTCCTCTCCTTGGCCGCTGAGAGCGACGCCAACGTGAAGGTGGAGGGCAACCTGCGGCTGGTGGGTGAGGTGCCCTCCGTCATGACCACCGAGACCACGGCCACCACCCTGCTGGCGGACATGTCCACGACCATCATGGAGACCACCACCACCATGGCCACGACCACCACGCGGCGGGGCCGCTCCCCCACCATGCGGGACAGCATCACGCAGGTCAGTGGGAGAAGGGAGGGCCGGCGGGGAGGGAGGGAGGAGAGATAGCTTGGAAGGAAGGAAGGAAGGAAGGAAGGAAGGAAGGAAGGAAGGAAGGAAGGAAGGAAGGAAGGAAGGAAGGAAGGAAGGAGATGGGAAGGAAGGAGGAAGGAAGGAAGACAGGAGATGGGAAGGAAGGAAGATTGCAATAGCACTTGGACTTATATCCCACTTCCCAGTACTTTTACAGTCCTCTCTAAGCAGTTTACAGGGAAGGAAGGAAGGAAGGAAGGAAGGAAGGAAGGAAGGAAGGAAGGAAGGAAGGAAGGAAGGAAGGAAGGAAGACAGGAGATGGGAAGGAAGGAAGATCGCAATAGCACTTAGACTTATATACCACTTCACAGAGCTTTTAAAGCCCTCTCTAAGCGGTTTACAGAGTCAGCCTCTTGCCGCCAACAATCTGGGTCCTCATTTTACCTACCTTAGAAGGACAGAAGGATGAGTCAACCTTGAGCCTGGTGAAATTTGAACTGCCAAATTGCGGGCAGCTGGCAGTCAGCAGAAGTAGCCTGCAGTACTGCACTCTAACCACTGTGCCACTGCGCTCTGTCAAAAGTTTGTAAAGTAAAGCTGCTTTGATTCCAAGATGGACTTTCCATTTTTATTTATTTGTTCATAATTTGGCACGCATTGTTTTTCTCCTGTGCTGGTTTCACCGTTCGGGGAAATGATCAGAGAGCAAAATAGCACCAACTGTTTCCAACGATTCCAAGATCCGCGCATACACAACTTTTGACTGCAAAACTTGAAATTCGAGTATCACCTGAGTCCCTTCAATCATTGGGGAAGCCTTTTTGAAGTCGAGACAGCATCTACTTTTCAGCTTTCATGCTGCCCTTTTCACACTCTGTGCACACTTCAAATGTAAATAAGCGTTTTGCACACTTCTCTTAGCTAGCTTTGGGGAGAGATAGGCATCATCCAAGAAGGATGAGAATACCAGAGTTGGAAGGGACCTTTGGAGATCTTCTAGTCCAACCCTGTTCTCAAACAGGAGTCCCAAGGGCATTCCAGAAACAGGGCTATGCAAAAAGCGAAGCCCCATCCACGGGATCCAGACAACATGCGAAACCACGTTCCCTCTGGTCCATGGAAAAACCTCTTCCCAGAGAACCGGTCAGTGGTGCCCAAAATGTTGGCCTATACCATGTCAGACAAATGGCTGCCCAATCTCTTCTTAAAAGCCTCCCTGCTTTCTGATATATGCTTCTGATGAAAAGTTCAATATTTGGGAAAGGTTCATACATGGTCCTATTCCCTCAACAACAAGCAACCTTTCTAAGAAATCCAGAAATTCGAGTTTGCTTGTTCATCATCTACCGTTTCCCCCTTAAAATAAGACCCCGTTTTCTTCTTCTGAGGCCAGCAAGGCTTTTCTGAAAGCCTCTGCAGCCGGCAAGAGAGTTCTGGATCGATCCGGAGCTATGTTCTCAGCTACAGAGGCCTTCAGAAAAGCCTTGCCAGCCTTGCCAGCTGCAAAAGAAATGGGTGTCAGGATGTGCGAGGTCCGGCTACAACTGTCCAAAGGTAAGTAGGAGGGCAGCTCTACCTCCCCCATCCCTACCCTAGCTTAATTTTTACCTGTCTACCTGGAGTGGGCAAGATCTTAATTAGGGCTTATTTTTTGGGGGGGTAGGGCTTATATTGGATGCAAGTGCAAAAAATCTAGCTAGGACTTACTTTCAGCATAGGTCGTATTTTCGTGGAAACGGGGTAAATGTAGAGATGAATTATTTTTAACAGCGCATATTTATACCAAGTAATGGCAACACTACGCAGCCCCACGTAGTGGAATTGATCCTCTGTATCACTGGATTTTGCCTGATTCCACTCCCCCCCTCAATGTTTCTCAACATCAACAACCACACCAACAGGGAAACAGGGCTGCAAAAGGACAGGGGACGATTGGTGTTGCATTTTAGGGAACTGGAGTAAATATTAATCATCATAAAACCTCGATAAGGCTTCTTATTTAGAGCCTCATCAAGACACACCTCACCAGAATTGGGTTTTTTTTCAGCAGGAAGCCCAGTTGTGCAGCCAGGGTAAACCTGGTCTGTGTGTGGTTTGTACACAAAGGTGATTCCTCCAAGAGTGCGACAATATCTATACCAGTGGTGGCTAACCTTTTTGGGCTCCTGTGCCAAAAATTGTGCACGCGCTCGTGTGCCAGCACCCAAAAGGCAATGCGCCCCCCCCCACACCCCCTGCACATGCAGTATTAAGGGAAGTGATGAAACGGGCCTATTATTCGCCCTGCAAAGCCTGCAGAGGCTTTTTTCAAGCCTCTGAGAGGCCGAAAAAGGCCTCAAACCAGCCGAAAAATCAGCTGTGAGGCGCACGTATGCGCAGTGAGGTAAGTTTGCCTGCGGCTCGCGTACCGGCACAATTGGCTCTGCATGCCATCTTTGCCATGTGTGCCATAGGTTCGCCATCACGGATCTATACAATTCCTCTTATTTTCCTGTTGTTAAGTTAGTCAGACGGTCGTTAAGCGAATCCCGGCTTCTCCGTTGACTTTGCTTGTCCGAAGGTCGCAAAAGGGGATCACGTGACAACCCCCCCCCCCCAGGGACACGGCAAACCTGTCATAAATACGAGTCCATTGCCCAGCGTCCGAATTTTGATCCTGTGACCACGGGGGATGCTGCCACGGTTGTAAGTCTTTTTTTTTCCCCAGTGCCGTGCTCATTTTGGACGGTCACTAAACGAACTGTTGTAAGTCGAGGACTTTCTGTACCTGGCCAGGCCACACTGAGGTTTTGCGCAGCACCGAAACGGATCCCAAAATCCAGGGTTTGGTGTGTGTTTTTTTCCGCTCCTAAACTCTGCTGGCAGCGCATCTTACACACACACACACACACACACACACACACACATCATGCTTTGTTGACAGAATCCTTTTCTGACCAATCTGGAATTTAAAGGGATGTTTTTCCATTGAAAAATATTATTTATTTTGGCCTGGGAAGAAAAGCGTGCAGCTGAGAGAGCCTGCAGCCGGATCGAGCCGGGGTGTGTGTGTGTGTGTGTGTGTGTGTCCTTGCAAACCCAACCCCCCCCTCCCCCATATCCCAAGCCTTTGGGGGAGCAACATGGAAAAGGGAAAAGGGCTTTTTTAAAACAAACAAACAAACAAACACGTAAATAAGATTCCCTTCCTGCGGCATCAGATGATTCTGGGGAGGGGAGGGGGGTGTTGCTTCATCTTTTGGGGAGGGGGGCTGCGGGTCCATCCCCCTCGCCTTGGCTTTGCAGCGGTTGCCCCCAAAAAAAAAAACCTGCCTGGCCTCACCCAGAGACAGTTTGGGCTTTCCTTCTTTGATGGCAAGATGACTTTTGGGGAGGGGAAGCGAACATCCTCGTCCTGCGGTTGCCGTGGCAACTGCATCAGCAGCAATTAGGCTGTCCTGGTTTTTGTGAGAAGAAGAGAAGAGAAAGGGGGGGTGGGGGAGGACCGGGGAGGGGGGAGGCTGGCGAGGGAGCTTGCAAGGAAGATTGGGAGGGGCACGCTCCTCCGTGGTGCAGCTGACGCCTCCTGGAAACGCTCCCTGGCTGCGGTGGCAGCCTTGCGTTCCCCCAAAGCGGCAACGTTGCCAGAAAGCCACACACACACACACACACACACACTTTGTATGGGGAGTTTCCAGCCTCTTTCCCCCCCTCCCTCCCAGTCCTCAGCATAATGATCACAATGGGGGAACGCAATTCCCATCGCTAAGTGAGCCGCGCCTGCTTTGTCCCGCTTTTCCGCCCCGGTTGTTAAGCGGATCACGCGGTCGTTAAGCAAATCCAGCCTGCAACCGTTGTTAAAACACATGCCGCTCGCCAACGGCCCAGTGTTGTGACCGTAGGGGATGCTGCCCTGGTTGCAACGGCGAGGACCAGCCGTAAGTCAGTGCTTTTCCAGTGCTGTGGCAACATCGAACGGTCATTTCAACAAGCGGTCTTAAGTCAGGGACTGCCTGTACTCCCAAGGGTTCATGGACTGTCCCACGGGGGGGGGGGGCGGGATTCGTGTTCAGCCTTCGGAGAGCAACCAGCCTTTCCCTGTATTTTTTTTTTTTTAATTTTATTCATAAACATTTTTGAATACAGTGTTTGGTCAGAGAATACCATTTAGAAGAAACCAAAACCACAGCTAATACTAGAACAGGTGTTAACCCATTTATTGATAATAGGGAGACCTGCAGAAGCTGCTGTTGCTGCTCTCGGGGCTGCTATTAATTTATTTTATTTATTTATTTTTATGTATTTATTTGTCAAGCAAGTATTAGATAGCAGGTATAAGTATAAACATGGTTATGAGTCCATGAAATGGATACGAATAAATAAAAGAAGCAATAGGACAAGGACGGTAGGCACATTGGTGCACTTTTGCACGCCCCCTGCAGACCTCTTAGGAAAGGGGTGAGGTCAATAGTAGACAGTCTAAGGTTAAAGTTTTTGGGGTTTGGGGAAGAAATTGAATTTAATAATAGTAATTCCACACTCAGGGCTCCTAGCAAGGAGTGTGGAATTGCAGGTAGCCCTTAACTAGAAGGGAGGGGGGTTTGTGGAGAGGAGAAAGCGGGGTCTTTGGTGACCTCTGAGCTTGCTTGTTTTCTTGCAGATGTTTCATGACCCAACTAGGTCACATCATCAGTGCTAGAAGGGTTTGTTCTCTGTTTATATACAGGTAGTCCCCGACTTACAACAGTTCGTTTAGTGACTGCTTGACGTTACCACGGCACCGACTGAAGTGACTTGCGACCATTTTCCACAATAACCAACCTTTGCAGCATCCCCGCAATGACGTGATCAAAATTCAGACACTTGGCAACTGGTTCACACTTACGACCGTTGCAGTGTCCCTCCCGGGGAGGTCCTGATATGATCCCCTTTTGCGACCTTCTGACAAGCAGAGTCAATGAGGGAAGCCAGATTCGCTTAGCCACCGGGTGACCAACTTATCAACTGCTGCAGCGATTCACTTAACAACCGGGGCAAGCAAGCTCGTAAAAGGGCACAAAGCTCCATTAACAAACGTCTCCCTTAGCGACAGAAATGTGGGACTTTCCATTGCAGTCGTAAATCGAGGACTACCTGTATTCTGTTTCGCAGGGTGTTCACACAGAGCTCACGTGAGACTCTCGTTCCAGTTGGGTGTTTTTTTTAAGGGCTGTATTTATATCTAGACACAGAGAGGCGTATTAGGGGCACCCAGAGCCTGGGGTTATGTTTCTATGGTGGAGGAATCCTTTGGTTGCAAAATAAAGGCCCAGAGGCCCAGAATCAAAACCACGCAAAGTATCAGCACCGCTTTCTAAAGCCTTAGTAAGGCCACCCCTGGAAGGCTGCAGCCAGTTTTGGTCCCCACATTGCAAAAAATTAAGTTGAGACTTTGGGGAAAGTGCAAAGAAAAGCAACTTGGATGATTAAAGCCTGGAGACTAAAACATACGAAAAACAGTTGCAAGATTTGGTTAGTCTAGATAAAAGAAGGACTAGGGGGGATAGGGTAGCAGTATTTGAGGGGCTGCCACAAAGAAGAAGAGGGTGGTCAAATTATTCCCCATAGCACCTGAAGGCAGGACAAGGAACAGCAGATGGAAACTCATCAAGGAGAGAAGCAACCTGGAATTAAGGAGGAATTTCCTGACAGTGAGGACAATTAACCGGTGGAACGGCCTGCCACCAGAAGTTGTGGTTGCTCCATCACTGGAGGCTTTCAAGAAGAGACTGGACAGTCACTTGTCTGAAATGGTGCAAGGTCTCCTTCTTGAGCAGGGGGTTGGACTAGATGACCTCCAAGGTCCCTTCCAGCTCTATTCTTATTCTTTGCAACCACCGCAGCCAGTTTGCAAGACTTGGATGGGCCTCCCCAGGGCAGCATTTTCAATTCTCTCTCCCCTCCCCCCCGCCACGGTGTTGTTTTGACAAGTGCCATTATGAAGCAATCCTCAACCTGTCTGTTTGTCACACCTCCACACTTCCCTTTTCGTCAGGCGCCGCGTTTATCCCTGCTTTAATTTTATTTTTACTCGTCTTTGTAATTGGCCCAAAACTCCATTTTTGCTACTCTTCGTGTACCTTACATTATGGATGCGATATTGCAGCCACGAACAGGCGGCGTAGCGCACATCCGCGTGAACGGCCCAGCAGCCAGGCCTGCCGTTCCGTTTTGCCATTTTAATCCATGGGAGTTTTTTAGTTTTAATCTCCTCTAATGTGCTTTAACATATCCCTCTTTTTATGTGCCTCGGGAGTAATCGGACCGAGGCGCTTAAATAAATAAGTACTTAGGCACAAAAGTGGGTAATTGGGTTGCTGGTTAGAATAAAATCTAGAATGCTGCACCAGTTTTGGTCCATCACATTATAAAAAAGAGGTTGAGACTCTAGAAAGAGTGCAGAGAAGAGCAACCAGGATGATGAGGGGACTGGAGGCTAAAACATGCGATGAATGGTTGCAGGAACTGGGCTTGGCTGGTCTAGGGAAGAGAAGGACCAGGGGAGGCAGGAGAGCAACCTTCCAATATTTGAGGGGCTGCCCCAGAGAGGAGGAAGGGGTCAAGCTATTCTCCAAGGCACCTGAATAATGCCAGACAAGGAATAATGGATGGAAACTGATCCAGGAGAGATTCAACCTGGAAATAAGGAGAAACTTTCTGACAGTGAGAACAATCAACCCATGGAACAGAAGTTGCCCTCGGAAGTTGTGGGAGCTTCATCCCTGGAGGCTTCCAAGAAGAGACTGGACTGTTAATCTATCTTAAGCTAGCACAACAGAATTTTGTTCTGTGGTGTGGAAATTATTCTTTCCCTGGTGCCAATGAGAGTTGCGTTTGCTGTTTTTGCGGTTGTCCTTCCCTCCTGGCTCATGGTCTGCTAGAGGTTAGCTGTCGCTTCCCAGCCCCTTTGCTGTTTACTAGCTGTATGCAAAAATCCAGAACCAAGGAGATGGACGGGGGGGACGGGGGCGAGGTCTTCATACCCCGTCAAACCACCTCCAAGTGCCAATTGCACGCCTCGTGCAAAGTGGGGCAGGCAAGAGATGTGAGCAAGGAGCTGCTTTGCAGGTCTCTGATGACTTGGGAGGTGGGGGGAAACAAGCATGCAGAAAGACCCCGACCATTGCAGATGCTGCAGGCGGGACATCTGGGGAGGTTCTGGAGCCCTCCAGGTCCTGGTTCTCCCAAAGGTGCTTTTTTTTTTTCCAAGAGACAATTGGACTTTCTGGTTTTTTTCTTTGAAGACGTTTCGCTTCTCATCCCAGAAGCTTCTTCAGCTCTGACTGGATGGTGAGGAACGGAAGGATTGATACTCCTTGCAGGCAGCTGGTCCTCTGCATCCTTTTAGAGGGTCGTTGGGGCCACTTGGAGGTCACCCGAGTGGTGCAAATGGGTGTGGAGCCTTCTTGGAACTGCCGAAAGCACCAGGTGGTACTATGTCTGCAAGGAGTATAAATCCTTCCGTTCCCCACCAATGGGAGGGTGGAGAGAGATTTCAATCCTGACAAAGAATTGGAAATTTGTGCCAGAGATTGAGGAGGGCAATGTGTTTTTTGTTTTGTTTTTTAAAGCCAACATTGGTGAACGTTGGGACGGGAGAGTTGGATGGGAGGGGATGGATGGGTGTGGAGGGGTAGATAGCCCTGTGGATTGTCCCCCTCCCTGCTGACCCCCCAGCCCTTTCTCTCCCTCTCTCCAGAATTCAGACGACCTGCTGGTGGCTTCGGCCGAGTGTCCCAGCGACGATGAGGACTTGGAGGAGTGCGAGCCGAGTACCGGTGGGTCTTTTTCCATCCTCGCTGCCCCGGGACACCCCCAAGTCAGGAAGGGGAGGGACTGCCCCAGCCTTGCCCAAGCCCCAGGGATGAGTGGGGGGGTCTCTCTCTGTGCAGAGACTCAAGCAGGCGACTTTTTTGCAAACCCGGGACCCCCAGTAGCAGTTGGGCACCACATTTGCCTCCTCTTTCCTGCATTCTCTTTTCTCTTCCCTTCCCTTCCCTCCTCTCCTTTTCTATCCCCTTCCCCTCTATCCCCTTCCCCTCTCTCCTCTCTATCCCCTTCCCCTCTCTCCTCTCTATTCCCTTCCCCTCTCTCCTCTCTATTCCCTCTCCTCTCTCCACTCCTCTCCTCTCTTTCCTCTCCTCTCCTTCTATCCACTTTCCTTTCCCCTCTCTCTTTCCCCTCCTCTAATTCTATCCCCTTCCCCTCTCTCCTCTCTATCCCCTTCCCCTCTCTCTACTCCTCTCCTCTCTATCCCCTTCCCTCTCTCCTCTCTATCCCCTTCCCCTCTATCCCCTTCCCCTCTCTCCTCTCTATCCCTTCCCCTCT
The DNA here is from genome assembly GCF_049901735.1 of Notechis scutatus. Lineage (NCBI taxonomy): Eukaryota > Metazoa > Chordata > Lepidosauria > Squamata > Elapidae > Notechis > Notechis scutatus. The sequence continues at coordinate 887,470 of NC_142022.1, read as the reverse complement.
CTCTACTCCTCTCCTCTCTCCCCTTCCCTCTCCCTCCTCTCTCCCCTTCCCCACTCTCCTCTCCTCTCCTCCTCTCCTCTCCTTCTATCCACTTTCCTTTCCCTCTCTCCTTTCCCCTCCTCTAATTCTATCCCCTTCCCTCTCTCCTCTCTATCCCCTTCCCCTCTCTCTACTCTCTCTCTCTATCCCCTTCCCCTCTCCACTCCTCTCTATCCCCTTCCCACTCTCCTCTCCTCTCCTCCTCTCCTCTCCTTCTATCCATTCCTTTCCCTCTCTCTTCCCCTCCTCTAATTCTATCCCCTTCCCTCTCTCTACTCCTCTCCTCTCTATCCCCTTCCCCTCTATCCCCTTCCCCTCTCCCTCTCTATCCCCTTCCCCTCTCTCTACTCCTCTCCTCTCTATCCCCTTCCCCTCTCCACTCCTCTCTATCCCCTTCCCCTCTCTCTACTCTCTCCTCTCTATCCCCTTCCCCTCTATCCCTTCCCTCTCTCCTCTCTATCCCCTTCCCTCTCCACTCCTCTCTCCCCTTCCCCACTCCCTCTCCTCTCCTCTCCTTCTATCCACTTTCCTTTCCCTCTCTCTTTCCCCTCCTCTAATTCTATTCCCTTTCCCTTCACTCCTCTCCTCTCTTGTCTTTAAACACACACAAAAATTCACACACATGCACAACCAGATGTTCTTCTGCTCGCTGCAGTTACATCCCATAAGCGCAAAACCCAGGGTCCTGAAAATCAGCGGCCGTGCTGCTTTTTAAAAACCCAGCTTCTAGTCCTCAGCCTTTAAGCTCTACTGAGAAGTGGAAAAGCAGGTAAAACCTGCCAGTTAGCGGAGCCGGTGTTAATTGTATTCTGCTTTTCTTTAAAAAAAAGTTCATTTTTGCAAGGGCGACAAGAACTACAATAATAATGATGTTGCAATAGGAGCAAAGAATAATATATAGAGAGCTCCATCAATATTTAAAGATCAAAGAAGGCAGAAAACATCAAAAGCAAAAGCATTAAAAGACACAATGGTATATTTTTTTTGCAAAAGACGCTTGCCTTACCTTTGAAACACAAAAGATCAAGCAGGAAAGATCTTTTGGAATGAAAGCATTCTCCAACACCACCAAAAAATAGAGTACAAAGGAAACCGGCAGGCATTTCTAGAGTGATAGAAACATAAAACGCCAGGCTTGAAAAAAAAACCTGGAGACCATCTGGTCCACCCCCTGCCCAGTATCAGGAGTTGAGCCAATAATTTGAGGTGGGTGGCTATATAAATGGAATAAATAAATAGAATAAATAAATAAATAAATAAATAAATAAATAGAATAAATAAATAAATAAATAAATAAAGCTACTATTCTAACAAGGCCCCCGAGTGCTTGTAAAATGTGAACAGGGGTACCCTTATTATCACTACCATTCTAGCAGGGTTCACACACTACTACACCAAATCAAGAGCTCAGGTTAATGCAGAGAATGGCTGCGCTCTCAATGTTGCCATGTGCAAACCAAAGAAATCTCACAAGGCTTAATTCAGAGGTCCAGTACAGAGTGCTAGGTAGGAGTACAGTAAAGTAAAAGTAAAGTAGAGTAGGATAATAGAATAGAATAGAATAGAATAGAATAGAATAGAATAGAATGGAATGGAATGGAATGGAATGGAATGGAATGGAATGGAATGGAATGGAATAGAATGGAATAGAATAGAATGTAGAAAATAATATATAAGGTAGAATGTAGAATAGAATATAGAATAGAATAATAGTATAGAATATAGAATAGTATAGAATAGAATGGAATATAGAATAGAATATAGAAAATAATATAGAATAGAATGTAGAATAGAATAGAATAGAATAGAAAATAGAAAAAATATAGGAGGTAGAATGTAGAATACAATAGAATAATAGAATAGAATAGAATATAAAAAATAATAGAATAGAAAATAGAATAGAATTCAGAATAGAATATAGAATAGAATATAGAATAGAATAATAGAATAGAATAATAGAATACAATATAGAAAATAATGCAGAATAGAGTAGAGAGAATAGAACAGAACAGGAATAGGACATAGAATCACAGAGGTGGAAGGGACCTTGGAGGTCTTCTAGTCCAGCCCCCTGCTCAAGCAGGAGACTTCAGACAAGTGGTTTTCCAAACTGACCAGTGAGGGAGCAGCCACAACTTCTGGAGTCCAGTGATTAATTGTTCTCATTGTCTGGGCAATTTCAGGAAAATCCCCAAACCCGGGTTTCCTCCAGTCTTGTGTCTTGTGCGAATGCAGCCCATCTGCCTTGGAGCTGAGTTCCTGCTTTCTTGTGAATATTAGCAACTTTTAACATAGATGAACTTCAACTCCTAGAATGCCCCAGCCAGCAAGGTTGATTATCACTCCCTTAAAGAAAACCCAGCACAAACGGTCCAAGCCAAACCCATCCTTCCTCTTCCTGTTAAAATCAACCGCTATTGGCTCTCTCGCCTTGTGATTGACAAGGGAAGGAGAAGCTCTCTTGCCTCATGATTGACATGTGGAAATTTAATGGCAGTCCTCAAGGTATCTTCACAACCGAACCCAACCTTTTCAGTCCTAAGCCGGATAGTTAAGTGAGCGTTGTTAGAGTTTGAGTGTGAACAACGCAGTAAAATCTCGGTTTAAGTGATCTTGTTTTAACAATTTTTTCAGATTTAATAAGCAGGATGGGGTCCCCATTATATCCCTTAATAATGAACCAAAGCTAGTTTTTACATTAATTATGCTTTGTGCTGTATGCATAAGTATTTGACGTAAATTTATGCCTTCACTCTAAATTGCACTAAACATCTGCAAGTATTCTGCATTTTTTTTAATCTACTATGGACTGAAGCAGATATAAATGTATGCAAATCCTGAAAATCGATGTCTGACATGCCGTAACGACGCTAATGACACAATTTTGTGTAAGGAGTCAAAAATGTACAGCGTTTGCCTGCTTATGTCATGAGACAAATGCCTTAAACTCTTTGACAATGGATTTGCCTGTCCATAAAGTTGAGTTTAGCGCAATCCAGATTAAGAGTGTGTGAACGCAGAGGTGGGGTGGGGGAAGTAAATGTGTGTCAGGAGCGGATCAATCTTTTATGCATAGGATGAATTCCATGCCAAAAAAGGAGAGAATCCCAATCTTCTTTTAAAAATCTTAATTCTCAGCCTTGGGAACAAAGTGAATTTTCTTGGATGGTGGCTGGGGGGAGGTAACTCTGCCTTAAAGATGCCCGGACATAGCTGGGAACCATGGGTATGGTGTTCCAGGAACTGGGTATGTTTAGTTTGATGAAAAGAAGGCCTCAGGGGGACATGATGGCAGTGTTCCAATGTTTGAGGGGCTGCCACAAAGAAGAGGGGGTCAAATTATTCTCCAAAGCACCAGAGGGCAGGACAAGAAGCAACGGATGGAAACTGATCAAGGAGAGAAGCAACTTAGAACTAAGGAGGAATTTCCTGACAGTGAGAACAATTCGTCAGTGGAACAACTTGCCTCCAGAAGTTGTAAATGCTCCAGTACTGGAGGTTTTTAAGAAGAGATTGGACAGCCATTTGTCTGAAGTGGTATAGGGTTTCCTGCCTAAGCAGGGGGTTGGACTAGAAGACCTCCAAGGTCCCTTCCAACTCTGTTATTCTGTTCTGATGGCCAAACAGAGAGTCCCAATTGGAAAATGTTGGCAGATGTTCTATATGCCACTATGGCCCCTTTAGGACTTATGGACTTCAACTCCCAGAATTCCTGAGCCAGCCAGGATCAAAATTCGGGCACTTGACAAATGGCCTGTATTGATGTCTGTGTGCCATTTCTTTTCTGGGAAGGGTGCAGAGAAGAGCAACAAAGATTAGGGGGCTGGAGACTAAAACATATGAAGAACGGTTGCTGGAATTGGGTAGGTCTGGTCTAGTGAAAAGAAGGAGTGACATGATAGCAGTCTTCCAATATCTGAGGGGCTGCCCCAAAGAAGAGGAGGGGGTCAAGCTGTTCTCCAAAGCTCCAGAAGGCAGGACAAGAAGCAATGGGTGGAAACCCATCAAGGAGAGACGCAACCCAGAACCAAGGAGGAATTTCCTGACAACTGCAATGATTCACTTAACAACTGTGGCATAAAATGGGGTAAAACTCACTTAGCTGCCTTGCTTAGCAATGAAAATTTTGGACCCATCTTTGGTCGTAAGTCAAGGACCAATTTGGCCCAAACTGGCCTTCCAAGTTGGAACAATATTTGTCCACCCTCACGGATAACTCCTGAGATTTACGATTCGGTGACCAACACCTGCACCAACGGAAAGAGGGTCAGCAGTGAGTTTCCAGGTTGGGATCATTTTTATTGCACTTTATTCGATTTCTTATGCCCAACTCCCCAAAGATCCTGTCATCTCCAGTCCCGCAGGGCTCAAAAGCAGATCCACCCAACTCTGACCATCTCCACCACGAAGGCGGGAGGCCACTCAGCTATTAAATGTCTCTGTCCCTAATGTAGTTATTCCGTTGGTCTGATTTACAATTTCAAACAATCCCCAGACTGCCAACCCCTTTGTGATGACCTGGGAGTGGCACGAAGGCAACACAGCCAGAGAACAGGTCTGACTCCCCTTTATTGCTCCAACTGTGCCCCCAAACATCCCCACGTTTACAAGTCCTTGTGATGACCCAAAGGGGCGTGGCACAAAGGCCACACAGTCATAAGCAATAAGAGTCCTTTTTTGAGCTCCAACTTTGCCCCCAATGTCCTGGTTACCTTCTGGGCTGGAGAAAAACTCTCCCAGGAACAGCCTTGGGCTGTGGAGAACCAAGTCCAAAACGTGGTCAACAAAAACTGGAACTATAAGTCCAATCAAGGGAAAATGAGGTCATTAGTCCAGCAGGGCAGGAGCAAGAATTCCAGATGTGAAGGCACAGCAATAACTCAACACAGTTGGGAAGATGCCAGGAACACAGATAAGCAAAGTCAATACAAGATAAACTCACGTTTGCTCCCAGAAGACACTGCACTCAGCATGGATTTCTTTTAAGCTCTCTTCCCAGCTGTGGCTAATGAAGGGAATCAGGGCCCTTTCCTCCCACGTAAGCCACACAACCCACGTTGCTCTCTCCTCCATTCCTCCCTGCATGCCCTAGGATGAAGAGGGGGTGGGCCTGAGTCTTCCTCTGAATCCCCTCTCCCTTGTTCTACCTCTCCCCTGCTCTGCCCAGCCGGACTTTGCCCTTCCCCAGTTTCCTCCACAGCCAACGGAGCCAAACTCCCGCTCCCTGTCAGCCGTTTGTCTTCCTCCTCGGATTCAGACTCTGACAGGGGCATGACATCCTGGAACAAACCTCTCACACGCACCTTCAGCAGCCTCTGGCTGTGGGTAGTCCAGTAAGCAAGGAGAGCAAAGCAGTAATGGAGGCCAGCAGTCCAGCAAGCCAGGTTAGCCAAACAGTAACCAGAGCAAGAAGTTCAGTGAGACAAACCAGGCAAGCGCCACAAGACAGAACACAGCAATCTCCAGGCATTGGCAAGTGCACACGAGGCTCCACAGATTCAACGCTTGTTCCCAACAAATGTCCCTCCCACCGGCACCTCCTTTACAACTCAGTCCCCAGGTGTGTCTTGTGAAGGGGGCAGGGCACTCTCCTCCCTCGTAGCCGGCTCACTCTGCGTTGGTCTCGCCTTCTTCTCTCTTCTCTCCATGTTCTAGGATCAGGAGGGGCTGGCCCTTGCTCTTGGCCCTTGCTCTGTCTCTCCTGCTCCTCCCTGTCTACAAGACTTTCTGATCCTGAAAAGCCCTGCCCGGACTGGCCCTGCCCTTCCCCACTTTCCTCTGCAGTCAACGGAGCTGTTGTCCCCTCAGTCTCTGTCGGCTCCTGTCCCAGCTCATCTTCCCCCGCAGATTCAGGCTCTGACGGGGGGATGACACCCATGGGCTGGGCCTGCACCACATCCTAAGCCACACAGACAAACACACAGACAGCAAAGTAGAAGTTAACACTAGTCAACCATTAGAGCAGGGATCCCCATCCCTCACCCCCAGGCTGTGACCCACTTCTAGTCCGTGGCCCATTCAGAACTGGGCCACAGAAGCTGCAAGCAAGAACACATCCAAACAGATGGGCGTGCATGCGCAAAGCTCCATGTACCCAGGCAGCGGGGGCGCATGCACGCTGCTTGTGCAAATAGGGCTGTGCACGCTCGCCCACCACTCACGCAGAACCATCCCCTCTCCCCCCAGGGCGGTCCACAAAGCCAGAAAGTTTGGAGACCCTGCCTCAGAGCCTTGCCGGAATGCAGCCGTTGCTTAAGGGACTCATGGAAGCCTCCAAGTTCTCAGCCCGTCCAGGTTGCCCGGTATAGGCAGTGGTGGGCTGCTGACGGTTCGGACCGGTTCTAGCAAACCAGTCGTTCCGACAATCAGCTGGCCCCACCCTATCCTGTCCTATATTTCAGTTTTTTTCAGATCAGCTGATTCGCGTGGCACAGTGGATTTCTCACGCCTCAGCTGTTCTACTTAACGGGGCTGCCCTGTAGAGGTTCAAATTGGTGGTTTTTTAATGCTCCGTGCGCTCACAGAATCGGTTGTTAAACTGGTTGCAGCACACCACTGAGTATAGCTGACCTCCTTGGGTGGAGAATCCCAGTTTTGTAAGTTGATAGAGGGACTGGGGGGTGTTCTGACCAAGGCTTCCTGAGACCGTAATTAAGCACACGCTTTGTTAAAACAACTCTTGTTTTCTTTCAACGCTGGGAATTATGTGCATTCCCAGCCAGTAATGAGTCCCAAACAGTTCCTTGAGATAAGCACCCACCTTTCTCTCCTTGGAATTGCTGCCAACAAGTACAGTGCCGAATGAATTACAAAAAACCGACCAAAGTACAAAGTCCACACAAAGCTTCAAGAATTAATCCAAACAGAGTGAACAACTTTGCTTCCTGCAAAGGTTTTGTCACCTTTCCCTGTCCTTTCACCTTCCCCTCCCTATGGGAGGGGCAAACACCTCCCAGCCTTACTCCTGAGTCTCCCCTTTTATTTCAGCTGCTCTCGCCTTCTAGCAGTTCTGCGCAAGCGCACACTGGGAAGAGGCTCCCCTTGTTCCTCGGCCTCGCTGCTGCCAGACTCCAGAGGCTCCGGAGTCAGTTCCCCACTCTCACATGGTCCTGGCCCCATCCCTGCATGGGACGCAGGACCCTCGTTCGAGTCCTCTCCAGACTCCCTGACTGGTCCCTGTTCTTCCCCACTGTCCGATTCCGCTGCCATCTGCACAGGCTGCTGGCGAACCACAACAGGGGGATAGGGTTTAGATGCTGGATTGCGACCAGGGAAAGACCCCAGTTCAAATCCCTCCCTCACTGGCTGGGTCTCCACAGTTGGCTCCACCAGGTCAGGGAAAGATCTACCATTCATACAATCTTGCCTTCCTTTTTTTTAAACCTGGCTTGTCTTTTTCGGCAGCTTACACTTAGTCCTTGACTTATGACCGGAATTGAGCCCAGAATTAGAATCATAAATCGTGCCGGTCATTAGGCGGTTTACCATGCGATGCAACCTGGAACGGAGGAGAAATTTCCTGACAGAACAATTAACCACCAGAAGTTGTAGATGCTTCATCATTGGAGGTTTTTAAGAAAAGGCTGGGCAGCCATTTGTCTGGAATGGTATAAGGTCTCCTGTTTGGTCAAGGGGTTGGACTAGAAGACCTCCAAGTGCCCCTTCCAGCTCTATTCAGATTATTATTATCCCAATGATTAATGATTGCTACAAAAAAGTTGGTAAATTCAGGCGTGGTCACATGGTAAACCACTTGAATGGTATAAGGTCTCCTGTTTGGTCAGGGTTGGACTAGAAGACTAAGTGCCCCTTCCAGCTCTATTCAGATTATTACTTATCCCAATGATTAATGATTGCCACAAAAAGTTGGTAAAATCAGACATGGTCACATGGTAAACCCCACAGTCACAAGAGGCCAGGCGAGGAGATGCGTGCCTTGATGTGAGTGATATTGAGTTGGCCACACCCAGCCAATAACATGACCACCAAGCCACGGCACGCCCAGACCACCAAGCCGACCAAGCCATGCCCACAGAACCTGTTGTTAAAAAATTTGAATCCCACCCCTGGTCGTAAGTGTGAAAATAACAGAAGAGTTGGAAGGGACCTTGTAGGTCATCTAGTCCAACCCCCCACCCAAGCAGGAGATCCTGCCTACACCATTTCTGACAGATAGCAGTCCAGTCTCTTCTTGAACACTTCCAGTGATGAAGGTCATAAGTCCCTTTTTTTAGTGCCATACCTTTGAATGGTCACTAACTGAACTGCTGTAAGTCAAGGACTACCTGTATTTGTGAACACAAACGTGGGGAAAAAACCATCATTTGCCTTACATTTTGTGTGAACGTGGTGACAATGAGAAACCATTGCATAGGCTATAAACACAGCAATTAGGTTTCCTTCATCAGTGTTCAGCAGGTTGTGAGAATACAGAGAGAATCAGTTTTATGCACACAGGTTGCCTAAACAGGTCAATTTTACAATCCAGCAGATGGATTTCCAAAGCCTGCCAAATTTAAAAAAAAAACAAAAACGAACTGTGGTTGGTTTGTTAATAGGTATAGCATATTGAATGAATTCAGCCCATTTGGTTCCTTGACAGATAGATCCTGGTAACGTATTTAGAAAATAGGTCAGTTCAGTCATTGAGTTAAGCTTGCCTGCACTTTATTATGAGATAACAATATCTTGATTAGATGTTTGTCTTTTAAAACTGGGCCTCTAATTCACACAAGCCATTTTCCCAAATGGAGGGCAGGCATGAGATTCACACGTCACTGGGCCCGGGCCTTAAATTCCTCTTGTTTCCTAGGTTCACCCGAACCAGGCTGAGTTTGCGACACTCTGTCAACCCCCCTTCCCTCCAAAACAGCCCCCCTTTAGCCCTGCCCCAACATCATTAGCTGAGCCACCAGGCTGGCAAATTGACCTAGTTAAGAGGGTTGTGAGAACCGAGCTAATAAGAAGGACAAAAAAAAAAATCCAGCTGCAATCAAGTGATAATTCCAGGTGGATTTTCCTCCCAACATCTCAGTTCTTGCTTATTAAAAAGCAAATGAGAGGTTTTTTAAAAAATATATTATTTGCAGCATCTGGAGATTGAGATGGCAGGAAATCTGAAAATGTGTGACATTTAATTGGGGTGGAAAGCAGGCTGTTAATCATAGTGGGCGGGACGAGTGAGCCACACCGCTTCCCTTGCTCTGCTGTGGCTCTCGCGCTCCGCCACCGGCTCTGGCACAGCCCTTCCCTGCCTGCCAGCGGCGCCCGGCCCAGCCTGGCCCTGCAGCTGGAGGCTTCCTCAAGGAACCCACCGCCTAACAGCTGGGAATAGCTTGCCAGGGGGGCTGCAAAGGCACCGACACGTGTGTGTTGCATGCCTGGGAACTCTTTGCAGGTTGCAGGCAGGTACACGTTCTGACCCAGGCTTCACAAAATCACGAAGCAGGCTCTTCATCCCAACAAGACCCCCTTTTTACTAGGCAAATGTGAATTCAACTCATTCACATCCAGCAAAGTCCCGGCAAACAGTCTTTCAAGGGTGATTTACAATCACAGACCTTATCAGGCTTGGAGAGTTGCCAGGCTGATAGCTTCCAAACGTCAAGCTGCAGCAGCAATTACTTAGCAAGAAGTCAGGAACAGATCTTCAACCCAATGAATTGAACTAATTGTCTCCTGCAAAACCCAACTCCCCTTTCACTTCTCTTTATCCCCTATGGGAGGGGCCATTCACCATCCACCTGTGCCTTTACTCCTGAGTTGACCTTTGTTCCTTAGCTGTGCCCTTCTTCTGGCAGCTCTGTGCATGCGCACATTGGGAACAGGCTCCAGCTGTTCTTCTGCCCCACTGATCTCCGACTCCAAAGGCAACTGATAACTGTCAGACTGTCCTGGCCCCATCTCTGCCTCCGATGCAGAACCCTCATCAGAGCCTTCTGCCAACTCCAGGACTGGCCCATGTTCCTCCCCAACCTCCTCACTGTCCGCATCTGCCGTCAGCTCTACTGGCCTCTGGCGGGCCACAACAGTACATAGGTTGAACACACCTGGCTGGAGCTGATGGAAGTTCTCTAGCCCAGCTGCCACCGACCTTTTAGGCACCAGGGACTGGTTCTGTGGAGAGACGTTTCTCAGTGGACCGGTGGGAACGTGGTTTCACATGCTGCCTGCATTCCTTGGAAGCGGCTTTGCTTGTTTGCATGGCCCGCTTTCTGGCATGCCACAGCTCAATGCCGGCCCATGAACCAGCAGTTGGGGACACCTGGACTAACCTATAAGGAAGGGCTGGTACCAGGAGTGGGCTGCTGGGGGCTCACAGGGGCTCGGGAGAGCCCCCAATAACCTCAGAAAGACAAGCAGCCAGGGAAAGCTCTTAATAGGCTTAATTGAACTTCTGGGCATTCAGCCAAGAGCATTTCACACTTGTAAAAGTGTTGCAAGCTAGATAAACAATCCACTCAGCGCTTGCCAGGGAGAGTAATTGAGAAAATCAGATCACATAGCCACTGGCCTCCGAGGGGATTAATTCCCAAATAATAAGAATCGCATAACTCACCAGAAACTCCAGTAAGACTCCAAGATCCCTCTCTCAGTCACTGCTAGTAAGCCTGGATTCACCCAATCTTTTATTTAAGTATGAAATGCACAAAATAATAAACAACTTTTTGGTATATATCTTTTTTTAAGGTAATTAGGGCAAAGAAGTGACGTGGAGTTGGACACACCCACCCAGCCACGCCCACATGATCCCCCAATCACATGACTACCTAACCACACCCAGCCAGTCATTAGGTCAGAGAGCCCCTTGCTTGAAAATGTGAAGCCCACCCCTGGCTGGTGCTAGCTGCCTTCCTGCATTTCTCCCCTGCAGACATTCTAGAATGAGTAGTCCTGGGTGCTCTCGGCGCTCGCTTGCTTTCTTGCAGACGTTTCGTGGCCCAAACTAGGTAACGTCATCAGTGTAAGTCAGTGCAATGTTCTGTCACTTGTCGCACTGACAGGCTAGCCACTGAATATAAACTGACAGCAAACTGCACTCCCTATTCGCACTGATGATGTTACCTAGAGCTGAAGAAGCTTCTTGGATAAGAAGTGAAATGTCTTCAAAGAAAAAAAAACAGAAAGTCCGGTTGCCTCTTGAAAAAAGCACCTTTGGGGGTAACATTCCTGAAGTTTTATGAATCCGAACTATTTGGTTAGCTTCTGCTTTTAAGCAGAAGGAAAAATGGGTTAATTCCATTTAACCTTTTAACTTAATTAACCAGGCGAATGGTGCTGTGCAAACTCAGCTAAGGAATAAAATTATGCATAATTATAATTCGTTTTAAAACCTTTTCAAACATCCTGCCAGATTTAGGCTGGCTTGCCTTGTCGAATGTGCTGCGCTGGTTTACTGTTTCAGGGTTAAGATGCAGCCTTCAAACTCTCCTTATAGCGTGCTACTCCGAATATTTCAGTGCGGATCTTGCTTTTAGGAACACAAAAGAGGTTCAGACACAGCCCAGTAAATTTTCTTATGCATAATCATGATCGCCCCCCCAGAAGGGGGGGTTTTCCTGCTTATCATCCAACCCTTAAAGTTGCAGAGCACTGGCAGGGCGGCAAAATAAGGAAGTTAAGGGCCTTATCATCAAGCCTTTGTGTATCCAGTGATGACATACCCATGATCGAAGGGATAAAAAAAACACAGTTTATACTAGCACAGAATAAACCTATGAACGTTTGCATCTCCTTCCCCCTGGTCCTCTTCCCTAGAACAGCCAGCCCATGCCGTTTAACCTCCCCTAACATAATTAACATTTTTTCTAGAGCAAACAGATAGCTAGTAGGTAGGTAATTCAGCTAGGTAGATAAAATTATAGATAGATCATAGATTCCAGGCTAGATCTCCACCAGAAAGTGGAAATAGCTTTTGCAATAGCCAGATTTATCATCCAACCCTCTTAAAGTTAGATGATAGATAGATAGATAGATAGATAGATAGATAGATAGATAGATAGATAGATAGATAGATATAGATGATAGATAGATATAGATAGATAGATAGATGATATAGATAGATAGATAGATATAGATAGATAGATAATATAGATAGATAGATAGATAGATAGATAGATAGATAGATAGATAGATAGATAGATAGATAGATAGATAGATATACAGATAGATAGATAGATAGATAGATAGATAGATAGATAGATAGATAGATAGATAGATAGATAGATAATATCTATCTATATTAGATAGATAGATATAGATAGATAGATAGATAGATAGATAGATGATAGATAGATAGATAGATAGATAGATAGATAGATAGATAGATAGATAGAGATTAGAGATAGATAGATAGATAGATAGATAGATAGATAGATGAGTAGATATAGATAGATAGATATAGATCTATCTACTATCTATCTATCTACCTATCTACCTACCTATCTATCTATCAATCAAATAGCCAGATAAATCTAGATGCATCCAATAAAACTGGATACATTGTTCTAATTGTGCTCTTATTTATTAACTCCCCCCACTCCACGGGGTTTTGAAATACAACGAACTATCCACAAAATGACCTCAAATATCCCACCCCTGTTTTCTTTCCAACATGCTATTCAAAGCCCCTGCAGCTTGAGAAAATTTTCCAACTTTCCAAGGATTTTTCCTCCTTTTCCCATTAAAAAGATGGGCTTTCTTCTCTCCCCACTTTCTCTCTCTCTCTCTCCTTCCCCCTCTCCCTCCTCCCCCCCCCTCTCTTTCTCATACACACATGCACACACACTTCAAATCCACTTTTCTGCATCTCAACAAGCATGGATTCAGCCCAGATTCCCTCTTTAACTTCATTTTGTTTTGGTTTTTTGTTTTGTTTTTAAATTGTATTGAGGAGATAGTTCTTCACTAAAACCTCTGTCATCGGTTTCCTATCCGGGGATCCCGTGGGAATGCAGGGAAAAACTATGATCACCCCTCCTTGGGAGAAAAAACAAACACCCCATCCCCAACCACCCACTTTCATCCCATTTTGCACAATGCCAGGAAGATCAAATCCAGGATCAATTTGGAAAAAAGGGAAGGAAAAGAATAGAGAGAGAAGGCGGGGCTGTGCTCTGGACAGTTCTCTGGACAAAGTCATAATTTTGCCTTGATTTATATCTAAAATCCTCAAATTTGCAAAGAGCTTTAAAAATGGATTTGAAAGTCCCCGATGATGTTAGTTTTTGGAACATGGAAGTGGGTGATAGGGATTTTGGGGTGCAACAAATCCAGGGGGATTCTTTTGTGGGGTACGGGAGGAGGGAAGTGGCAAAGGGGGTGCCAGTATGAAAAACCAAGCAAGAGAAATGAATCTCGGAAGAAAGCAAAATAAAATTAAAAATTAAAAAAAATAAAGGCAAGATGCAGAGAGAGAGTTGTTTAAAAGAAACGAAAAGAAAAAAAAAAGTTGATTTTTCTCCAAAAAACATTCTTACCTAGTTTTCTTTTTTGTAATTTTTTTTCTTCATGCTAATATCACACGGCCTATTTGTTGATGTAAGTTGACTGAATTCCGTGGTTTGCTCTCTTATTTTTTTTAAAAAAAACAAAACAAACAGAAAGGGAAAAAAATAAGGAAAAAAGAAAGAGAGAGAGAGAGAGAAAGAATATTTGAGTGTTTTAGCCTGAAGAGGATGGGAAGAGAAATCAGCCAGAGAAAGTGTTACTGCTCTTAATTCTGCTGTTTTATCTGTTTTAATTTTTTCTTTCTTTTTCTTTTTTTATGGATTTAAATGCCTTTTTTAATTATCTTTTTTTTTCTCCTTTGATTATGATTTCTCTAGACAAAAAAAAAAAAAAGGGAAGTTGCCAGGGACCGGAGTCAGTGGGGTTTGGCTAGCTAATTCTCGTGGTTGGCGCTGTCTTGTGTGGACGTGGGGGGGACCCCAGGCGGCGTGGCTGACCCTTCTCCCCTCTCTTCTCTCCCCCTTTTCTCTCTGTTCTAGGAGGTGAATTAGTCTTGCCCATAATAACCGAAGACTCTCTAGACACCCCTCCAATCGCCACGCGCTCTCCTTTTATCCCCCTGCCTCCCACCTTTGGCCCCTTCCTAACCGTAATCGAGACCACCAAAGACACCATCTCCCTCCCGGCTCAGCCGAAGCCCCCCTGCCTGACAGACCAAGACGACGTCGACTGCGAAGAGGGCATCGAGGCCTCGGGGTACGCCTCCGGCGAGGTCTTCGACTCCAGCCTGCCCCCCACCGACGACGAAGATTTTTACACCACCTTCCCCCTGATCACTGATAGGACCCCGATGGGCCGGCCCGATGGAGGAGCCGGCAAAAAGCCCCACGGCTACCGCCCCAACCTTAGGACAGGATTGCCGGCTTCGCCCTCCGGCCCAGACCTCCTGGCCTCGACCACTTCTCCCACCCTGCTCCACCGCATCCCCGCAGGCAAAATGAACAACCGCGAGCCCCTGCGGCCCCACCCCGAACACTTCCCCCCCTCTGGCCACCTCCTTCGAGCCGGACAAGCTCAACCGCCCCAAATACCCCGTTATAACCTCTTCCCCCGATTTCCACAATCTGCCCACAGCTAACCCCACCGACCCCGGGGAGAGGGGTCCCCCCGGCGCCGTGGAGGTCATCCGGGAGTCCAGCAGCACCACCGGCATGGTAGTGGGCATCGTCGCGGCCGCCGCCCTCTGCATCCTCATCCTTCTCTACGCCATGTACAAGTACCGCAACCGGGACGAGGGCTCCTACCAGGTGGACCAGAGCCGCAACTACATCAGTAACTCGGCGCAGAGCAACGGCACGGTGGTGAAGGAGAAGACAGCCGCGGCCCCAAAACGGCCAGTAAAAGCAAGAAAAACAAAGACAAGGAATATTATGTCTGAGGCCCCCCCGCCCGTCCCAGCCAACCCCCTCAAAATCCCTGCGTGCACCAGAGAGAGACCCAACGCCCGAAGGAAGTGCGCAGCGGGACTATCCAGACATGCATTTCCCACCCCGACCCCACCCCCCAAAAAAAACTTTCTGGAGAGGAGACCTCCCCAAATGCCTCCTCCGGGGGAGGCAGCCGCTGCTCCTAACGCCCTCCCCCGTCGCCCGTCTTTGGTTCGCTCATCTCGTTCTCCTTTTACGCTCCCCCTCACAAAAGACACCCCCAAACAAACAACTGGAAAGAGAGAAAGAAACACGGAGGTGAGAAGTTTGCAGGGGGCTCCACTCCTTCCACCCTGACCTTCCAACCCTGCAGGATTGTCGTTTCGTTCTCCCCCTCCCCACAGCCCCCCAGGCAGACTTAAAGGCAAGAGGTTGAATTAGGGCTGCCTTTTGCCCCGGAAGAGGGATGGAGGGTGCCTGGACCACACGAAGAGGAGGAGGAGGATTAAAAAGGGGTTTGGGGGGGGCGATCCACAGAAACACAGCCCCTCCCCCGCCAGGTGGGACTGCAGATGATGCGTGGCCAGCCCCAAGCAGGCAAGCGGATCGTGGTGCCCTCTCCCACCCGACCCTCGGCAGGGTTTGGGCCTTCGATGGAGGTGGGAACAATGGGGCTCCCTCCCTCTGGCCGTACCCCAACCACGCTGCCAGCTGCTCTGAGAGGAATCCTTGGCCAGCGCCAGGCTTGACCCCCTAGACTGGCCGAGGGAGGAAGGTGACACAGAGACCCCCCCCAAACCCTGTCCTCCCTCTTCACATTGTCTCCTGGTTTAACCCCTGTCCTGCCCCCCACCCACCAGCCCTCCTCTCGCCCTTTAAGATTTGGCTTTCTGGGAGGGCAGCCGAGAAATGCCAAGAGAAGAGGCAGGGCACCCAACCTCTCCACAGGGGGACGCTCCCAATTCCCAAATGCCAACCAGACGCATCCCAAAACGGGGGGGTGGAAGTTCCGAATCACACTGTTGTTGTGTTTTTTTTTAGAAGGTGGGGGGTTTTCTAATAGGTTTGACACCCATAATTCGATGCCATTGTGAACCAAGTTGGGGTGGTGGGTGTCCCCCCGCAGCCGAGCGGGGCCGACGTTGCCCGGAGTTTTTCTGGCTCGGCCCACACTCCCACCATCTGCCATGCCTCCCACCGCCGTCCTTCCTAGGTCTCCCTTCAAAAACAAGGTGCTATATTGTGTTCCTTTCTTTCCAAAACGGTGTTAAAAAGAAACGAGCATGTCAGATCACGAGTTGTTATTATTATTATTATTATTTGGTTAAACTTTGTTTTGCTTTTGTGAAAGCCGAAGTGGGGGGCTGCGGGATGGGGGGGGCAGGGGCCGAGGAAGGACGCAAGAGTGCCTGGAGACCCGACGTGGAGCAAAGCGGTTGTGCATCGGTGACGCCACGGATGTTCCCCAAAGGCCGGTTGGGGGCAGAGGTATGATTTGGGGTAGGGTCCCTCAACTGGAGCCGACTTCCTGGTTCTGCCAAAATGTAGAGTAACCTCAACAGGCAGCCAACGCGAAGAGAAAGCCATAGATCAGAGATCTATCTATAAATACGTCGTTATATATGTACAGAGAGAGCGGTGTTTCTGAATCGTAGCCATTTTAAGAGGGGGGGGTTGGACTTTAACTCCCAGAATTCCCAGCCAGGAATTCCGGGAGTTGAAGTCCAACTCCTTCTTGAAATGGCTGAAGTTGAGAAACATCAATATAGTGTGATAAATAGCTTTATAAAGGTCTATGAGATACACAGAGTGCAGTATGCGTAAGCTATCAAGAGTTGAAACGAGGGGGCTTTGGGGGAATGGGGGAGCAGAGGGAGGGGGAGGACCACAAATAAAGAGGGGAAGATGGATGGAGTCACCTAGATCTTTGAAAGGGTTAGGGGTTCAAATCCCCCCTCCCCAGCCCTTGTTGGCCTCTCCAGAGGTTAGGCTGGGCCTTTGGTGTGCCAGGCAAGGATTGCTCTGTTTCCTGCAGTTCACACCGATTGATCGTCAATGGGCAAACAGTGGGAAAACGAGGCTGAGGTTGTGGGAAGGGGGAGAAGTTTGGGAGGAGGCCCAGGGGTCTTTTTGAGGCTGAAAGTGGCATCTGGGGCAGCAGATTTGGCTCTGGGACTCTTCCAGGCAGCAAAGAGGGATTCAAAACAGACCGACGCCCTCCCAAAGTTGCCAGCTTTCCTCCTTGCCCGCCTGGAGAATCTGGAGGGTCAGCTCTGCCCTGCCCATAAGGCACAGCCTGTGGCAGCTCCAAGAAAGGAGGGTGATTTCATGGAACCCCCCCTTCCTCCCACCCCAAAAACTACGGCGAAGCCAGTCAGGGGCTCCATGCATCCTGGGTGCCAAGGCGGTTCTGGGGCAGCTGCATTTAGACAAGCTAGAGAGAAATCTCTGGTTGTTTTGTGGTTTAGTGAGCTGTTGGGAAGCATGGCTGCTTCATGGGCTACCCCTATCCTGGCAGGACACAGTGGATCTGGCCCTTATTGTGGGGTGCAGACCAAGAGGCCCCTATCCCCCCCAACTCAGTGGGATTCAGGAAAAATGGGAGCTTCTTGGCACAGTTTTCCACTCCGGTGCCGATCAAAATGTCCCTCCAGGAAAGCTTTCAACGGTGTTTGTTCCAGGCCAGGGAAGGAAAGAATTGCTATTCTAGACCAGAGTTTCTCAAGCTATCCATGATGAAGAACCAGGGTTGGTTTAGTTTTTGTAATTTCCAATCTGTCGCAGGCCAATACTTTTGTAAAATGCCATAAAAATGGACCAATAGCAAACTGAGATGGGGAGAAAATGCAAAATACAAGCCCACAATTACTATTAGACTCTGCAGACATAAATTACACCCGGGCAGCGTCTGGATGTTGCAACGGATGTCAGATTGCTCGAAAAATCTCCAAAGCCTTGAATCTCGTTGCCAATGAACAATTTGGGGACCCACCACCACATTTTGAGTCGGACTTCTCTCGACTTTGGGGCAAAGGACCCAGTGGAGATAACCAATCCTATTTTTCTCGCTCCCCTTTTAGGTGAATCAAACCGTTGCCAGTTGTCCGTTTGGCCATGGAGGGATTTCTCATGCGTCCCCAGGCCAGAAATACTAAAAAGAGGAGGTTCGCCCCCAATTTTATTCCTATCTCCCCCTCCCCCAAGAAACCTGCCTGTAGCTGTAAGTTGAGCTCTGACAGCAGGTGTGAAGCCAGTAGAGTGAAAAGCAATGTGTGTGTTGTGCAAATGCAGCACAACAGCCTGGACTGGATTCTGCAGGCTTGATGAGCTGCAATCTTGGTGACTTATTTTGAGCATTGGGTTAGCTTCTAATTTTATCAAAGTTTAGTAATAATTTATTTCTGGAATTTGCACTTTGATATGGCCCAAGGGCTAATCAAGAAAGAAAAGAAAGAGAGAGAGAGAGAAAGAAAGAAAATGAAGAGAGAGAAAGGGAAGGAAGGAAGAAAGAAAGATTAATTCAAGGCCAAACCCAGCAAAACCTAGGATATTTCTCAACCTTCTCCATTTGAAGATTACCAAATCAGCGGAACAACTTGCCTTCAGAAGTTGTGGATGCTCCATCACTGGAAACTGAAGACATATATTTGACCAAAATTTGTCCAAAATAGTATAGAGTCTTTCGCTCCAGCAGGGGGTTGCACTAGAAGACCTCCAAGGTCCCTTCGAACCCTATATCTGTGTTCTATCCCAAAGGTGTTTTTTCAAGAGGCAATTGGACTTTCTGGTTTTTTATTTGAAGACATTTTAGTCCATCCAAGAAGCTTCTTTGCTCTGACTTGGATCGTGAGGAATGGAAGGAATGGAACCATCCAGTCAGAGCTGAAGAAGCTTCTGGATGAGAAGCGAAACGCCTTCAAAGAAAAACCAGAAAGTCCAGTTGCCTCTTGAAAAAGCACCTTTGGGACAACCAAAAACCTGGATGACTGAGAATCTCCATAGATATTCTGTGTTCTACAGGTAATGATTTAACTCCCCAGAATTCCCCAGCCAGCCGCTCTGACTGGAGAATTCTGGGAGTTGAAGTCCATGAATCTTCCACTGGCCAAGGTTGAGAAATGTTGATCTAGGAAGGAAATTATGCTTGTTATTAAAAAGGCATCTCTAAATGTTGGCCGTTTGATTGTGATTTTGGTCCTTGGCTTCCCATTGAAAACAACTTCCAGTTTCCCACTTTCCCACAGTTCTGCACCACTTTGGGTACCTTAAAGTAGGAGGGGGACCCAGCAGGGCTTTTGAGACCAGGACAGGCAAGATGTGTCCAAATCCCAGCCTGTGCCGACCATTCCCCCCGGCCCTTCCACTGGGCAGCTGCCTCCATTTGTCTGGAGGCGCCAGTTGGATAAGCTGGATTAATCGGTGAATTATATTAAAAAGCACTTCGGAGTGAAGATGGAGGTTGGCCATTGCAGTAGATGGGATTTAAAACGGGTTCAGTTTAACCCTATCGGTTTTGCTTAAAGGCAGTTATATCTGGAGTTTAAGACACAGAGAAAAAGCCACAGAACAAGGAGACGATATTTTGAAATTCTGGGTATTTCCCCAGCCCAGTCTTAACTCTGAATTAAGATTTCTGAGGGATTTGGGCTGATGAACGTCGAAGCAAGCGTGTTAAATAAAACTGAGGCAGGCAACTGTGACAATTTTGCGACCTGTGGACTTCAACTCCCAGAATCCCTTAGCCAGCATGCCAAGGCTGCCAGTGGGGTTCTGTGAGTTAAAGTCCACCCGTCTTCAAGCCACCAAGAAGTTGAGAAACACGGCATTAGTGACAGGGCAAACGCAATATTCAGCCTTCCAAAAAAATCCCCCTCTCAAAATAAATTAGGAAGTGGCTGCCATGTTGGATGTTTCAACGGATTGTTCTAATGCTTTTGGGGGCTGCCTTTCTCCCCCCCCCCCCCCAAAAAAAGTCCGTGGTTTACAACACCCAGCAAAAATCTTCCGAAAAGTTTCTGTACTTATTCTTGGTAGAGCATCTCCCCGAAGGAAGATGAGGAAGTCAACAAAGCTTTTCCTGTTTTTTATTGTGCTTAAACAGCTGTTTAGGAGATCTTTGGAGTTTTGGGAGGGGGGAGTTCGAAGGGAATGGAAAAATATTGTGAATTTTTTTCTCTTTCTTGGATTCTCCAGCATTGTCTTCTCCCCAATCTGGAAATTTAGAACTCCCAGCATTCCCGAGAGTGCTGGGAGTTGTAGTCCCAGGAGAACTGGAGGGTATCGGGTTAGGAGAAGCTGACCCACTGCCTCAATTCGACCTGAAGCCCCGAAGGGTTCTGCAGTAAAATAAAACAGACATCGGGCCTTAAATATGAGCCAGCCATGTGCGGCAGCAGCCAAAAAAGCCAATGCAATCCTAGGCTGCATGAACAGAGGGATAGAATCAAGATCATGAGAAGTATTTATAAAGTGACAGGACATCCCTTCGTCTGAAATGGTATAGACTCTCCAACTCAAGCAGGGGTTGGGCTAGTTGACCTCCAAGGTCCCTTCCCACTCGTTCTATGCTCTAAAAATAAATCCAAGCTAAAGGTACACATCCTGAGAGGGTGAAGTGAATTATTCTAGGAGGACAGGTTGAGAACATAGAACATGGAATAACAGAGTTGGAAGGGACCTTGGAGGTCATCTAGTCCAACCTGCTCAAGCAGGAGACCCTGTCCCATTTCAGAAAGATGGCTGGCCAGTCTCGACTTCTTGGCAAAGCGAGAGAAATCCTTTGCTGTAGCCTTCTAGGATTTTCTTTTCTACTTCCCCAGTCTAGCCTTAGATTTCCAAGTGGTCCCCCATCCTAAGCCTAGCCTAATTCTAACGCCGAGAAGGGGAACATTCTGGAGCAAATCTAGGCCATAGCCCCAAGAGAAGTCCCTCCCTCTCAGGGGCAGGGGCTCAGCAGAGAGACCCCACCATCCCACCCGAGGCTGCACAGTGCCATCCGCAAGGTCCCTGTCCCCAGCTCTCAAGCTAGTTTAGCCAAAGTCCCGGGAACGAAATTGCCTGCAACTGAAGGTTCACACACCCCAAGAGCCCAAGAAACAAGAGGAGCTGCTAAGAAGGGAAACGTTTGAGGCATGGGGAAGACTTGAATACAGGACTGGGGGAGAAAGGGGTTTGCTGGGCCAGAATTGAGCAGTTTAGAAGTGAGGTCTCGTTCAGGGCATCGTCGAGGCCCCTGAGGAAGAATCGCCGTGTTAGCCCCAAAATTAATGCTGGGCGATTTCAGTCAGTCTCCCTCTCGCCCAAAAGGGTGCCTGCTTGCCTTCAAGTCAGCATGGAATATAGACCTGGGCTGCATCCCCACGACCCCGTGGAAAATATGGGCTTTCTCACACAGTGCCCCCCCCGTTCGTTTTAATCCAGCTTCGTTTTTTGTCTCATCGCCGGAACTTCCCCCCATTAAAAAAGGCAAAATATCCAAACTCAGTTTCTCCAAGCGAGGTGAATGTTTGGGATTGGGGTTTCCTTGGAGAATACAGGTGAATTTGACGGCCAGGTGAGGTGCGCCGTGTGAATGCCATTAATCCCAGGGTGAGGCTGAGGCCGTTGGCATCTACACGAACCATGTGGCACCCGCACTGGGACACTAGGAGAAAAACGTGTGTGGGAATTAGGGCTCCCATAGTCCCCAGCCAACATGTGGAAGCCGGGGGGGGGGGGATTGCAAGCTGGCATGTCTGAAGGCCGACAGATCAGGGAAGGGAAGGCCGTTTAGCTATTATCAACTTGCAAGGCCTTTAGATCGGTTTGGTTGCTATCGTGGCTCCCATTTACGGAAAGAATGACCCAAAGCATTATTTTTAGGGTTGTTTTTAATGTTATTTTTTTCTCCCAAACAGCCTCAATGGTTCATTTTCATCCTTGTGACTTTTCATGTTTCCCCTTTTCCAAAACTTTATCCGAATTTGTGGCAAAAAGTCCTCCTGCCCTTTTCTATGTGCACGTAATGAACATTGTTATCAAATGTAAATTTATTTGTACATTATTAATATTTCAGTTTTTTTATCTGGGAAGAAGGTTTGAAAAAAAAACCCATTAAAAAAAAAGATCCTAAAATCCTCTTTCTCTTTTTAAAGAAAAAGAACGGACTGGGAAAAAAGCGATTAATTTTAACAATGAAAATCCTGTCATTTTATTTTCTCCCCTTCTTTTTTTAACAGCATTCCATTTGGGGTGGAAATCAGATTTAATTTCGTTTACTTTTTTTATAACAGATACTTTTTTAAAGCAACGGAAAAAATACCTTTCCTGTTTTAATTTTATTTATTTTTCTGGGGAGGGGTTGGGTGGGATAAACTGTGATTCTACATATTTACCCTGTAAAATTCCTGTATTCTTCAATGTTATTGTAAAGTGTTACTGATAAAGACGATTATGAGCAAATGAAGACGTCCAACCCATGTACATTTAGCACAAAGGGGAATACAATTGATTCTATACTTCGTATACGTTGTTTTCGTCTTTATTTTTCTTGGGATGGAACAAGTTGCAGAGTGGAAAACGAAGACCCAATCCCCATTCCGGCTAAATTTTCTCCAGGTTTTCTGCAATTCTTTTACCTCGCTGCATCCAGTGCTCCTGTTACTAACCCTGGAATGGGACAACTCACCGTGGGACAATTCACCACGGCCAATTTGCCATGGCCAACTCAACACAGCCACTTACCATGGCCAACTCAACACGGCCACTTACTATGGCCAGCTCAACTATGGCCAACTCAACATGGCCACTTACCATGGTCAACAGGGCCAACTCAACATGACCACTTACCAGGGCCAACTCAACAGGGCCAACTTAATATGACTACTTACCAGGGCCAACTCGCCATGGCCAACTCAACATGGCCATTTACCAGGGCCAACTTAATATGACCACTTACCATGGCCAACTCAACAGGGCCAACTTGCCATGGCCAACTCAACAGGGCCACTTACCATGGCCAACTCTCCATGATCAACTCAACATGCCCGACTTGCCAGAATCAACTGGCTGTGGGACAATTTAACAATTCTATTATTTTAAATAATTTTAATTTTTGTCATTCTCATTTCATGCTGTGCCTCCTTTTGCATCATTTCTTTAATGAGTCTATTCCACCATTTTCTTGATATTAGTTTAACTCTCATCCTGCAGTGAATTGGCCATGGTGAGTTGTCCCACGGTGAGTTTTCATAGACCCCAGAAATCCTGCGGAATGAAATTGTAGAATTGAAATTGTAGAAAATGAATATACTTTAGGGTTACATAGGGTTGGGGAGTGACATTGTCTGCCCTCCCCATTGAATTTCCATGATTGTGCAATAAAAACTGGGTTTGGAAGCACCCTTAGTGCTCAAGAATTAGATTCACACAACATGCCAGACTAAACTAACCTTACAGTGATTTGTCTGCGGTTTGTCATATTAATGGAAACCAGTTTTTTTCTGAGGCTACCGGCAGAATTAAGGCATCAAGGGAAACCAAGTTAAGATGGGGTGGCGGAGACGAGAGTGGTTTTCACACCATCTGAACAGCACTAATGTTTCTTTAAAGATTATTATTATGATTTAATATTTAATCTTCTATTTGATTCACAAATAGGGACTGGTAAAAACCAGTTCAAGTCCTAACCAAGGAACTAGAGCTGTTAAGGCAATGCCTGAGTATATAGGCAGGCTCCAAGTAACGTGGGTTGTTTTTTTTGCAAACTCAGAATATTCAGGTCTAATAAGTTCAGGATTTCCATGTATTTAGACAGCGTTTGATTTCTTCTTCCACAATCTCTCAACTTCAATTTGTAGATCCCAATATTTCGTTCTTCTTTTCCAGATGTTTCTCTTCCATTAGTGAATCACCTGGTATTGCAATATCAAACGAACCAGACTTTGGTTCTTTCCCACAATAGTGATGTCAGGCGTGTTGTGGGCTACATGTCTGTCTGTCTGTCTGGATTTGAAAGTCCTACAGGAACTTGACCTGTTCATTATAGAATTAATGTTTAATTCGATTCACAGCCTGGGACTGATGAAAACGTAACAGTTCAAGTCCTAAACAAGGACCTAAGAGCTGTTAAAGTAACGTCTGTGCATATTGGCGCTCCCGAGTTATTATGATTATGATTGATTATGATTATGATTATAGGAACAAGCCACACTAAGCAAAAAATATACATCTTTATTTGCTTACTTGCTAAGCCAACCTTGGATTTAATCTTTTTCCCAGCGTGAGATCTTTGCTGACTTCCCAACAGGAAAGTTGAGTACCAACAACCAAGATGGTGGGTGAGCTTCGATGGAGGCCTGGATGGAGGCTGGATTACTGTCTGTTGAAGGGGCTTGAAGTTGGAATCCTGTGCTGAGCAGGGGGTGGACTAGAAGGCCTTGAGCCACCCCTTTCAGCCTTGATTTGTCTACTTCCATTCTCACTGCAAGTAGTCCCCCATTTACAAGCGTCCGTTTAGCGACCATTCGAAGTTACAACAGCAGTGGAAAAAGTGACTTAAAACTGGTCTTCATGCTTGGCAACTGGTTCTCATTTATGACAGTCATAGTGTCCCAGGGTCACGTGATCCCCTTTTGCGACCTTCTGACAAGCAAATTCAATGGGGAAGCCAGACTCACTTAACGACTGTGTGACTAACTTCACCACTGCAGTGATTCGGTTAACAAATGCGGCAACAAGTGTCGTAAAATGGGGTGAATCTTCCTTGACAAATTTCTCGCTTAGCAACCTAAATTCCGGGCTCAATTGTGATCTAGGTAGTCCTCGACTTATGATGACAATTGAGCCCCAAATTTTGGTTGTTAAGTGAGGCATTTGTTATGTGAGTTTTGCCCCTCTTCACACAGTTAAGTGAATCCCTGCAGTTGATAATGTTCTGACCCAGCTCCCCAAACACGACAAACCCTCTGCATTTAAATCAACAATTCCTTTATTAGGAACGCCAGCAGCCTCGGCAAAAAGTTTCACTGCATCACTTCCGTCCGTCCATAGTTGTCTGCCACATCTATTCATCTCCACCCCCTGCCTTTGATCCCAGAGCCTGGGTGGGGCTTCGCTAGCAGCTGTGGCATTTCCATCCCAAGGACCGGCCCATAGATTTCCATTGCTCTCCTCTCCTCTGCCTTCTGCGCATCTGCATGTCAGGCACTGGACCCAGCTGTTCCTCCTCTTCCTCACCAGCCACCTCCAGACCTGGGAGCTGTTGACTCTCCCTCTGAGGGCCGACCGACGGCCCAGGCTCCGCCTCTGTCTCTCTCTCTCTCTGCCAGCTGCATTCCCTCTTCCCCCTCGGAGCTCTCAGGTTGCCCTGATGCTGACCCCGACTCCCACGCCTCCTCCTCCTCCTCCTCTGATTCGGGTGCTGGAAGGGCCGGCGGCCAACAGGCCATAACAGATAAGTTAGTAGCCTGGTTGTTAGGTGAATCTGGCTTCCCCCCATTGAATTTGCTCGTCAGAACGACACAACAGGGGATCACGTGACCCCAAGACACTGAAACCATCACAAAAATGAATCAGTTGCCAAGAGTCCGAATTTTTTTCACATGACCATGGGGATACCGCAGCAGTCGTAAGTCTGAAAAATGCCACTTTTTTTAGTGCCATTGCAACTTCAAACGGTCACTAAACGAACTGTTGTAAGTCGAGAACTGCCTGTATTTCCCTAGCAAATAATTTTTTTGCTCGGCCAGCTGTTGGAGTTGCCTTGTTCCTTCCCTTGCCAGAAATCAAATGCAAAAAATAAAATAAAAATCACACTGCGTTGGGAGGGGAGTTGTGCACCTGTGTTGGGAGGGGAGTTGTGCACCTGGGGGGGCGGGGTGCATCCTTCATGGTTGGAAGGCCGAGGTGAGCCGTTGTGACTCTCCGAGGAGGTTCACAACTCTGGAAAGCTTTAGTTGTGGCGCTTGGAGAGTTTTTAAGACCAACCTGCATCTTGTTTTATGCCCGTAAAGGGGCAAAAATCCATCCCAAAAGGGCTCTTTGGGGTGCAACTCAATACAAGCCAATTAAATGCAAATTCCAGCTTTGTTTGAGACATTGGCCAGAGACATTTTGAAAGTATCTCTGCCCTCCCCAACATCCCCTTCAAGTCAAGGGCAAAATATAACGACTCATTAATCAGGGCGTGTGGTTGTTGGGGTTTTTTTGCCCTTTTATTAGAAACCCAAATTGACTGGAGAAAAAGTCTTAACAGTGCCCCAAAATTGCCCAACTCTGTTTTTCTTTTCCTGATAACAGCTTCTTCGTGTAGAACAAGGACTGGAAGAAGAATAGAAAAGGCAAGGGGGTTACATGGAGGGGTGGCATTGAAATTCCATGGTTGCACAATTAAACCAGGGTTTGGACGCACCCTTAGCATCCAAGAACTGGATTCACACATCATGCCAGTCACTAAACTAACCTCACAGTGACTTGTCTGCGGTTTGTCATATTAATGGAATCTAGTTTTTGTCTTAGGCTGCCGGCAGAATTAAGCCATCAAGGGAAACCAAGTTAAAATGGGGTAGAGACAGGGGAGTGGTTTGCACGCCAACAGCATTATTATTGTTGTTGTTGTTGTACACAAAAATGACAGTATACACAGCAGACGAGATAACCATGCTGGGTTTCATATCACAAATCACTAGTTGAACACTTCCCAAGCGTTTAGGACTGCGTGATGTATTGGCGGATTATGCGAGCAGATCCCAGTAAGGTGGCCTTCTGCAGCTGACCAATGGTGATCTTGTCAGCGCCAACTGTTTTTAAGTGCAGTTCAATTCTCAAGTCCTGATATCTGGTGACTTTTTCAAGTTGTTTCTCGTTGATTCTGCTGTCACCAGGTATGGCAATGTCGATGATCCACACTTTTTTCTTCTCCACAATCGTGACATCCGGGGTATTGTGTTCCAGAACTTTGTCAGTCTGTATTTGGAAGTCCCACAGTAGTTTTGCATGCTCATTTTCGACCACTTTTTCAGGCTTATGATCCCACCAGTTCTTTGCTACAGGCAGATGGTAGTTGTGACACAAGTTCCAGTGGACCATCTGAGCGACTGTGTTGTGACGTTGTTTGTAGTCAGTCTGAGCTATTGTCTTGCAACAGCTCAGTATGTGATCAATGGTTTCATCCGCTTCTTTGCAGAATCTGCATTTGGGGTCATCGGCAGATTTTTCTATTCTCGCTTTGATCACATTCGTTCTGGTGGCTTGTTCTTGGGCTGCAAGAATCAGGCCTTCTGTTTCTTTCTTCAGTGTTCCGTTGGTCAGCAATAACCAGGTTGTTTATTATTATTATTATTATTATTATTATTATTATTATTATTATTATTATTATTATTATTATATCTTTGGTGAGATTCACAGCCTTTGGGGCTGGTTGGTAGTTCAACAGCTCGAGTCCTAACCAAGGACCTAGGAACTGTTCAGGTAGCGTCGGAGGATATAAGCTGTTCCAAGGAGGGTGGTTTTTTGTAGAATCAGAGTATTCAAGTCTGATAAATTCAGAATTTCCAAATAGCGAGGCAGCCCTTCAGGTATTGCTCCAAGGGCTCCAATTGGAATAACACATGTTTTCTTTTTCCAAAGTTGCTCAACTTCAATTTCTAAGTCCCAATACTTTGTGATTTTTTTTCTTGCTGCGTGTCTTCAATTCGTGCATCACCAGGTATTGCAACCAAACCTTATTGTTATGTCAGGTGTGTTGTGGGCCAAGTGCCTGTCAGTCTGAATTCTGAAGTCCCACATAATCTTGACTTTTTCATTCTCCAGAACCTTCTCAACCTGATGTTCCCAGTAGTTGTTACTATACTCAAAATCGAAACTTTTGGCATAGTTTCTAGTGCTAGTGCTTTTAGCAACTCGGTTATGGCGTTCTAGGTAGTCAGTTTGTGAAATTTGTACTATTATTATTATTATTATTATTATTATTATTATTATTATTATTATTATTATTATTATTACAGTATACGCAACAACCCATGATGAAGAAAAGTATACATCTTTTACTTATTAAGCAAAACTTGGCTTTAAATGTCATGCAAATGAATTATTTCACTTACTCAGCAAAAGTGTTCTTAATAACATGCAGATGAATTATTAACATTTCAATCGATTTCAGGGATTGGCCCCAAATCACCCAGCCGGCTTTCATGCCTAAGGCAGAACTAGAACTCACCATCTGCTCATCATTGGGCCAAAGTCACCCAGCCGTAAAGTGGAACTAGATTGGCCCAAGATTACCCAGCCAGCTTCCCCACCAAAGGTGGAACTAGAACTCACCACCTCCTCATCATTGGCCCAAAGTCACCCAGCCCATAAAGTGGAGCTAGAACTCACTGTCTCCTAGTGATTGGTCCAAAGTCACCCAACCAGCTTTCATGCCTAAGGCAGAATTACAACTCGCCATCTGCTCATTGTTGGGCCAAAGTCACCCAGGCATAAGGTGGAGCTAGAACTCACAGTCTCCTACTGATTGACCCAAAATCACCCAGCCAGCTTTCATGCCTAGAACTCACCGTCGCCTGGTGATTTAACCATGAGACCAAACTGGATTTACTTAATGAGGAAAACAGGGAAACGGAAAGTTGTAACTGAAGTATCTACTCCAACTAAAGAGCTCTCCATAAAATATTTGAACAAATACAGCGTGTCCTAGTTAGTGCCCAACAGATGGAGGAGAGGCTGTCACACAAAAAACATCTCCATTTCTGCCCAACCTCCTGTGTGTTTCCAAAACCACTGGTATATAATTTCAAGGCAGGAAAGCATCTGCAAAAATCAATAAGAATCTTCCGGTTTAAAAAAACCAAAAAAAAAACAAAACCCAAACCAAAAGCACGAAATAGCTTCTATCCTAAAAGAAGCCATTAACGCAAGCCGGCAATTCTTTCCTGAAATTGATGGGTAGCTATCCATGTGAATGATAATAATTTTTCAGCTCTAGAAAATGTGGCCCACAGATGCCCAAACTGGTTTTCCATGCCCGTTTCCCCCTTCCCTCTTGCTTGCTCGGGGTTCAGTCTACTCTGTGAGTGGCCGCCCATGTATTTGCAACTCATTCGGGAGCTTAAATTAATTCCATGCAGTCTCGTTCTTTTCTTCTTCTTTTTTACAGCTTATTTTGGGGGGAAATCGCTCAGCTGTTGTCCTTCTTCAAACAGTTGGGAGAGTGGAAAACTCGGTGCTTATAAACCAACTTGAGATTGATCAGTAAATCTGGAGGGTTATTTTCTCAATCTTGGTTAAAATTGCACTAAAGTGCTTTCAAAACTTAAATGCTGTTACACAATTTCCTGGGCAGATCAGTGGGATCAACAGTCAAGGGGGAGCGGGGAGGGAAACCCGCAAGGTAACAGCAATTTTTGAATACGATTATCGCCTTGCAGGCAAAGTCTGGCTGGTGTTTATTTTTAAATGCCCATGGGCTGGGGACAATTGCAGTTTTATGCCTGGGTTCAGGAATCTCTGTGCAGGTTTGAAAGTACATTGATTTGGGAAGGGAAAAGGGAAGAAAGGGAAGGAAGAGAGTGGGTCAGGGCAGGAGGAAGGAAAGATGAGAGAGGAAGGGAAGGAATGAAGGAGGAAGGGAGAGGGGAGGAAGAAAGGAAGGTGGGAAGGGACAAGGAAGGAAGAGGGAAGGAAAGGTAGAGGGAGGGAGGAAAATAAGAGGGAAGGGAGAAATGGGAAGGGAGAGAGGAAGGAAAGATGAGAGAGATAGGGAAGAGAAGGAAGGAGGGGGAAGGAAGGAAGGAGGGGAGGGGACAGGAAGGAAGGAAGGAGGAGAGGAGGTGAGAGAAGGAATGGAGGAGGAAGGGAGAGGGGAGGGAAGGGAAGGAATGAGGGATAAAGGGAAGGGAGGGAAGAAAGGAAAAAGGGAACGGATGAGGAAGGAAGGAAGGAATTGAGAAATGGGAGGAAGGGAGAGAGGGAGGAAGGAAAATTAGGGAGGAGAAAGAGACCCTGAGGGAAAGGGGGAGCTGCATAACAGAATGCCTTCCCTTGTTACTTTGCCCATTGTATAACCACATTCACAATCTGATTTTCATAAGATAATCGGGGGAGTCAATTTCCAAAGCTCATTTAGTCAGTTTCACAAGGTTGGGAGGCATTCCATTTTTGCAAGCGGAACTCCACTTTCCTGAACAACATTCATTTCCTCAGGAGTAGAGCAGATATTATTGCAAACGAACAGAGCGGCTCACAGAGGCTGAGAAGGACTTAAAAAGTGGGTGGGAAGTGTTAGAGAAAAAAACAGCATTGCGAGATCAGGTTGGTGCATGCAGCCGTGTGTTCCATGCATGAGGGAATCGGCTCATCAATTAGCCTCCCTCCCTAGAGACCCCCTAAGGCTTTGGGGAAAGAAAGTTAGAAAGAAAGTGCAAACTTCAACCCAAATTTAAAAAGTAACAGGCGAAAAACGCTTAGTTCTTAGGAGGCAGGGAACCATGCAAGACAGAAAAGAGCTTATGCACAAACCTTTCAAAAAAATAACAGATTTGTCCCGCCACCAGTGTCGGTGGAAGGAAAATATTGTGACCTGATCAAGGTTTGATTTCCCCAGGAAAGAAAAGCTTGGATCCTTCCTGGCCTTCCCCACACAATACAGGCAGTCCTCAACTTACAACCACAACTGAGCCCAAAATTTCTGTTGCTAAGTAAAACATTTGTTAAGTGAATTTTGCCCCGTTTTACGACATTTCTTGCCACAGCCATTAAGTTAACCACTGTGCCACCACAGCAATAGAGTAGAGTAGAGTAGGATAGAATTAGAATTAAAATTAATAGAAGAGAAGAGAATTTATAGAATCGAATGAAATCAATAGAATAGAATTAGAATTAATAGAATAGAATTAGAATTAATAGAATAAAATGGAACAGAATTCGAATTAATAGAATAGAATGAAATCAATAGAACAGAATAGAATAAGGAATAGAATAGAAAATGACTAGAATAGAATATAATAGAGTAGAGTAGAGTAGAGTAGAGTAGACTAGAATAGAACAGAATAGAATAAGGAACAGAACAGAACAGAAAATGAATAAGAGTAGAATAGAGTAGAATTCAAAATAGAATAGAATAGAATAGAATAGAATAGAATAGAATAGAATAGAATAGAATAGAATAGAATAGAATAGAACAGAACAGAATAGAATAGAATAAGGAATAGAATAGAAAATTAATAGAGTAGAGTAGAGTAGAATTCAGAATAGAATAGAGTAGAATAGAATAGAATAGAATAGAATAGAATAGAATAGAATAGAATAGAATAGAATAGAATAGAATAGAATAGAATAGAATAGATATTGGAATATAGAATAGAATAGAATAAGAATAGAACAGAACAGAATAGAACAGAACAGAACAGAACAGAATAGAATAGAATAGAATAAGAATAGAACAGAACAGAACAGAATAGAATAGAATAGAATAGAATAGAATAGAATAGAATAGAATAGAATAGAACAGAATAGAATAGTTCTTTATTGGCCAAATGTGATTGGATGCAGAAGGAATTTGTCTCAGGTGCATAAGCTCTCAGTGTACATACAAGCAACAGTGATAAGTCATGGATCATAATTATACAATTATAAATCATAAGAATTGACTAAAACAAATCAGGTAATATCTAAAAGGTAACGATGGGGTGCAAAGTCTTCCGCTCTGTTTCAGAAGCCCCTGGGGTGACTCAGGGGCCGGTTGTTCTTGCCAGCCCAAGAAGCGTGTCACAGGGTTGTTGCAGGAAAGAAAGAAGGAACAATTTATCCATTTCCTGCAATGGCACAAAACAAAGCCACTGACTCCCCCAACCAAGCTGGATTCCCACAACAAGCTGAGCCATCCCAAAAGAAACTCACCCTGGTTAATAGCAAACTAAGATGTGCTTGGTGTGCAAAACAAAACCACAGTTCCAGAACTGAAGAAGTTAAACCAACTTTCAGTTGGGGGCATTTGAAAGGTTGTGGGGGTGGTGTCAATAAAGGAAAAACACCCGCAGCAGCCGTATGATCAAATCTTTAAACTCTGAACTGCAAATATATAAACAAATATCCAAACCGGGTTTGGCCATTCTAGAGAAAAGGAGACCAGGGGTGATATGATAGTAGTATTCCAGTATTTGAGGGGTTGCTACAAGGAAGAGGGGAGGGTCAATTTATTCTCCAAGGCAGGACAAGAAGCAACGGATGGAAACTGATCAAGGAGAGAGGCAAAAAAGCCAAGGCAATCCCAGGTTGCATTAACAGAGAGATAGACTCATTATCATGTGATGTATTAGTAGCATTTTACAAAGCCTCAGTAAGGCCACACCTAGAGTCCTGCATCCAGTTTTGGTCACCACACTATATAAAAAGATGTTGAGACTCCAGAAAAAGTGCCGAGAAGAGCAACCAGGATGATGAGGGGACTGGAGGCTAAAACATACGATGGACGGTTGTAGGAACTGGGCTTGGCTGGTCTAGGGAAGAGAAGGACCGGGGAGACAGGAGAGCAGTCGTCCAATATTTGAGGGGCTCCCCAGAGACAAAGGGGTGGGTGGGTGTCAAGCTATTCTCCAAGGCACCTGAAGGCCAGACAAGGAATAATGGATGGAAACTAATCAAGGAGAGAAACAACCTAGAACTAAGCAGAAGCTTCCTAACAGTGAGGACAGACGTTGTGGGTTCTCCATCAATGGAGGTTTTCAAGGAAAGACCGGACAGTCACTTTTCCGGAACAGTATAGGGTCTCTTGTTTGAGCAGTGGGTTGGACTACAAGACTTCCAAGGTCCCTTCCAGCTCTATTCTGATTGAACCCAAAGCCATTTTTTCCTTGCATTGCATGGTAAAAGGATATGGGTTCAAGTTGCCCTCGCAGCTGCCATGTTAACTGCCGGCCCAGCCCCTCCAGGCAATGCCTCTGCTTGCAAATCGTCAGCGAAACACTCAACATGTTTTTGCACAACACACAATGGAAAGTATCCATGAAATCACCACGAACGCCTGCCCAAAGTACCCAAAGATTTTTGGCCCCGTCAGGATCAGGGAGGACCAAAGAGTCCAGCCAAGCTTTCAAGTTCCTCCTCTGTATTTTTACGCCGACAAAAATCTTGCAGTGAACAAGTTGCAACGCAGCCCGGAAAGACAGGTGACAAGTGGATTGAATCTGGGAGGGAGCAATTTCGTCAGTGATGGATCAGGCATTTGGAGACACGAAAATGGGATTTCCTCCCAGCTTTGAAAAACATTAAAAACCAGGCGGGTTTTAGCTCTGGTATAGCAATGAAAATAAAAAAAATAAACTGGCCGGCGAGCTTAATTCCTGCTTGCTTAAACTCTTGTGTTTGCACACTGACCCCTCAACTTAAGCCGGTTACACAGCACGTTGCATTAACCCTCTTCCTCTCCAAATATTAACCAAGATCAAACTGGCCACGGTGGCAAATAGAGCTGTGGGCTTTTTTGCTTGACACGGTTAAATACACAGAGCAGAGGAACACAAAGCAAAATTCCCCGGTGCAATTGTATTTTTAAAAGAGTAGGTGCATTTGTCTTAATTGTTGTCTTGCAAGTGAATGTATTTCATCTTTATTTTAATTCAAGAGCACCGCCAGCGAGCCTGTTAATGGCTAGTGGGGGAAAGCATTTTTTCCCCCCATGGTGATAAATGGAAAGACAGACGGTTAGTTTTAAAAATCAATTATTCAATTAGTGCTGTAACATCCTTTTATTCAAGTGCTGTCAAGCAAATATTTCAGCTATGTGTATGTATGTGTACCGTGTGTGTCTCCATGGAAGTATTTTAGCATGAATTAAAAGGCTGGTGAATTAAAAGGAGAGGTAAAATGCAATTTTGTTAGACAACAAAGGCTGGCGCTAATAGGGACCTCTGTCAACTGTCCAGAAAATCCAGAAAAAGGAAGTCCTGGGACATTATTTTTACCAAAAGTAGAAAGCTGAATAAACCACTTTGGTACAGAAGAAGCGAAGCCAGCTCTGGGTTTCCCGCGCAAAAGCAAGCATAGCTCATTCCCCTTTTTCCCGACGGGCCACCCACAGTCCATAACATCCACCAATCACCCCTGTTCATTTTTATTTATTTTATTTATTTATTTATTTGATTTGATTTGTCAATTGTTTACAAGATAATAAGTATAAGTGTGTACATAGTTATGAATACATGAAATGGGTACATATAAGAAAAATAAAAGAAAAATAAAAGAAACAATAGGACAGGGACAGTAGGCACGTTGGTGCACTTATGCACGCCCCCTACAGACCTCCTTAGGAAAGGGGGTGAGGTCAATAGTAGACAGTCTAAGGTTAAAGTTTTGGGGTTTGGGGAAGAAACTACAGTCGGGTAGAGTATTCCAGACATTGACCAGTCTGTTGCTGAAGTCGTATTTCCTGCAATCAAGTTTGGTGCGATTAACCACCAATGCAATGGTGGTTGCAATGTATGATTTTATATACCATGCTTAGATCAGACCGAAGACGGCGTAATTCAAGGTTTTCTAGTTCTAGAATTTCAAGTCTGGTGGCATAAGGTATTCTACAACGAGTAGAAGAGTGGAGAACTCTTCTTGTGAAATATTTCTGGACTTTCTCAATTGTGCTAATATCAGATACGTAATGTGGGTTCCAGACTGATGAGCTGTATTCGAGTATTTTTGCTGTGGGAAACAGCCAGCCATGCTGGGACATCTGCTGGGTGTGTCCTTGGGATGCCAGCAATGTCCCACCGTGCCAATGGATGCTTGGATACCATTCTCCCACCTTTGCATTCCATCCACCCACCCATCCCTTGTTATTGTCAAATTGTGAGCAAAGGAAACAATGTAGGTGATAATGCAAATCAGTCTTGACAACCTCCCAGAGTGAATTATAGTTCTATTTTTGCTTTAAAAAAAAAAAAAGAATGTTTTTTGGATTTTAAAAAAGAACAACAATTCTGGAGAATGCAGGGCAGTTTAAAAAAAAAAAAAAGCTCATAAAAACACATGGTTTTGAACACACATTAGACTGTGAAAGAGCCTCAGAGGTGCACAAATATCACTAACAATGTGTGCCTAAAACACAATCACTGTATTTTGGCCAATAAGGGGGAACGTGGCCAAGCGGAATGAGAGAGAGAAAAGGCGAATACAATCCTTGTTTGAATAACCAGAGGCATAGAATCAAAATCACGTGAAGTATTAATACTGCTTTACCACTTTATAAATCCTTAGTAAGGCCACACCTGGAATACTGCAATCCAATTTTGGTCGTCACATTACAAAAAAGATGTTGAGACTTTGGAAAAAGTACAAAGAGGAGAGCAAACTTAGATGATTAAAGACCTGGAGAATAAAACATGCAAAGAATGGTTGCAGGATTTGGGTGTGGCCAGTCTAGAGAAAAAAAGGACTAGGGGGGACATGATAGCAATATTCAAGTATTTGAGGGGCTGCCACAAAGAAGAGGGGGGCCAACTTATTTTCCAAAGCACCAGAAAGCATACATGGAAACTCATCAAAGGCAGGACAAGAAGCAATGGATGGAAACTGATCAAGGAGAGAAGCAACCTGGAATTAGAGAAAAATTTCCTAACAGCGAGGGCAATTAACCAGTGGAACTGCTTGCCACCAGAAGTTGTGGGTGCTTCATCACTGGAGGCTTTTAAGAAGAGACTGGACAGCCATTGGTCTAGAATGGTATATAGGTTCTCCTGTTTGAGCAGGGGGCTGGACTAGAAGACCTCCAAGGTCCCTTCCAGCTCTATTCTGATTGCTCGATGAATGTTCAGATATATTGTTCAGGAAGGATCAATCAAATGTCTGAAACTGACCACTTCAGATCTCTGCCAAGAGGATTTGCAAAGGGAGGCTGGGCTTCCAGGAGATTCGTGGAGAAGAAAACACCGGCCTTTTGAGAAGCCTGTGTGAAATGGGCCGGAGGGAAGGAAGGATGACCCTGGGCACCTGAGCGCATACAAGCTGGGGGTATTCATGGCTTCGAAGCAGAGCACTGCAGAAGGACACAGGTGTGTCCTCACTGCAAGGTGAACATCAGCCAGCAGCGAGAGGGAGATGCTAAACAGGTTGACAACACTTCCATCTCAAAGATGCAGGGAGCCTTTTTTTCCTCTCTCCTCAGTTCCGGTGAACCTGGAGGGTTCAGGAGACATCAATGAAGATGACTCGGCAATTTCGTCAAGCCCCAAATTGACATATGCATAGCCATTTTATTTAGCCTTATTATATAGTCCTTTCCTTTCTTTCCCTTTGCTGGTTATGGAGGGGGGGAAGGGTTTCGGGCTTGCCACATTCCTAAGGTGGGAGGAGCAGAGACAGTGAGAGTTGTTTAGGCTAGATGGTTCTTCTTCCCGTGGGAACAAAAGATGACCCTGCTGAGACCTGGAGGTGGACATTGATGACACCAGGCAACATTGATCTTTTTTTTTCTAACTTCCAATATTATGTGGTGTAATTCCGGGTTGTGTCAGATCCAGAATTACAACAGACTTTGCCAATTTGATGCTTTCCTAACTAAAATAAATTGTTTTGGAAGATGGATGGATCCATTTTTAAATGGATTTCATCACTTGGAAACTTGACAGATACAAGAACCTCCCCTTCAAGGACAGGCTGGAAGAACTGGGACTCTTCATGCTGGAGAAGATATAATGGCCATCCATCAGGGAAGATGATGGCCAACAAGGAAGACAATCAAGGACTACATTCCATGGCCACAGAAGGCCAGAATAATACGTAGAATAGCAATAGATCTTAGACTTATATCCCACTTCACAGTGCTTTGCAGCCCTCTCTGAGCAGTTTACAAATGCCAGCCTCTTGCCCCCCAACAATCTGGCTCCTCATTTTACCCACCTCAGAAGGACGGAAGGCAGAGTCAACCTTGAGTTGGGTGAGATTCAAACTGCCAAATTGCAGGCAGCCGGCAGGCAGCAGAAGTAGCCTGCAGTACTGCACTCCACTGTGCCGCCGAGGCTCATTTACCTAGATTTTGTCTAAATATCAGATGAAACCTCTTGAAGTTAATGTCTGTGCAACAGCTTCTCCATCTCTGGAGGCTCTCAGAGAGATTGGGCAGCCATTTTTCAAGAAGGCTGTCTTCAGAACACAGAGCAGAGAACATCTTCTAGTCAAACTCCCTGCTCAACCAGGAGACCCTCTACCATTCGAGACAAATTACTGTCCAGTCTCTTCTTGAAAACCTCCAGTGATGAAGAACCCACAACGTCTGGAGAGATGCCAGTTAACTGTCCTCCCTGTGAGGAAGTTGCTCCTCAATTCCAGGTTGCTTCTCTCCTTGATTAGTTTCCATCTTTTGTTTCTTGTCCTGCTTTCAGGGGCTTTGAAAAATAGTTTGGCCTTCTCTTCTTTGTGGCAGCCTCTTAAATACACTGAGGCACACAGAATGCTGTTACCTTCCCACCAAGTGGTACCTATTTATCTACTCACCTTTGCATGCTTTTGAACTGCTAGGTGGGCAGGAGCTGAGCTGATGATGGAAGCTCATCTATTGCATGACACTCGGGTTTCAAACCATGGCTCTCAAGTCCAGCGTCTTGAACCACTGAGCCATCGTGTCCCCTTAGAGACAGATAGAAATAGCTATAGATGAGATTATACGGATATATAGATGATATAAATATAACATTGCCTTTAATGCATGAGACCAGAGATTCAAATCCCAGCTAGTATCTACTTTCTGTCATGTCGCTGTCTGAGTCTGAATCCAAGGAGGAAGATGAACAGCTGACAGGGAGTGGGAATGTGGCTCTGTTGGCTGTGGAGGAAACTGGGGAAGGGCAAAGTCCGGCTGGGCAGAGCAGGGGAAACAGAACAAGGGAGAGGGAGTTCAGAGGGAGACCCAGGCCCACCCCCTGTTCATCCTAGGGCACACAGGGAGGAAAGGAGAAGAGAGCAACCTGGGTTGCATGGCTTATGGGGGAGGAAAGGGCCCTGATTCCCTTCATTAGCCACAGCTGGGAATGAGAGTTTAAAAGAGATGCAAGCTGAGTGTGGCAGCTGCTGGGATCAAATGTGAGTTTATCTTGTGTTGACTTTGCTTGTCTGTGTTCCTGGCGTCTTCCCAACCATGTTGAGTTATTGCTGTGCCTTCACGTCTGGAATTCTTGCTCCTGCCCTGCTGGACTAATTAACTCATTTTGCCTTGATTGGACTTATAGTTCCAGTTTTTGTTGACCACGTTTTGGCCTTGATTCTCTGCAGCCAAAGGCTGTTCCTGGGAGAGTTTTTCTCCAGCCCAGAAGGTAACCAGGACATTGGGGGCAAAGTTGGAGCTAAAAAAGGGACTCCTACTGATTATTTGACTGTGTTGCCTTTGTGCCACGCCCCTTTGGGTCATCACACCTTACCAGTATGGGTCCTTGGGCAAAGACGCCCTAATGCTTCACCCATCTACCTCAAAGTGTGAGAAGGACACAAACTAGGAGAGTCATGCCAGCACGGATGTCGCAACGTTAACAAGATTGGCATCGGATGTTGGGGAACCAGGACAATCTCAGATGGAGCTGGTGTGGTGTAGATCAGAGTTTCCCAATCTCTGCGGCTTTCTGGACCGGCTTGAGGGGGGCAGGGAAGAGGGGATAGTTGTTCCTGAGCAGTGGGCAAGCCCATGGCCCTACACAGCTCCATTTGTGCGGATCAGCAGGCATGCACGCACACCCATGAGCTTGCCAACTGCTTGGGCACCTGGGATGTGTGCATGATGCACTCACCTGTCATTCTGCGGCCCGGTTCTGAAGGGTTCAAGGCCCAGTAATGGTCTGGGGGATGGGGACCCTTGGTGTGTAGATCAAAAGGTACTTTGCATTGGCTCAGAGGCAGGGTTGGCATTTCCAAGCCAAGCTCTAGTTATGAAAATGCCAAATGTTTTTTTTCTCCTTGTTTTCATTGTTCGCTCTGCTTTGCAACACCCTGAAGCTTTAGTCAGGCAACTGGGTAACATTAGATAATTTAAGATGCCAG
The DNA here is from genome assembly GCF_049901735.1 of Notechis scutatus. Lineage (NCBI taxonomy): Eukaryota > Metazoa > Chordata > Lepidosauria > Squamata > Elapidae > Notechis > Notechis scutatus. Next base: position 848,564 of record NC_142022.1, on the reverse strand, counting down.
GCTTAGCTATCTTAGGCACGCATGCATTGTAAACAGTTGAAATGCACCAAAAAGTTTGGATTTGAAATGTTCAAAGCTTTGAAAAAGTTCCAGGAAGAAAGGAAGGAATAAGATGAAAAACAGAGAGTATTTTGAATTCAAGGGAAATATTTCCTATATGTTGTTTAGACATCTATGTAGAATCCAAGAGTATGTGAGTTGGAAGAGACCTTAGAGGTCATCAAGTCTAAGCTCTTGGAAACGCAAAAATTCACCTCACGGGGTAGGCACCTAGTCCCCATTTGGAAACTTCTAGGGCAGGAGGAAGGATGGGTCAACCTCTAAACCAGGGGCCTTCAAACTTGGCCATTCTAAGACTTGTGGACTTCAACTCCCAGAATTCCCCAGTCAGCAAACTTGGCCATTTTAAGACTTGGAGACAGAGAAAGAAGGAAAGATTTGCATGTGATTTTTTTTTTTTAACAGAATCTAAAAGTAATATGAAGTTTAAAAAAAAAAAGAATGAAAAAGAAACCAAAAAGAACTGCAAGAAAGCAGATAAAAGTAAAAGGAATGTAGAAAAGAAGGGGAGAATATATATGTAAAGAAATAGCTTCTGATTTTCTTTACATCAGTTATAAGTACAACTACAGATTTACCTCTTACTCAATATTTACCGCATAAACTTCTTCTTTCTACAGCCCATCCTGTCTAATCATCAGAACCATAAATCATAAATTCATTTTTCCCCGTTTCATGCAAAAATGTCTATCAGGGGTTTCCAGTCAGCAAAAAAAGGGAAGATTTTGTCTTTTTTCCAGTCCGAGCAGCCAATTCAGCCATCTCAGCATTTCGCCAACCAATAAAGGAGAGTATTTGCAGTTCAGGGTTGACATGAGGGGTCCTGGGTGCTCTCTGAGCTTGCCAGTTTTCTTGCAGGCGTTTCATGACCAAACTAGGTAACATCATCAGTGTTATCTGTGTGCATGTGGATCCCGGAGCTACAAACGGTGGCTTTGAGCAACTTTCCCTCCTCCAAAAACCTGTTTCTGCTCACATATTCCAGCAGGCTATGAATGCTTAGAGCTTTGCTGGCGTCTGCCATGAATTGTAAGAGGGAAGAGGGGGAGGAGTAGAAGAAACAGGCAAAGGGCACGTAGAGGATATGGAGGTGAGTTAAAGAAGAGGGGGTGTCAAGTTGGATAGAATCCAGAGGTGTCAGAACCAGCCTATTCCAGTCTTCAAGGCCCCAGAGCCTGGGAAAGGAATGTGAATTGCACCGAACATCCGAGTGGTTCCCAAAATATATATGCGGTACACCATTGGACGAAGACAAAGCAGCCCAAAGAGGGGAGGACTGGGATAAGTGAGGGGGGGGAATTGTACCCTTTTGCACAGGAACTTGAGATCTAGCCTGCTTTCACGGCAACCGGTAATCCTTAGGAAAAAAGAACCTGTGGCTTCAACCGAATGGAGTCGAGGGTCTCTCTTTCCTAGGGACACAGCTGGGACAGGCCTGACACTGCCTCTTGCTTCTGTCTGCCGCCTTCCCTGCCAGACTCCTCTTGTGGGTGAAACCCCCCCCCCTCTGCTTCCAGATGAGGCAAACCCTGGCTTACCATCAGAGGTGGGCTGCTAGGGGTTTGCGGGGGTTTAGGAGAACCCCTAGCTAAGATTCTGGCCAGTTCAAAGAACCCCCAAATCCCACTTCTGCCTGGCCCCGGCCACCCCTCCCCTCCCTCCCCTCCCAGGAGTCCCCAGGCAGCCTGCTTTGGATGCAGGGCACGCAGGGAGGCTTGGGGAGGGCAAGAAATGGGCCTCGCAGAAGTTCAGGAAGGCCGGAAATGGGCCTGCTTCCAGCTTCCAGAACGCCTCTGGAGCCTGGGCAGGGCAGAAACACCCTCCCCACACACACTGTGGTGCAGAAGGCCAATTAGGCCACGCCCACCATAGCCACTGGGCAGAGAACCCCTTGCTGAAATGTTTGAAGCCCACCCCTGTTTACCCTTAATATAGCAATGAAAGAGGGGGAAGAGACATCGTGAGAGGAGAAAACTTCCCTGCGATGCATCGGAATCGGGCACCCTTGAAAGCCGAGCTCCGCTCTCTCTCTGGTGGTTATAGGTACTCAACGGGAGGAGCAAGGGAAGATCTGGGTAGGGAATAATGGGGCTTCTCCCCAGCCTCCAGGGAGCCCTTGGGCAAGTCCTACTCTTAAGTAAGACGACGGTAAGGAAGTGAGGAGGAAGCAGGACAGACTGAGTGCCAAAAGACAATGAAGGGTCCTTGGTGCTCTCTCAGCCTGGTGGTTTTCTTGAAGACCTTTCATTACCCAACTAGGGAATATCATCAGTGCTAGAAGGAAGAGGGGTTTGTGGAGAGGAAGAAGGGGAGGAGGAGGAGGAGGGCTGTGGGGTTCTTGGTTGTTTTCTCACCAGGGGTGTGTGTCTTTCCACTGAAAGCTGCACATGCGCAAAGTGCGCGATCACCAAACCGGTAGGGAAACTCTTAGAATCCTGCCGCTGTTTCTCGCAGACCTTTCGTGATCTAATTGGGGAACTTCATCAGTGCTAGAAATAAGTGGGGTTTGCAGGAAAGGAGGAGGAGGGGGGGGGAGGGGGAGGAGGAGGAGGAGGAGGAGGAGGAGGAGGAGGAGGAGGAGGAGGAGGAGGAGGACTGAATGGACCTTGGTGCTCTCTGAGCTTGGTTATTTTCTGCGATATGTAAAATTATACCTGTGAAAATATAAAGCAATGGCAATGCCGTTTTTGGCCTCTGTGTTAATCTAAGATAATTTACTGGATTATTATGTAAGAATTCTCTGTATTGTTTTGTATGAAGGTCAGATATTTGGCAGGTCAGGCTGTCCAAAGGTCATAGTGTCATGTTAATGATGGAGATTACTGGAAATGGAAACGGGTAAACAGGACAAGGAAACAGATGTTACACTACAACAAGAATAGGGTGTTGTGTAGGGTGATGCGTAGCTGGATAGATTGCGAACCCGGAAAGGGGCAGAGACTGTAGACATTCGAAACTGTATATAAAACCCAGCCTTCCTAAGAGAAATGTCTTCTGTGGCTCCGCCCAGGAGCACAGAATTCCCTTTTGCAAAAGCTCCATGATAAAGCTCCTATTTATTGTCCAAGAGTCTCCAGTTGCATGAAAACCTGAAAGGTTGATTTTTGTCACATTTTCTTTCAGACCTTTCGTGACCCAACTAGGTAACGTCATCAGTGCTGAGCACAGACGCAACCATCATGAGCACTGATGATGCTACTTAGTTTGGATCATGAGCCGCCTGGAAGGGAATAACCAAGCTCGGGCTCACTTTGCATTCATGTCCCTCCGCTCAGCATCACTTGCCAATTCAGAAAGCCCCCCCCCTCCCATTCCTTTTATAAAGCACAATCATTCCATGTGTCTTGTCATTAAACCCCGTTGGCGTTATTTTGACGGTTAAAACGCTCTGTTCTCCATGAGAAGGGAACAGGCCCTTTTAACGGTCAAAATAAAGGCACATCCTCTGAAGACCTGCGCACAGACAGCCGAAGCCACAAATGCCCACAAATAATATTAATGAAAGCAACTTAATGCAATTAAACAGCCACATCGGCCCCTGCCAGGTGTCCGGGAAGAACTCGGTAGGTGGGCAAAAATGCCAAATCCAGGCTCAACATCTGCTAACTGGGCGGCTGACCAGAACAGTACGATGATATATAATAATTTAGGAATGGGCTCCGATCCCCTCCTCCACCAACTTGATAGGTTTTGGGGGGGTAGGACTACCGTTCCTATCCTCCCCAGCGATTGGTTGTGCTGGATGGGTTGATGACAAATGTAATTCATCCTCTCCACTAGAAAACTCCTATCCGCTAAGTGGGGATCAACAGAATACAGAGTTCCAAAGGACCCCCATCCCATTCTAAACAAATGGCTGTCCTACCTCTAAGAAATCTCCAGTGATGAAGCACCCACAACTTCTGGTGGCAAGCCGTCCCACTGGTTAATTGTTCTCACTGTTAGGAAATTTCTCCTTAATTCCAGGTTGCTTCTCTCCTTGCTGAGTTTCCATCTGTTGCTTCTTGTCAGCTTCAGGTGCTTTAGAACAGTGGCTGCCAACCAGTTGGCCGGGGACCACTGGTGGTCCACGAGAAAAGTTTGGTGGTCCTCAGAGAAATGTCACCCCCAAATCACCCTCCGAAGCAATTAATCCAGGCTGCGGGGAAACACAAGGCTGCGCCACCCACATGGCCCATGGGAACATAACGCTTGCATCGCTTGCATGGTGAAGAACACGAGGTAGTGGGGGGAAGGACAGAAGGGGGAACTTGCCCCACTCACCCCACGTGCCTGGCCTGGCCACCGGGCTGCTTCTTTCCACTTCTTTCTCCGTCTGCTTTTGGCTGCACGCAAGGAAAGCAGCAAAAGTCTTTCTTTCTCTCCCCCAAACTCCACCAGAAATGAGTCTTTGGGACCCTGCAAGGCCTCCTGCTCCAAGAGGCTGCACCATTCTGGTGGAGTTTGGGGGAGAGAAAGAAAGACTTCTGCTGCTTCTGCTGCTTTCCTTGCATGAAGCCAAAAGTCTCTCTCCCCCCCCCCCCTCCTTGAGAACGGAGCTGGAGACGGCATCCTGCGATCCCAAATAAAGAATGACCGATCAGTAGGAAAACAGCGTGGGGAATTTTCCTGCAGACTTTTTGGGGGGATTTTCCCAGGGTCTCTGGTCTGCAGCATTTAAAATGATGAGTTTGGTGGTCCCTGGGGTCCAAAAGGTTGGCAACCCCTGCTTTAGAAAATAGGCTGACCTCCCTCTTCCCTGGGGCAGCGCCTTAAATATCAGGACACAGCTAAATATGCAGGATTGATTCTGGAAGGGTTAAAACTTTTCCAATTAAGAGGATGCCAAGGTGTCTCTGGCCCTTAGCAGAAGCTCACCATTGTCGATAATTCCCACCTCAAAGGCACCCGGGGATCAGGCGGCTGGTAGGATGAAGCGCCTGGGCTAAGCTCCAGCTTTCCAAATCAGGCTGGCGTGGGGTTTCTCCCCCCCTTCCCTCCTTCTCTTTCTCTCCGTCTCTCTCTCTCTCCCTCTCTCTCCAGTCGCTGCGTTTTACATCCCTAATGAGAATAATTTGATTGTTTTGAAATGCATTAATTTTTTTGCCTATAAGAAGAAGTTGAATTACTGCAAACATCTGACAATGTAATGAAGTGATTATGCGGGTAGGCGGTGCCGGAGCGGTTATCTCTGCCAGTCTGCCAGCTTCCCCAGCGGAGGGAAAGCATCCCAGCAACTGGTCCCTGCTCCTCCTCCTCTTCCTCCCTCTCCTCCTCTTCCTCTTTCTCCTCCTCTTCTTCCTCCTCTTCCTCCCCCTTTTCCTCCTCTTCTTTCTCCTCCTCCTGCTTTTCATCCTCCTCCTCTTCCTCCTCCTCCTCTTCCTCCTCCTCTTCCCTCCTTTTAATTCATACAAAAGAAAAAAAAAGGATAACACTAACTGAGCTGAAATGAAAGCACGCAAGGAATAACTTTTCCCATTCGCTATAGCAAATCCACCCAGGCGCGAGTGACAACTGCAGGAAAGGGAGCCTCCCCCTTCAGGCGCAGTCTGCCACTTTCGGACTGACCTCCACTCAGTCAGTTCAAAACTTGGTTTCATTTTTGGTGTGTAACGTCTTGGGGCAGCCCAGCCTATTTTATCTCTTTAGGTATTCTTAGGAATGGTGCAATTCAGCGCCAAGGCCCCCCTGTTCGCTTCGCTTTCCAGCAGAGCCTCCCTGGCCCACAGGGGGGCTTTCGCAAAAGGCCAGGCGGGGTCCAGCCTGCTTAATAGACTGGATGGGGCACCACCATGTGATCCATCCCACGCCTGCAAGCTAGTTTGGGAGGCCCGTCCCAGCTGGCCTTGACGTGAAGTGAGCCTGTTTTCCTCCTGCCTGGTTGTTCTGCATGGCACGAAATCTGCTCGGTTCCTTCGCACAAAACAGCCCCCTCGAGTGTAAACACGGCTGACTTGAAGATGAACCGGGAGCTGTCAATCAAGAGAAAGAGTGATGTCGCCTATCAAAATATTGTCGTCTTTTCTTTGACATCCAAGAGGGGGTCATCAATTCCATCAGATCCCCAAAGAGGCAAAGAGGAAATCAGGATCGGTCCTTTTCTCCCGTTTCTGGCGTGGGCTTTGAATTCAGGGTCTGGTTAATTCTGAGAATCTCCCAAGCATCTCCCTTGACAACCTCTCCAGTTGTGTGTTCACACACATAACCAGGATCCCAATTTCTCCCACCGTTCATCGCTCCCAAAAGATGTTGGATCCCCGTTTAAGGAACAGGGTGGGGTTATTAAGCCACAAAAAAGATGAGGGGGAAAGGAATCAAAAGAGAAAGGAGGAATGTTGGGGCAAAGGAGGCCCTGCAAATCTTTCACCTGGATACAGGTTTGGGTGTTATCTGAATGCAACTGAACGCAATTCGACGGTCAAGCTGAAACTAAACTAATCAAGTCAAAATTGCAAACAGGAGGAAATTCCTTCTTAAACCCACAAATAAGTTACCCGCACCTAATCCACATATCAAAGGAGAAGGTCTGCAAACAGAAACAGAATTAATTAAATTAGGTCTCCCAGAAGAACTGCATAAACATACCTACCTACACACACACACACACACACACACACACACACTCCTCAAGTGTCATCCAAGAATCAGTACTTCCATATCCCGGACAAGCTCCCCCTATAAAAATCTGCAGCTAAACTCCAATTTCTCTGCAGCCTGCAAAATCTTTTCCATTTAGGAATAAATATTTCTTCTTTCCTCACAGCTGTCTGCCTCTCATTTTTATTTATTGCAAAATTAAAAATATTGATGATAAGAGCTCCGGAAGCAACCGGAGTATTGTCAGGGCTTGGAGTATTGTCAGGGCTTTGGGTGTTATCTGAATGCAACTGAACGCAACTCGACGGTCAAGCTGAAACTAAACTAATCAAGTCAAAATTGCAAACAGGAGGAAATTCCCTCTCAAACCCCCAAATATCAAAGGATAAGGTCTTCAAATACAAACAGAATTAATTAAATTAGGTCTCCCAGAGGAACTGCATGTTCCCAAGAATAAACATACCTACACACACAAACACACACACACACGCCTGTGCTAAGGGGTTTTCAATTCCTACATGTGCTTTCTGCAAGGTGCTAGTCCTCTCTGATGCAGTGATGCCCCGATATCCCCGCTGTGTCTTTCATCTGGAACCCGATTGATTGCAAAGTAGGAAATCGTGAGCAAAGTTAAAGAAAGAATCTTTGCATTGTCCTTCTCAAGCGTCAGAGTATCTTTGCAAGCTGGCTGAGGGGAATTATTTGCAAGACACCCAGCTGAATAAAAATGCCTTCATTGGACTCCCTCTCTGCCACCATCTTATATTTGATAATGTAACCTTAGCAATTGTAATATTCCTCCAGAAAGAAGATGGAAGGATTTAAGGATTTGGAAGAAGGCTGCAAAGGATATAGGTGATGTGACCTTATTATAGTTGTATGTATGTTTTTGTTTATTCATGTTCTGACCAAGGGTTCACAAAATCACAAAGCATTCCTTGTCCCGACCAAACCCCTTTTATTTAGGCTAATGTGAATTCCTCTCATTTACATCCAGCAAAGTCCCAGCAGTCTTTCAAGGGTGATTTACAATCACAGACCTTCATCAGACTTGGAGAGTTGCCAGGCCGATAGCTTCCAAACGCCACGCTGTGGCAGACAATACTTGGCAAGGAGTCAGGAACAAATCTTCACCCTCATTAAACGAACTAATTGTCTCCTGAAAACACCACTCCCCTTTTGCTCCTCTTTATTCCCTACCATTCACTGTCCACCTGTGCCTTTACTCCCAAGTTGTTCCTTAACTGTTCCCTTCTCCTGACAGCTCTGTGCATGCGCACACTGGGAACAGGCTCCAGCTGTTCTTCTTCCCCACTGATCTCCGACTCCGAAGGCAGCTCATAACTGTCGGACGGCCCTGGCCCCATCTCTGCCTCCGATGCAGAGCCCTTGTCAGAGCCTTCCCCAGACTCCAGGATTGGCCCATGTTCCGCCCCAACCTCATCACTGTCCGAGTCTGCCGCAAGCTCCGCTGGCAGGCCACAACAATTCAATGTATATGGCCACCTTACAAGAAAGTGAATAAAATTTGTGCCTGGTTTTCAGAGGAGCAAAAAAGGGAAGTTTTTTTTAAAAAACAATATTTGTTCTGGTTTGAGCAGAAAATAGATCTGAATCTACTTGATAAATGAGTGGGTGTCTTGCGGTCAATCAGCTGGTTTTCTTTCTTGGGTAAGAAGGCGTAAGGAGTGAATTTATTTGCAAGATAGTTGATGTCTTGCCTTCCAGCCCCCAAATTGGGAGAAAAAAAAACAGGTCCATAAGTGAAGATTTAATTAAACTGATTTATTACTAAAAAAAGAAAAAGAAAAAGCAGAGGAATTTTCTCAACCAAGTCAACACCTGCTTAGAGTTAGATAAGGTCAAAAGACATAAGGGAGATTGGACTGTGTTCACTTGTGACTGCCCTGTTTCTCCAAAAATACGACCTACCCTGAAAGTAAGTCCTAGCTTGTTTTTTACACGTGTGCCCAAAATAAGCCCTACCCCCAAAATAAACCCTAATTTAGATCCCACCCGCTCCAGAGTGGATGGGTAAAAATTAAGCTAGGATGGGGATGGTGGAGCTGCCCTACTGCTTACCTTTGGACAGTTGTAGCCAGGCCTCGCACACCCCGACACCTGCCTTGCTGGGCCATTTCTTCTGCAGCTGGCAAGGCTGGCAAGGCAAGGCCTCTGTAGCTGATAACAAAGCTCTGGATCGATCCTGAGCTCTGTTATCGGCTGCAGAGGCCTTCAGGAAAGCCTTGCCAGCTGCAGTAGAAGTTCCTGAAGGTCTCCGACAGCAAAAAGGAGTCCAGGGGGCGATGCACGCAAGTGAGGTTAGTCAGTGTATAATGTCCCCCCAAAAATAAGACCTGGTGCCTTTTTTTCTTTTTTCTTTTTTGCAAAAACAATATAAGACGGTCTTATTTTTCAGGGAACCTCAGTATGTAGGGATTCTAGGCTTTTAACTCTTTTAATTCCAGCCCCAGGTTCTGCCATCCCTTCGCTTACAGTGAATCCAACAAATACATTTGATAGCCAGAGGAAGCGCCTGTCAGATCTGCCATCCAGGTTTGCTTTGCATCCATGTTATCCTGCTATAAAAGGGGGGGAAGGGGAATGGGGGGGGTGAATCCTTAGGAGGGGATGACAGGAACCAGAGGTGTCAATCCAGAACAACAGATGAGAGATCCAAGGACATAAGCATTAGAATGGAATGCAAACACCCACACGGTTACCAAAACATCTTAATTTGAATCCTATTGGACACTGACCAGATGACTAAGGGGAGCGGGGAGGATCTGGGGAAGGAGAAAACCACAGGATTTATGCAGGAATATTCAGATCTAGCTTTGCTTGTTGTTGTAATTTCTTGGTTTCGGTAAAAGTATCTCTTTTGTCTACTACTGGAGTCAAGTCTTTCTTTCCTAAACGCCCAAGCTGGGACAGGACTGACAGCATCTTCTGCAGCCTAGCCCAGCCAAGGAGGCCAGGTGGGAGTGAGTTCAGGGATGAAGTGCTTGAGAAGGTTCACATCCCTAACCAGGATCCCCAATGACTGGGCTGAATTTGGGAAAAGAGAGCCAGTTCTGGAAACAGCCCAGTAATGTTAGTCCTCCACCGCCATCTGCTGGAGGACTAAGGTCCATATTCATTTTAAAAGCCTGCTGAGGCTCTGTGTCAAAGTTGTGTTGTTTTCAACCAATGTGTGCCAAATTCAGCAGGGAGCGAAGAGGTTGGGAGAGCCTCTCCGTAGGTTCTGGCCACATTAGGAATCCTATAAACTCAGCAGTCTGGAGACTTATGCTGGCTGTTCGTTCCACAGCAGGTAGCAATAGCACTGTGAAGCATATACTGCTTCACGGTGCCTTCACAGCCCTCTCTAAGCTGTTTGCAGAGTCAGCCTCTTGCCCCCAACAATCTGGGTCCTCATTTTATCCACCTCAGAAGGATGGAAGGCTGAGTCAACCTTGAGACCGTGAGATTTGAACTGCTGGCAGTCGGCAGAATTAGCCTGCAATACTGCATTCTACCAATGCGTCACCATGGCAGGAGAGGAGAGTAAAACAATAATGGAATTGGAATTGGAATGGAATAGAATGCAATAGAATATTGGAAGGAATAGAATAGAATACAATAGAATACAATGGAATGGAATGGAATGGAATAGAATAGAATAGAATAGAATAGAATAGAATAGAATAGAATAGAATAGAATAGAATAGAATAGAATAGAATAGAATAGAATAGAATAGAATAGAATAGAATAGAATAGAATAGAATAGAATAGAATAAGATTCTGAAAAGAATAGCAATAGCACTTAGACTTCTATACCGCTTCATGGTGCTTTCAAGCCCTCTCTAAGCAGTTTACAGAGTCAGCCTCTTGCCCCCAACAATCTGGGTCCTCGTTTTAACAACCTCGGAAGGACGGAAGGCTGAGTTAACCTTGAGCCGGTGAGATTCGAACTGCCAAACTGCTGGCAGACAGCAGAATTAGCTGCAATGCTGCATTCTAACTGCTGCCACCACGGCAGAGTCAGCAATCTGACCTTAATTTGCCATTGCTGGATTCATCCAGAGTTGTGAAAATCAGCAGCAAAGTGGTTTCCCTCCTAGTTTAGGATGGAAAAATACACGAAAACGGTAATGCAAAATCTAAATAAAGTAGGAAATGTGCCCAACTCATTTATTCCGGAATCCATTCCAGTTCCTTTAGCAGCTGTGACCTTGGTTTCCTCTAGACTAGAGTTTCTTTGCTTCAGGAAGCACCACGTTAGCAACAAAAGAAAATATGTTCAGCCCACTGCAGTTGTTCGTTGATCTTGGACCTGTAAGTGTACATCCATATGCTCCCACTCAACACCATCAACAGCTAATTTAACCTCCATCTGGTTCCTGGTTCCATTCAAACGTTTTTTGGAAGCAACCAAAATAGCCAACAAAATCCTAGATCGCATTAACAGAGGGATAGAATCAAGTTCATGTGATGTATTAGTACATTGTTACAAAGAATAGTGCATCCAGGTTTGGTCACCATATTATAAAAAAAGGATGTTGAGACTCTGGAAAGAGTGCAGAGAAGAGGAACCAAGATGATTAGGGGGCTGCAGGCAAAAGTTGCTGGAATTGGGTATGTTTAATTTAATGAAAAAAATAATCAGAGGTGGCATGATAGCAATGTTCCTATATTTAAGGGGATGCCACAAAGAAGAAGGGGTCAAATTATTTTCCAAAGTACCTGAAAGCAGGACAAGGAACAATGGATAGAAACTAATCGAGGAGAGAAACAACCTGGAATTAAGGAGAAACTTCTTGACAGTGAGGACAATTAACCCGTGGAACTACTTGCCTCCAGAAATCGTGAATGCTCCATCACTGGAATCTTTTAAGAAGAAACTGGGCAGCCATTGGTCTGAAATGGTAAAGGACCTCCTGCTTGAGCAGGACTAGAAGACCTCTGAGGTCCCTTTCAACTGTGTTATTCTGTTATTCTGCATTTTCTAACTTTTGCCATCAAGCCATTCCTTCAATTTACTCAACACACACACACCCCTTACACACACACATATATACACAAGCCTTTTGATTATTATGGCCTGGTGAGAAATAGCCAGTGGCCTCCAGCCTGGTCATGCCCTGCTCTGCTATAATACCAGTTGAAGATTCACCAGTGGGACAGTGAAAAGATTTTATTTTTACAAATTCATCAGAAGATTGGTTGTTGGGTTTTTTTTTAAAGGTAGGGACGTGGGACAAAATCTTCTGCCCGTTTGCCCAGGGGACATCTGTTAGCCAGAGGCCATGCTAAACGGACTGAACCTTCAGCCATCTCCTGGGCCAAAGCGAGAGAAAATAAAGATGCCCAGAAATTGATCTCTTAAGTCAGCTTCATTTTCCATCTGTTTATGCACAGGAGACAAATTGCTGAAAACGGCAGTGCAGAAGAACCCGTAAGCGAAGGGAAGGCGAACTGAACCACGGGAAATCATGCAATAATATTTTTTTTTCTCGCCTCTCCCCAGGATCGCTCGGAGGTTTTCTGAGCCTGGCAGCTTTAGAAGGTTTCTCCTTTTCATGTAATCCTCCCTTTCAGTTTGTTCACCGCTCAGCATTTCTTGCGCCAGATCAGACTAATAAAGAAATCAAATGAAAACAGCGGCATTTCAATTGCATCGTTGTGGCCCACCACAACGTGCGCTGCAGATGCCTCCCAACTTCAGGAGATCCATAATGCATGGTCCTTCTTTCCCTTTTCCCCCCAAAACCATATTAGTAAACACGACACCATTTGCAATTCTGAGCTCTGTCTTAGTGAACGACCACTTAAACGCAAGCCATCCATGTGGGGCGGCAGCCAAAAAAGCTAATGCAATCCAGAGGCATAGAATCGAAATCACGTGAAGTATTAGTACCGCTTTACAACTCCTTACAAATCCCTAATTTACAAATTAGTACCGCTTTACAAATCCTTAGTAAGGCCACACCTGGAATATTGCATCCAGTTTTGGTCGCCACATTACAAAAAAAATGTTGAGACTTTGGAAAAAGTGCAAAGAAAAGCAACTAAGATGCCTGGAGACAAAAATATGTGGAGATTGCAGGATTTGGGTATGGCCACTCTAGAGAAAAAAGGACCAGGGGAGACAAGATAGCAGTCTTCCAATATTTGAGGAGCTGCCACAAAGAAGAGGGGAGGGACAACTTATTTTCCAAAGCACCTGAAGGAAGGACAAGAAACAATGGATGGAAACTCAACAAGGAGAGAAGCAACCTGGAATTAAGGAGAAATTTTCTTAACAATGAGAACAATTAACTAGTGGAACAGTTTGCCACTAGAAGTTATGGGTGCTTCATCACTGGAGGTTTTTAAGAAGAGATTGGACAGCCACCTATCTGAAATGGTATATACTGGTGTCTCCTGGTTGAGCAGTGGGTTGGACTAGTTGACCTTCAAAGTCCCTTCCAGTTCTATTCTGATTGATTGACCTTTGTGGTGAGTTGTGTTTTATGATCTTGATGATTTTTCAGAAGCAATCTTAGTACGAGTGCTAACATGCCTTTCTGGCTGGCTCTCTTTAAAAAAAAAACAACCTTAAAAATTAGGAAAATTGCCTTTAAACCAAAGAATGTTACAGAGCTTGTAACACTAATTTAGCAGAAACAATAGCCTTTCCAATCAAAGCATTTTGACAAAGTGCTTTCTGTCCTAGCTAATTAAACCCTTATGAACTACACTCTCCATCCAAAACAAACATTAAATCTTTTTTTAAAGCTCTCATAGACAGGAATCAGGTGCTTGGGTTTAAATTAATAAGTGTTTGGCCCCAGCTAATTAAATAATGGATTCTTTAAAATTAAGGTGGCTTGGCCTTGGAAAACTGCTTTGTTCCTTTTAAATTAGCTGCCTGGAAAAATTGGATGGATGGCTGCCTCTGTTGCAACAGGGACTTCTCGGCTGGGATGGAGATGTAATCAGGTATAAAAATCTCTTGCAAGGCTGCGCCTGAAAACAAAATAATGCCCTTTTTAAGCTCAACTTACCCATATATAGTTTTCCTCAAAGAAACCCCAAAACAGTTTCTGACATTCCCTGATGGTCCTTCAATATTCATTGCATATCGTAGCAAGAAGGAGAGTTTAGTAAGGCATTTATTAGAAGTTTATCCCACCTTTATTATTTGTATAACTTACAAAAGGCGGTAAACATATATCATGCTCCTTCTCCTGTCTTCCTCACAACAACAGTCCTGTGAGGTGGGTTGGCCTAAGATGGCCCCTAGAACTCACAAGTCACTCAACTGCTTTCATTCCTAAGGCGGGACTAGAACTCACTGTCTCCTGGTGATTGGTCCAAAGTTACCCAATTGCTTTCATGCCAAAGGCGGGACTAGAACTCACTGTCTCCTGGTGATTGGTCCAAAGTTACCCAATTGCTTTCATTCCTAAGGCGGGACTAGAACTCACTGTCTCCTGGTGATTGGTCCAAAGTTACCCAATTGCTTTCATTCCTAAGGCAGGACTAGAACTCACTGTCTCCTGGTGATTGGTCCAAAGTTACCCAATTGCTTTCATTCCTAAGGCAGGACTAGAACTCACTGTCTCCTGGTGATTGGTCCATTGTCACCCAGCCTGCTTTCGTGCCAAAGGTGGGACTGGAACTCACCATCTATTAACACTTCAGTATAATGCAACCATCTATTAACACTTCAGTATAATGCAACCTAGAATTGTGTTGGGTTTTTTGGCTGCTGCAGCACATTGTTGGGTCATATTTAAGTGATTGTCCACTAGGACTCCAAGATCCCTCTCAGAGTTACTGCTATGGAGCCAAGCTTCATTTAATCTTGATAGATAGATAAATAGATAGATAGATAGATAGATAGATAGAGATATACATACACACACACACACTCATATATATCTATACCTATACCTCTATCTATCTATCTATCTATCTATCTATCTATCTATCTATCTAATTTTATTCATAAACATTTTTGAATACAGTATATTGTCAGGGTACACCATTTACAAGAAAAAAAAAGAAAACCATAAGGAATACCATATTAAATATTAACACATGTAGTGATAGCAATACTAATATATACTAATAATAACACATGATAATAGTAATAATATCACCAAGTACTTTTAACTACATTTCTTTTTATATTAGCTTATTTACATTTTTAGTAATTATAATGATTATAATTATAAATCACCTCTCTTTTAGATACATTCATCATCTTTCTTCCTCTAATTTCTACCTCTTGTCTCTAACATTTTATAAAAACTATTCCATATCGAATAGTAGTCTGAGTCTTCCTTTTTATTTTTAAAGTTAATCTGTCCATTTCAGCATAGTCTAAAATTTTCCGAAATTACCTCCTCATCTGGCTTTACTTAACCTGTAACTGAAGATTTGGTTTTTCTTGCCTACGTGTAAAACTTTTCTCGCATTGAATTCTGTTTTTCTGTATGGTGCTACTCTAATCCACATTGCGAACCAACAGATATATAAATTGCAGCCCAGAGTTTGTTTTTTCAAATTTCAGAGTGCACACATTGTCCAAAACTTTCTAATCTCCATTGTCCAAAACTTTCTAATCTCCCTTTGCACAATGCTGCCTCTCAAAAGCTGAACTTGTGGAAAATTGCATGACGTGAGTAACCACTGACGGCATAGTAGACCGTGTACGGTGAGCAGAATTAGAAAGGAACGGCTTTTGCCTTGAGAAAGGTAGCTCCAAATCTCTACCTTTTTAGGCGAGCTTTAAAAAGAATCTCGGCTCTGGGAAACGGAACCTGACAGGTTTTGCAAAGATGAGAAACCAGGAGAAAAACCAAATGGGTAGAGAGCTAAATGAGACTAGAATCGGATTTGCTATTTGTGGTTTGGCAAATTGTGGGATGTAGCCACAAAAAAAGCAGATAACTTTGTGCTTTGCTACTGCATTTCATTAACCCAGGTTTAGGTTTTAGTATAGGTAGTCCTCGCCCTACAACAGTTCATTTAGTGACCGTTCAAAGTTACCACGGCACTGAAAAATGTGACTTATGACCATTTTTCACACTTATGACCATTGTAGCATCTCCATGGTTCTGGTTTCAAAATTAAATTGCTTGGCAGCTGACTCAACTCACCATGGCCAACTCTCCATGACCAACTCAACATGGCTAATTCACTATGGCCAACTCCTCATGGCCAACTCACCACAGTCAACTCACCATGGCCAACTCATCACAGCCAACTCACCATGGCCATTTCACCACGGTCAACCCACCATGGCCAATTCAACATGGCCAACTCAACATGGTTAATTAACCATGGTCAACTCACCATGGCCAACTCACCATGGTCAACCCACCATGGCCACTCCAACATGGCCAACTCAACATGGCCAACTCACCACAGTCAACTCGCTATGGCCAACTCACCATGCCCAAATCACCATGGCCAACTCAACATGCCAACTCAACATGGCCAACATGCTGCAGGATAAAAGTTACACTAGTATCAAAGAAATTGTGGAATAAGATCATTAAAGAAAGGATGCAAAAAGAGGGAGAGAATGAAGTGTGAATGACAAAAATTAAAATAGTTTTTAAATTGTTTTAGATAATTAAATACCATTGTTGAATTGTCCCACAGGGAGTTGTCCCATGGCGAGTTATCTTTTGGTGAGATGGCCAGGATTAATTGACCAATGGCGAATTGGCAGCGGTGACTTGGCAGCAGCAAGTTGTCCTACTCTGTCTATAGGAAGCGTCTCATTTTGCACCTCCTCATTTCGAGGAGATAGCCAGGGCCAGGTTGATCATTCTTGATGATGACCGTGAAGAATGCAGATTTTGAAGAAGAGATTGGATGTCTGTCTGGGGTATGTGGTATGAGGACTCCTGCCTTGGACAGGGGGTTGGACTAGAAGACCTCCAAGGTCCCTTCCAACCCTACTTCTGGGCTGCAGTGCTTCCTGCAAACCCTTCTCCCCCAATCTCTTTTTGCTCCTTATATTTGAAGGTGGGCTTCAAGAGGATGATAGGACATGCAACCTTAGATGGCATGGGGAAGCAGCACCCATAATCCCATGAGAATGGGCTGGGAATTATGGAAGCTAACATCTCAACAACTCTGGAAGCCCCCTAGTAGTGAAAATCTCCTTTGAATCATTTTTATTCCTGTTTGAATACTGCACAGTGTTCTTCAAGCATTCCACACCTGCAGTATAAGTAATCCTCAATTTATGACTGCAGCTGAGCTAAAAATGTATGTTGCTAAGTGAGAAACTGGTTAAGTGAGTTTTGCCCCATTTTTACGATTTTTCTTGCCACGTTTGTTCAGTGAATCGTTGTGGTTGTTAAATCAGTCACACAGTTGTTAAGTGAATCTGGCCTCCCCATTGAATTGTTCAAAGGTCGCAAAAGAGGATCGCATGATCCAGGGACACTACGACCGTCATAAATATGAAACAGTTGTCAAGCATCCGAATGTAAATCACGTGACCCTGCAGGCTGCTGAAACAGTCGTAAGTGTGACAAACAGTCGTAAGTCACTTTTTTCATTACCGTTGTAACTTTGAATGGTCACTAAACAAACTGTTGTAAATCGAGGACTAATTGTATTAACCTTCAATAATTTCAATAATCCAATCTTGCCCCAGAGGTGCTTTTTTCGGGAGGCAACTGGATTTCCTGGTTTTTTTCTTTTGAAGACATTTTACTTCTCATCCAAGAAGCTTTCTTCAGCTCTGAATTAGATGGTGGGGAACGGAAGGATTGATACTCCTTGCAGGCAGCTGGTCATTTGCATCCTTTTAGAGGGTCATTGAGGCCACTTGGAGGTTTGTCTGTGTCCTCAGGATCACCCAAGTGGTGGTCCTGGTTCCTGTAGTCTGCAATTTTTTTTCCTCTACAGGACTACAGGAACCAGGAGCACCATTCTGGTGACTCTGGGGACACAGACAAACCTCCAAGTGGCCTCAACGACCCTCTAAAACAATGCAAATAACCAGCTGTCTGCAAGAAATATAAACCCTTCTGTTCTCCACCATCCAGTCAGTGCTGAAGAAGCTTCTGGGATGAGAAGCAAAACGTCTTCAAAAGAAAAACCAGAAAGTCCAGTGGCCTCCTGAAAACAGCACCATGGGGACAACCAGGACCTGGATATTTGAGAATCTCTACAGACTAAACCCAGTCTTGCCTTTCCCAAACTCTTCCCCAGCTCCTTCAACCTTGTGAGGTTGTCAGACGAAGGCCCACAAGGTGAACGTTTCCTTTCCCACTCCAATCTGTTACTCACGCCCTAATTCTTAATGCACTCCACAATTTACTAAACTAAAGTTGGACACCTGAAGACATTGTTGACTAGCCTACAACTCTGATCTCCTGGTGGTCTCCCCTCCAAATTTCAAACCTGGCTCCAAGCCTGCTTAGCTTTTTCAAGAGCAGCTAAGGTCAGCTAAAGAGTACCGCACTGCACCATAAATCTTTTATAAACTGCACAGGGTTTTTGGGAAGAAAGCGAGGGAGGGAAGAGATTAATAAAACATCAAAGATAGGAGATGAAAGAATGTCAAGCCACCTTAATGACTAGCACGTTAATTAGGAATCAGGTTCACAGGAGCTGACGCCCCAGCGCATTTATTAGCCTTTAAAAGTGTCACACCAGCCTTTGTTGTGTTCGATGTGGCAGACTATGGAAGAAGCTGGTCTCCCCCCCCCCCCCCAAAAAAAGCTGTGATCCTATGAGATAATGTCTAAAAATCAATGTTGTTCTGTTGGGAAATATCACAGGGAGAATGAATGGAGCAACATTGCCCATATGCCACTCTTGTAAAAGTCTCTGGAGGCAACACCATAGAACTAAGACGGCAAGGAAAATGGGGTGTCCCAGGTGGGTCTTCAAGGCAAAATGGATGGACCCAGAACAGTGGTGGTATTCAGCAGGTTCTGACCCGTTCTGAAGAACCGGTAGCAGAAATTTTGAGTAATTCAGAGAACCGGCCAATACCGCCTCTGACTGGCCCCGCCAACCCCATCTCTTCTCTGCCTCCCATTGAGTCCCAGCTGATCGGTTGGATCTTCTTTGCTTGCCCTGCACAGGAGAACGGAGCTGGAAAGCAGGTCAGTGGGGTGGGGAGGGAATGGAGATTTTGCAGTATCCTTCCCTTGCCACGCCCACCAGGCCACGCCCACCAAGCCACGCCCACAGAACTGGTAGTAAAAAATGTTGAATCCCACCACTGGCCTAGAAAGGACCCAGATTAGACGCAGGTGATCCCGAGGACACAGACAAACCTCCAAGTGGCCTCAACGACTCTTTAAAAGGATGCAAATGACCAGCTTGTGTGCAAGGAGGATAAATCCTTCCAAGTCTCCACCATCCAGTCAGAGCTGAAGAAGCTTCTTGGATGAGAAAGTGAAACGTCTTCAAGGAAAAACCAGGAAGTCCAGTGGCCTCCTGAAAAAACACCTTTGGGACAACCCTGACTTGGATAACCGAGAACCTTTACAACCTTTACAGACTTTTAGCAATACAGTTTGGGATGAACACCCTTGGAGTGGTGTGGGAGCAGGAATGGATTTCCAGAAGAAAAATTACAGACTACAGGAACCATTTGCACCACTCAGGTGACCCTGAAGACACAGATAAACCTCCAAGTGCCCTCAACAGGTCTCTAAAAGGATGCAAATGACCAGCTTTGCCTGCAAGGAGGATAAATCCTTCCAATTCTCCACCATCCAGTCAGAGCTGAAGAAGCTTCTCAAAGGAGAAGGGAAATGTCTTCAAAAGAAAAAACAAGAAAGTCCCGTTGCCTCTTGAAAAAAGCACTTTTGGGACCACCAGGACCTGGAGGACTGAAAATCTCTACAGACCGAGATATGAATTATACAGAACTGCAGAAGGAGGGCTCCAACCATGATCCTTGCAAACACTTGGGGAAGCGGTTGTGCCATTGGGTACAAGCCTCACTCTTCTGGGGGAGCCAATGCACCGAGTCCTTGATTTATGACAATTGAGCCCCAAGTTTCTATGGCTAAGTGAGACACCGGTTAGGTGAGTTCTTCTCCGTTTTATGACCTTCCCTGCCACCGTTGTTAAGTGAATCACGGCAATTGTTAAGTTAGGCACACGGTTGTTAGGGGGATCTTGCTCGACCATTGATTTTGCTTGTCAGGAGGTCGCAAAAGCGGATCAGGTGACTCCGGAACACTGCGACCGTCATAAATAGGAATCACTTGTCCAGGATCTGAATTTTGATCATGTGACCTTGGAGATGTCTTGCCTTCTGATGCTTTGGAAAATAAATTGACCCCTTCCTCTTCTCTGTGGCAGCCCCTCAAATATTGGAACACTGCTCTCCTGTCTCCCCTGGTCCTTTTCTTCATTAACATCAGATTAAAGTCAAATTAACAGAGTCGGAAGGGACCTTGTAGGTCATCTAGTCCAACTCCCCGCCCTCAAATATTGGAACGCTGCTATCCTGTCTCCTCTGGTCCTTCTTTCCCTAGACTAGCCAGGCCCAGTGCCTGCAACCGTTCTTCATATGTTTTAATCTCCAGTCCCCTAATCATCCTGGCTGCCTTCTCTGCACTTTTTCTAGAGTCTCAACCTCTTTTATATAGTGTGGTGACCAAAGATTAGGGGACAGGAGGCTAAAACATATAAAGAACCAAGCACGCCTTTTCATTTTTCATGGTGGAAATGTTGCCCATTCCAATATCTCAGGGGCTGCCCCAAAGAAGAGGGAGTCAAGCTATTCTCCAAAGCACCAGAGGACAGGACAAGAAACTAACGGATGGAAACTGATCAAGGAGAGAAGCAGCTTGGAATTAAGGAGAAATTTCTTGACAGTGAGGATAACCAGTGGAACTGCTTGCCACTAGAAGTTGTGGGGGCTCCATCATTGGTGGCTTTCAAGAAGAGATTGTGCAGTCATTTGTCTGAAATCGTATAGAGTCTCCTGTTTGAGCAAGGGGTTGGACTAGAAGATCTCCAAGGTCCCTTCCAATTCATTCTATTCTATTCTATTCTATTCTATTCTGTATTCTGTATTCTGTTCTATTCTGTATTCTGTATTCTGTATTCTGTATTCTGTATTCTGTATTCTGTATTCTGTATTCTGTATTCTGTATTCTATATTCTATATTCTATTTTCTATTTTCTCTTCTCTTCTCTTCTCTTCTCTTCTCTTCTCTTCTCTTCTCTTCTCTTCTATTCTATTCTTCTGGATAGAAACTGATCAAGGAGAGATTCAACCTAGAAACAAAGAGGAATTTTCTGACAGGGAGAACAATCAACCCATGGAACAGAAGTTGCCTTCTGAAGTTGTGGGAGCTTCATCCCTGGAGGATTTTAAGAACAGACTGGACTGACATCTGTCAGAAATGGTGTAGGGTCTCCTGCTTGCGTGGGGGGTTGGACTAGATGACCTCCAAGGTCCCTTCCAACTCTGTTAATGTTAATAAATGGTGTAGGGTCTCCTGCTTGGGCAGAGGGTTGGACTAGATGACCTCCAAGGTCCCTTCCAACTATGTTAATCTGTTAATAAATAGTGTAGGGTCTCCTGCTTGGGTGGGGGTTGGACTAGATGACCTCCAAGGTCCCTTCCGACTCTGTTATTCCATTCTGTTCTGTTCTGTTCTGCCGGAGGGAAGAATTCTTCTAGCAGGACAGAGAAAAACAAAGAGTCTCGGAAAATCCAGGGAAGTGGTGGAAGAACAACCGTTTTTTTAAAGAAATTAGGCAGCCGGTGACCGAGAGCCGAAATCTCACCCCCTTCATTGCTGGGAGATGATGCTCGGATTGCGGTTTCTCCGCTCTAATTAGCAGCAGAGAAACACCAGCTGTTCTTTTGAGGCAGCTCAAAGCCTTCAGGTATCGCAGGGCTCCCTTCCATCCTGGCTGCCCCGCATGTTTTCGGAGCATACGACTGCACCGCAAAGCTCCTACATCCACAGATACTACAGGTAAAAGGTAAAGGTTCCCCTCGGGCATACGTGCTAGTCGTTTTCTGGCTCTAGGGGGCGCTGCTCATCTTCATGACAAAGCCAAAGAGCCAGCGCTGTCCGAAGACGTCTCCATGGTCATGTGGCCGGCAGGACTAAGCGCCGAAGGTGCACGGAGGAACGCTGTTCCCTTCCCACCAAAGGGGTCCCTATTTTTCTACTTGCATTTTTTACATGCTTTCCAACTGCTAGGTTGGCAGAAGCTGGGACCAGGAACGGGAGCTCACTCCGTGACGCAGCGCTGAGGATTCGAACCACCAAACTGCCGACCTTTCTGATCGACAAGCTCAGTGTCTTTAGCCACTGATCCACTGCATCCCTATTTAGAATTGATAGAGGTCAACAATTATGGATTTTTTTAGGCACGAGGCTTCGCTAAAACAATTACCAAACACTACCAAAAAGAAAGATCCATAGTTGATTTTTAACAGGGGGTTATTAATGCCAATTTTCTATCAATATCTGACTTTTTTTTTAAAGAACCAAGGGGGGAAAAAAATCAAGCAATGTAATTAGATTTTGAAATTAAGTTATTATTAATCAGGCCCTCTTTTTTGTCTTTCTAAAAAGTTCATAATTACAAAGTTTGAAATTGTTTCATGGCATTAACTATTGTACAAAATTACAGTCCTTGACTTACAACAGTTCATTTAATGACCATTCAAAATTACAAAAGTCACTGGAAAAATGTGACTTATGACTGTTTTTCACACTTACAACCATTGCAGCAGCCCCATCAAAATTTAGCTGTTTGGCAACCAACTCATATTTACGACGGTTGCAGTGTCCCGAGCTCACGTCACTAACTTAACAACTGCAATGATTCACTTAACAACCAGCAGGAAAAGTCGTAAAATGGGACAAAATTCACTTAAGAACTGTCTCGCTTAGCAATGGAAATTTTGGGGCTCAATTGTGGTTGTAAGTCGAGGAATACCTGTATTTTTTTTACCTATTATTTTGTTCAGTCCATATTTATTTTTTAAAGTTCAACTTATTGAAATCTTTGAATGAGAATGAAGTTTGCCGTGTTAATTTGAAAAGGCAGAATTACGTACAATCCCCTTCCTTACGAGAATTAAGCAACTTTCTTTCCCATCCTTAGATGTGACTTGGAACCATTTTCATCTTTAGTCAGAAATGAAATAGATGTTTTGCTAAGTTGGGGGGGGAAAAGAGAGAGAAGGTGAGAGAAACGCACGACCTTTGCTTTGGGGGGGGAAAAAAAACCTACTCGTTTGGCTGTGCAAAACCAGGTTTTCCTTACAGCTCCGATCAAGTTTGGCTGAATTTCAATAGAAAGGCGAACTCGGGGTTACTGGATCATTCTAGACTAAAGATATGTGCACACCTAAGAGAAGGGGGAGGTTTTTGTGTTCCTTTCTTTGTGTCTTGTGGTGGTCTGGATTTATGCAGCCAGACCAGTGGCAGCCCCACAAAACATTTGGGTGTTAGGGTTTTTCACTTCTGTTTCTGGTTTTCTTCTCGTTTCTTTCTGTTTTTAGTTTTTCCCAGCCAGGTTTCTAGGTCCCAATGAATCTAGCATGCAGTCTTTTAGCTTCTTTTCTTTTTTCCCTGAATTTCCTCTATATTGCCACTAAAGGGAGTCCTTGGCTTGCAAATTTAAGACTTACTACACAGGTATTCCGGGGTGGGATTCAAAATTTTTAACAACTGGTTCTGTGGGCGTGGCTTAGTTGGGGACTGTGGGTGTGGCATGTGACTGGGTGGACGTGGCTTGGTGGCCATGTTAATGGCTGGGTGTGGCCAACTCAATATCACTCACATCGAGGCACGCATCTCCTCGCCTGGCCTCTCGTGACTGTGGGGATGCTGCAACAGTCGTAAGTGTGAAAAATGGTCATAAGTCACTTTTTTCAGTGCCATTGTAACTTTGAATGGTCACTCCACACAAGCAAAGTACCAGCAAAGGAGGAAAAAAAACTCCAGAGAAGTTCCTGAGATAGGAAGTCTAGTCCTGCCAAGAATGTAATAAGGGAGGAAAGAAGGAAGGAAGGAAGGAAGGAAGGAAGGAAGGAAGGAAGGAAGGAAGGAAGGAAGGAAGGAAGGAAGGAAGGAAGGAAGGAAGGAAGGAAGGAAGGAAGGATGAGTCAATCTTGAGCCAGTCAGGATCGAACTGTCTGCAATGCTGCACTCTAACCACTGTGCCACCAGCTCTTAATGGAAAGGTTTGGGGGGGGGAGTTGGAGGGACCTGGGGGCGGGGGGTTTCTAAGGGAAGGACTGTTAGCGTGGACCAAAACGACATGATTTCTGCTGTTCGTATCTGATACGGAAATCTTTCCTCTTGAACTGATGTTCTTGCTGCTCTCAAGGCATAAAGTGCTTTCCTGATCTCCACCAATGAAGCCGAACATGTTTTCTAATTAATTAAAAGGCCATGTATTCATTTTTATATCCAGATGACTAGACCACTCCAATACGATCTGTTGGTGGAGTTGGTGAAAACAACGTGTAAAAAGAAGATCGGTAAGATAAAGAAATATGAGAAGATCCAGAAATGCAAGCAACTTCCAGGGAATCACGAGGTGAGATTGGATGCCAGGTTACGATTATCTATTTGTGGTTTAATGGATAAAACTGACAAGTACCTTATAATGCCTTGTCAAGAGCACCCTTGCAATACTGAATTTGGTTGCCACCATATAAAAAAGATATTGAGGCTCTAGAAAAGGGGCAGAGAAGAGCAACAAAGAGGATTAGGGAGCTGGAGACAAAAACATACAAAGAACGGTTGCAGAAATTGGGTATGTCTAAGGACAAGAAGGACTGGGAGAGACAGGATAGCAGTCTTCCAATATTTGAGGGGCTGCCACAAAGAGGAGGGGGTCCACTTATTTTCCAAAGTACCAGAAGGCAGAACAAGAAACAAGGGATGGAAACGAATCCAGGAGAGAAGCAACCTGGAATTAAGGACAACTTTCCTAATAGTGAGAACAATTAACCAGTCACCAGAATTCGTGGGGGCTCCATCATTGGACTAGATGACCTCCAAGGTCCCTTCCAACTCTGTTTTTCTCTTTCATCCCTTCCCAGAAACAAAAGTGCTACTTTGCAGTTAGAGCCAGCAATATGCACTTGGAAATCACAGCCTGCCTCTGATCTGGGCCTCCGAAGAGCCTCTTCTGCTCAGGCTAAGGATGCTGAGTGTGTCCATCAGCCGAGCAACCTCTGGTGTGCAAACTGGGTTCACAGCAAGCTTTGCTTCCTCTGACACAACTCAAGAATGAGACCCTTTGCTTAAACCCAAATTCACATCTCCTGAGTTCCTGAAATTGTTCCTTGACCTGCAGGGAGACCTTTCCTTGCATTTCTCCTCGTTCCTATCATTTTCATCTTTGAGAAGAATCCATATTTTGCTAATTCAGTTAATCTCAATAAAGCTATCAGCATGATGTTTCCGGCTTGTGTCCTTTTCTTGTCCAAATCCCTCCTAACCTTCAGGTTTTAACACCCACAGCACAACGACACAATGGCTCGTTCCAGAAACCATCTGGCTAGAAAGACTCCCTTGGCTGTAAACTCTCCATGGAGGGGGGGAGGCTTCCTTTCAATGGCTTTGGGGAGGGGGCAACAATCCTGGCTTGGGCGGATCCCACATTATCGTTGTCCACATGGCAAAAGGTAGCCTCGGCTGATGCTTAGGAAACAGACAACCAGGCTAATAGATTAACAGAGCTGGAAGGGACCCTGTAAGTCATCTAGTCCAGCCCCTCCCCAATTCCCGCCACCCTTGGCTTCTGTTCAGGAAATACACAACTAGCAGGAGCGCTGACGTTTGGTAGCAAACCACGACTAGTAACTGCCGTCCCCCCACGCCCCCTCCCACCCCAGCTTCAGCCCTAACCTCAACTAGGGGGAAGAATTGGGCCGAAGGGGAACCCAAAGCGCGCGGAGGCGGCGAGCACCTGGGCAGCGGACACGGTCCAGCCATGGGGGGCGGGGCTTCTGGACAATGGGTGTGGCCTCCACGCAGGTGAGCGCCTCTGTCCCCTGCTGCTTCTTGCACATCGAAGGCAGATACGTGGTGGTCGCTCTGCTCCCGCGCCTGCCAGCACCTCTCTCCGCCAGCCCCATGGGACGCTCCCGGCTGCGTCTCCTCCCTCCTCGGCCTCCTCGGCGCCCTCCTGATGGAGCTGCTAACGGTGACCGCCGTGCCACTTTACGACGTGCCTGTCGATGATCCAGAGGTGCAGAAAGCCCTGGCCTTCACCGTGGAGCAATACAACCAGGACAGACAGGACAGTGCCAACTATTTCAAGCAGCTGCGCGTTCTGAAGACGATTTTGAAGGTCTGGAAGTGGGGAGGTTTCTTGGGGGGGGTGAGGCAGGTAGGTGGGCAGCCTCGTTGGATCCCTGCAGTAGCCAAGAACAGTTAGACTTAGATACCGCTCAGGGTGCTTCACAGACCTCTCTGAGCTGTTTACCAAGTCACCATCTTGTTAGATGCTTAGATCTGGGTCCTCATGTTACCGACCTTGGAAGGATGGAAGGCTGAGTAACCCTTGAGTCAGGATGGATTGAACTACTGGCAGTGGGCAGAATCAGCCTGCAATACTGCATTCTAAGTAGAAGGAAGGAAGGAAGGAAGGAAGGAAGGAAGGAAGGAAGGACACTTAGACTTATATCCCGCTTCACAGTGTCTATAAGCAGTTTACTTAGTCAGCCTCTTACCCCCAACAATCAGGGTCCTCATTTTACCCACCTCGGAAGGACTGAAGGATGAGTCAATCTTGAGCCAGTCAGGATCGAACTGTCTGCAATGCTGCACTCTAACCACTGTGCCACCAGGGCTCTTAATGGAAGAGTTGGGGGGGGAGCTGGAGGAAGCTTAAGGGGGTGCTCTAAGGGAAGGACTGTTATTGTGGACCAAAACGACATGATTTCTGCTGTTCGTATCTGATACGGAAATCTTTCCTCTTGAACTGATGTTCTTGCTGCTCTCAAGGCATAAAGTGTTTTCCTGTTCAAAACCAATGAAGCCGAACATGTTTTCTAATTAATTAAAAGGCCATGTATTCATTTTTATATCCAGATGACTAGACCACTCCAATACGATCTGTTGGTGGAGTTGGTGAAAACAAAATGTAAAAAGAAGATCGGTAAGATAAAGAAATATAAGAAGATCCAGCAATGTAAGCAACTTCCGGAGAATCAGGAGGTGAGATTGGATGCCAGGTTACGATTATCTATTTGTGGTTTAATGGATAAAACCTGCCAGGTAGGAGCTCAGTAGCCCCCTTTGCAAAGGTGCTTTTAATTATTTCCAGGGATGATCTCAATTCGAAAGAAGGAAGGGTGGCACGATAGCGGTGTTTGCTATTTGAGGGGCTGCCCCAAAGAAAACGGGGGTCAACTTTTTCTCCAAAGCACCTGAAGGCAGGAGAAGAAGCAATGGATGGAAACACATGAAATAGTCCTGTCAGCTGGTGCTCCATTCAAAATCCAAGAAAGAAACACTTCGACTCCGTTAATTAGAGAAAAGATATCTTTTACTGGAAATCAAGTGGTAGCATCAGAGGAATTCTGAATCTGAGAAAATGAGCACGTAAATCACATATACAAAGTGATGGCAACGTTCCCACCCACAAGAGTTCAAACTGTCCATCCAATTAAAATTTGCATGTAATGTCAAATGGGCCTCTTCACGTGGTGTTGAGGCCTCTGTCCATTGACCTTGGCATATTTTGATAAAGAGGTGCGATTGCGCATAGCATAGTAAAAGAAGCATGAACAAGAAACCCCCCCCCAACTTATACAGTTTATTCTCTCAAACCTCCAGCTCGCTTCCCATAAATATTTCACCCCTCCTCCTCCTCCCCCACCCTTACTTGAGAGCTGAAAGATGCAAAGGAAAGAAATCTTGAAGACTGACAAGTACCTTATAATGCCTTGTCAAGAGCACCCTTTGCAATACTGAATTTGGTTGCCACGATATAAAAAAGATATTGAGGCTCTAGAAAAGGGGCAGAGAAGAGCAACAAGGAGGATTAGGGAGCTGGAGACAGAAACATACAAAGAACGGTTGCAGGAATTGGGTATGTCCAATGACAAGAAGGACTGGGAGAGACAGGATGGCAGTCTTCCATTATTTGGGGGCTGCCACAAAGAGGAGGGGGTCCACTTATTTTCCAAAGCACCAGAGGGCAGAACAAGAAACAAGGGATGGAAACGAATCAAGGAGAGAAGCAACCTGCAATTAAGAACAACTTTCCTAAAAGTGAGAACAATTAACCAGTCACCAGAATTCGTGGGGGCTCCATCATTGGACTAGATGACCTTCAAGGTCCCTTCCAACTCTTTTTCTCTTTCATTCTCTTCCAGAGACCCAACTGCCACTTTGCAGTTAGAGCCGGCAATATGCAGTTCAAAATGAAGTTGAAAATCACAGACTGCCTCTGATCTGGGCCTCCGAAGAGCCTCTTCTGCTCAGACTAAGGATGCTGAGTGTGTCCATCAGCCGAGCAACCTCTGGTGTGCAAGCTGGGTTCACAGCAAGCTTTGCTTCTTCTGACACGACTCAAGAATGAGACGGTTTGCTTAAGCCCAAATTCACATCTCCTGAGTTCCTGAAATTGTTCCTTGACCTGCAGGGAGACCTTTCCTTGCATTTCTCCTCTTTCCTATCATTTTCATCTTTGAGAAGAATCCATATTTTGTTAATTCCATTAATTAATCTTAATAAAGCTATCAGCATGATGTTTCTGGCTTGTGTCCTCTTCTCGTCCAAATCCCTCCCAACCTTCAGGTTTTGACACCAACGGCACAAGGACACAATGGCTCGTCCCAGAAACCACCTCACTAGAAGGACTTTGCTTTGTCCAAGGAGGGGGAATAGGGGGTCTGCCTTGGGCTTTTGCTTTGCCCCTCCCTAATGTGGTCTTTTTTAACCCCCGACTGTCCCACCTGGGGGGAAGAGAGGCCATCAGAGACCCCTGAAGCATCCTTGGTTGGAAATGCAACAGCTGCCAGATGCTGAATGGTGAAGCAATTTGGTCCTTTTCCAAACTTCTGGAAACTTTAGCCCTGGTGGCTGCATGTGTTTGTCCGTTTTCTTTTCGGTAACTACAATTAGCACTTCTTAACAGAATTACTACTGTTTTTTGAAACCCCTCCCTCACTTGCTTAAACTGTGTCCACGGATCCTCTCCTTTAGATTTCCCTCCACCTGTCAAGCTCCATTTCCCCCACACATCTATGCAGAAAGATGCCAAGATGCCCCTGGGCTGTAAACTCTCCATGGGTGGAGGGACATTGGGGGGGGGGTGACAATCCTGGGGCTCCCCAAACCCTCATTATCCACTTGTCAAAAGTAGCCTTGGCTAATGCTTAGGAAACAGACAACCAGGCTAGCAGATTAACAGAGCTGGAAGGGACCTTGTAGGTCATCTAGTCCAGCCCCACCCCAACACCCACCACCCTTGGTTTCTGCTCTGGAAATACACAACTAGCAGGAGCGCTGACGTTTGGTAGCAAACCACGACTAGTAACTGCCGTCCCCCCACGCCCCCTCCCACCCCAACTTCAGCCCTAACCTCAACTAGGGGGAAGAATTGGGCCGAAGGGGAACCCAAAGCGCGCGGAGGCGGCGAGCACCTGGGCAGCGGACACGGTCCAGCCATGGGGGGCGGGGCTTCTGGACAATGGGTGTGGCCTCCGCGCAGGTGAGCGCCTCTGCCCCCTGCGGCTCCTTGCACATCGAAGGCAGATACGTGGAGGTCGCTCTGCTTCCGCGCCTGCCAGCGACCCTCTCTCGCCAGCCCCATGGGACGCTCCCGGCTGCCTCTCCCCTCCCTCCTCGGCCTCCTCGGCGCCCTCCTGATGGAGCTGCTAACGGTGAACGCCGTGGATATTCACGACGTGCCCGTCGATGATCCCGAGGTGCAGAGAGCCCTGGCCTCCGCCGTGGAGCAATACAACCAGGACAGACAGGACAGTGCCAACTATTTCAAGCAGCTGCGCGTTCTGAAGGCGATGGTGAAGGTGTGTGACTGGAAGTGGGGAGGTTTCTTGGGGGGGGTGAGGCAGGTAGGTGGGCAGCCTCGTTGGATCCCTGGAGTAGCCAAGAACAGTTAGACTTAGATACCGCTCAGGGTGCTTCACAGACCTCTCTGAGCTGTTTACCAAGTCACCATCTTGCTAGATGCTTAGATCTGGGTCCTCATGTTACCGACCTTGGAAGGATGGAAGGCTGAGTAACCCTTGAGTCAGGATGGATTGAACTACTGGCAGTGGGCAGAGTCAGCCTGCAATACTGCATTCTAAGTAGAAGGAAG
Organism: Notechis scutatus; assembly: GCF_049901735.1. Lineage (NCBI taxonomy): Eukaryota > Metazoa > Chordata > Lepidosauria > Squamata > Elapidae > Notechis > Notechis scutatus. The sequence goes on along the minus strand of NC_142022.1, from coordinate 818,635 downwards.
GAAGGAAGGAAGGAAGGAAGGAAGACTTATATCCCGCTTCACAGTGTCTCTAAGCGGTTTACAGAGTCAGCCTCTTACCCCCAACAATCAGGGTCCTCATTTTACCCACCTCGGAAGGACTGAAGGATGAGTCAATCTTGAGCCAGTCAGGATCGAACTGTCTGCAATGCTGCACTCTAACCACTGTGCCACCAGCTCTTAATGGAAAGGTTTGGGGGGGGAGTTGGAGGGAGCTGGGGGGGGGGTTCTAAGGGAAGGACTGTTAGCGTGGACCAAAACGACATGATTTCTGCTGTTCGTATCTGATACGGAAATCTTTCCTCTTGAACTGATGTTCTTGCTGCTCTCAAGGCATAAAGTGTTTTCCTGTTCAAAACCAATGAAGCCGAACATGTTTTCTAATTAATTAAAAGGCCATGTATTCATTTTTATATCCAGATGACTAGACCACTCCAATACGATCTGTTGGTGGAGTTGGTGAAAACAAAATGTAAAAAGAAGATCGGTAAGATAAGGAAATATGAGAAGATCCAGAAATGCAAGAAACTTCCAGGGAATCAGGAGGTGAGATTGGATGCCAGGTTCCGGTTATCTATTTGTGCTTTAATGGATAAAACTGACAAGTACCTTATAATGCCTTGTCAAGAGCACCCTTGCAATACTGATTTTGGTTGCCACCATATAAAAAAGATATTGAGGCTCTAGAAAAGGGGCAGAGAAGAGCAACAAGGAGGATTAGGGAGCTGGAGACAGAAACATACAAAGAACGGTTGCAGGAATTGGGTATGTCCAATGACAAGAAGGACTGGGAGAGACAGGATAGCAGTCTTCCATTAGTTGGGGGGCTGCCACAAAGAGGAGTGGGGTCCACTTATTTTCCAAAGCACCAGAAGGCAGAACAAGAAACAAGGGATGGAAACGAATCAAGGAGAGAAGCAACCTGGAATTAAGGACAACTTTCCTAAAAGTGAGAACAATTAACCAGTCACCAGAATTCGTGGGGGCTCCATCATTGGACTAGATGACCTCCAAGGTCCCTTCCAACTCTGTTTTTCTCTTTCATCCCTTCCCAGAAACAAAAGTGCTACTTTGCAGTTAGAGCCAGCAATATGCACTTGGAAATCACAGCCTGCCTCTGATCTGGGCCTCCGAAGAGCCTCTCCTGCTCAGGCTAAGGATGCTGAGTGTGTCCATCAGCCGAGCAACCTCTGGTGTGCAAACTGGGTTCACAGCAAGCTTTGCTTCCTCTGACACAACTCAAGAATGAGACCCTTTGCTTAAACCCAAATTCACATCTCCTGAGTTCCTGAAATTATTCCTTGACCTGCAAGGAGACCTTCCCTTGCACTTCTCCTCTTTTCCATCATTTTCATCTTTGGGAAGAATCCATATTTTGCTAATTCAATTAATTAATCTCAATAAAGCTATCAGCATGATGTTTCCGGCTTGTGTCCTTTTCTCGTCCAAATCCCTCCCAACCTTCAGGTTTTGACACCCACAGCACAAGGACACAATGGCTCGTCCCAGAAACCATCTCACTAGAAGGACTTTGCTTTGTCCAAGGAGGGGGGACGGGTCTGCCCTGGGCTTTTGCTTTGTCCCCTTAATGTGGTCTTCTTTAACCCCTGACTGTCCCACCTGGGGGGGGAAGAGAGGCCATCAGAGACCCCTGAAGCATCCTTGGTTGGAAATGCAACAGCTGCCAGATGCTGAATGGTGAAGCAATTTGGTCCTTTTCCAAACTTCTGGAAACTTTAGCCCTGGTGGCTGCATGTGTTTGTCCGTTTTCTTTTCGGTAACTACAATTATCAATTCTTAATAGTGTTTCTTGTAACTCCTCCTTCCCTTGCTTACACTGTGTCCACGGATCCTCTCCTTTAGATTTCCCTCCACCTGTCAAGCTCCATTTCCCCCACACATCTATGCAGAAAGATGCCAAGATGCCCCTGGGCTGTAAACTCTCCATGGGTGGAGGGACATTGGGGGGGGGGGAAACAATCCTGGGGCTCCCCAAACCCTCATTATCCACTTGTCAAAAGTAGCCTTGGCTAATGCTTAGGAAACAACCAGGCTAGCAGATTAACAGAGCTGGAAGGCACCTTGTAGGTCATCTAGTCCAGCCCCTCCCCAATTCCCGCCACCCTTGGTTTCTGCTCTGGAAATACACAACTAATAGGAGTGCTGACCTTTGGTAGCAAACCACGACTAGTAACTTGACTATGCCTGACTTCAGCCCTAACTTCAACTAGCGGGAAGAATTGGGCTGAAGGCGGTGAGCACCTGGGCAGCGGAGACGCTCCAGCCATGGCGGGGGGCGGGGCGCTTCATCTTTGAGCAGAATGAACTCTCCATGGATTGTTCTGCAGGGCTTTGAGGGGTGGGCGACAATCCTGGGGCTCCCAAAACCACATCATCCCCCTATGAAAAGTAGCCTTGCGTTATGCTTAGGAAACAGACAACCAGGCTAACAAATAAAGGGACCTTATTGGTCATCTAGTGCAACACACACACACACACACACACACACAAACACCTGGCCAAGCAGGAGATCCTACACCATTTCTGACAGAAGGGCAGTCCAGTCTCTTCTCTAAAACTAGCAGGAGCAGGAGCTTAGTAATTACCATGGGGGGAGGGTTTTCTCTTCATGGCTTTGGGGAGGGGGCGACAATCTGGGGGTGGGTGGGTTTCCCACATCCTCATTGCCCACGTGGATAAAGGTAGCCTGGGCTTCTTAGAAAATACACAAATTGGAGCAGACCGCCAGTAGTAACTCAACTATCCCCCCTCGCTACCACCACCTCGACTTCAGCCCTAACCTCAGCTAGGGGAAGAATTGGGCCGAAGGGGACACAAAGCGCGCGGAGGTGGTCCAGCCATGGGGGGCGGGGCTTCTGGAAAATGGGCGTGGCCTCCGCACAGGTGAGCGCCCCTGTCCCCTGCGACTCCCTGCACATCGAAGGCAGATATGTGGAGGTTGCTCTGCTTCCACCTGCCAGCGACCCTCTCTCTCGCCGGGCCCATGGGCCGCTCCCGGCTGCCTCTCCCCTCCCTCCTCGGCCTCCTGATGCTCTCCCCGGACCTGCTCCTGGGGAATGAGGAGGGTCTTACCGACTTGCCCATCAATGATCCGGGGGAGCAAATAGCCCTGGCCTTCGTCATGGAGCGATACAACCAGGACGGAGAGGACAGTGCCAACTATTTCAAGCTGTTGCACATTCAGGACATCAAGGTGCAGGTGTGTGTCTGGAAGTAGGCCAGTTTCTGGGCGGGCAACAGGTAGGTGGGCAGCATCGTTGGATCCCTGGAGTAGCCAAGAGCGGTTAGACTTATATACCACTTCAGGGTGCTTCACAGCCCTCACTAAGCTGTTTACAAAGTTAGCATCTTATTAGATGTGTTGTATATAGACATTTGCATACTCGTAATACTACGTTCCGATTGGACTACCCCTGCCGCCTAGCGATTGGTGGTTAACAACTGTTATGATTGGTCCGCCAAATGGCGGGAGGTTTAAAATGATGCCATTGGCCGCGAGCCACGAGCAGGCGCTATAAAAGAGGCTGCTGCGGCTCGAGTTTAGTTGAAGTTACTGACAGTTAATAAAGAGCTGAACTCAACTCCGGTCTCGAGTCTGTCTTTGTTCTGGCGATAGAACACTGGCAACGAAGGTGGGATCGAGAGGAAAGAGACTGTAAGCACGTGGCAACGAGAACCGAGAAATCGATGAGATGGCCAGCAATAACTCACCACCCGCACCGTTCAACCCAGCCGAAGAGGACTGGGAATCATATATCGACAGGTTCCTGATGTTCCTGGAGAGTAACGAACTGCAAGGAATCACTGACCAGAGAAAGAGAGCCGTATTCCTACTATCTTCAAAATGGCCAATGCATTGGCAAAACCTCATGATGTCAAGCAGATGGCATGGCCAGATTTGAACCGGATGCTGAGAGCCCATTACGCGCCGGTTGTTTCCAAACTCATTCGAAGATACGAATTTTATAAACGGGATCAACGAGAAGGCGAGAGTATCGGGGATTTCGTAGCAGCACTAAGGGACATTGGAGGAGCATGGGAATTTCTCAACAGGGTTTTTTTTGGGGGGGGGCTGGAGGGAGCTTAGGGCAGGTTCTAAGGGAAGGGCTGTTATCCTGGCCCAAAAGGACATGATTTCTGCTGTTCATATCTGATACGGAAATCTTTCCTCTTGAACTGATGTTTTTGCTGCTCTCAAGGCATAAAGTGCTTTCCTGGTCACCACCAATGAAGCCAAATGTTTCCTAATTAATTAAAAGGCCAGGTATTCACTTTTAAATGCAGGGGATCAGACCAACCCAATACCATTTGTTGGTGGAGTTCGTGAAAACAACATGTAAAAAGAAAATCGGTGAGATAAGGAAATATAAGAAGATCCAGGAATGCAAGGAACTTCCAGGGAATCACAAGGTGAGATTAAATGCCAAGTTCTGATTATCTATTTGTGCTTTAATGGATAAAACCTGCCTTGTCGGAGCTCAGCAGCCACTTTTGCAATGGAGCTTTTAATTATTTCCATGGACGATCTCAATTCAAAACAGGAAGGGTGGCACAATAGCGGTGTTTGCTATTTGAGGGGCTGCCCCAAAGAAAACGGGGGTCAACCTATTCTCCTAAAGCAGCTGAAGGCAGGACAAGAAGCAACGGATGGAAACACACAAAATAGTAGTACCACTTTATAAAGCCTTGATAAGACCACCCTTGCAATACTGGATCTAGTTTTGGTTGCCAGCATATAAAAAAGATATTGAGACTCTGAAAAGAGTGCAGAGAAGAGCAACAAAGAGGATTAGGGAGCTGGAGACAAAAACATACAAAGAAAGGTTGCAGGAATTGGGTATGTCTAGTTTAACGAAAAGAAGGATTAGGAGGGACAGTCTTCCAATATTTGAGGGACTGTTAAAAAGAGGAGGGGGTCAACTTATTTCCAAACCACCTGAAGGCAGAACAAGAAACAATGTTGGAAACAAATAGAGAAGCAACGTGGAATTAAGGAGAAACTTCCTAATAATAAGAACAGTTAACAATTAACCAGAAGTTGTGGGGGCTCCATCACTGGGGGGTTTCCAGAAGAGACCGTGCAGCCATTTGTCTGGAGTGCTACAGGGTCTCTTGCTGGAACCAGGACATCCTGCCCCCGTCGGCTCCTTTGGCCTTGGGGGAAACTGGGGAAGGGCAGAGTCAGTCCGGGCAAGGCTTACCTGAAGGAGGGAAAGCTCAGGAGACGAGCAAGGCTCACCCCCTCCTGATCCCAGAAGACGGAGGGAGGAGAGAAGGAGGGACCAACGCAGCCCCAGCCCCGCCCCCTTTCACAAGGCACACCTGGGGATGGAGAGATAAGGAGGTGCTGGTGGGAGGGGCATTTCTTGGGAACAAATGGGGAGCCTGGTGTGAAATTGCCAAAGCCTGGAGTTTGCTGTGATCGGTTTTGTGGGGGGTTGCCTGCTTCACTGAAGCTCGGGCCCTGGCTACTGGGTGGGTGCTAACCTGGCTTCTTGGCCTGCTGGCCCTGGTTGCTGAAGGGGGCTAATCTTGCTCCCTGGACCATTTGCAGCCAGAGGCTTCTGCAGGCGGATGGGAGAGCCTGGCTCAAGGACTGGGAACGGTTTGGGGGCACACTTGGAACAATAACGGGAAGTTGGACCGGTTCTCTGGCTGCGTGGCTTTCGTGCCACGCCCCGGGTCATCACAAAGGGGTTGGACTAGATGACCTCCAAGGTCCCTTCCAACTCTGTTTTTCTCTTTCATTCCCTTCCAGCAACTAGATTGCTACTTTGGAGTTTTAGCCGACGATCCGCCAGTCAAAATGAATTTGGAATTCAGAAGCTGCGTCTGATCTGGACCTCCAAAGACCCTCTTCTGCTCAGGCTAAGGATGCTGAATGCGTCTAGCAGTTGAGCAACCTCTGGTGTCAGGCTACAGAACTTTTCCCATTCAATCAAATAGAATGAACTTCTGAAAACTAAACGTATCAAAAAGGAATCCTTTATTGAGATGAGACACTTCATGTAGGGGTTAAAAGCAGCGTCTAAGGTCTCTCAGGCACGCAGAGATAGGTAAGGGAGTTTAGAACTCCTCCCCTTATCTTGATGTGTATTTAGTAAAACAAAGAGCCAACATGTTAATTCCCCCCACCCCCTTTTTAGAACGATCTTTTTCAGAGTTTCCCAGGACTCATCTCACTACGGTCTCTTCATCCCCTGGCTGTCTCTTCCAGAAGTGATAGATTTCCGGGCATCTGGGTTTCGTCCCTCCATTGTATCATGTGTAGGTTATACAAATTTGATATAAGATTAAATATATTCAGGTTACGTCAAAAAAGAATTTCTTTATCAGTCTCTCCCCCCTTTTCTTCTTCCATTGAAGAAATGAGAGATACACGGATCTGACATCTGGTGTGCAAGCTGGGTTCACAGCAAGCTTTGCTTCTTCTGACACGACTCAGGAATGAGACCCTTTGCTTAAGCCCAAATTCACATCTCCTGAGTTCCTGAAATTGTTCCTTGACCTGCAAGGAGACCTTCCCTTGCACTTCTCCTCTTTTCCATCATTTTCATCTTTGAGAAGAATCCATATTTTGCTAATTCAATTAATTAATCTCAATAAAGCTATCAGCATGATGTTTCCGGCTTGTGTCCTTTTCTCGTCCAAATCCCTCCCAACCTTCAGGTTTTGACACCCACAGCACAAGGACACAATGGCTCGTCCCAGAAACCACCTCACTAGAAGGACTTTGCTTTGTCCAAGGAGGGGGGATAGGGGGTCTGCCCTGGGCTTTTGCTTTGTCCCCTTAATGTGGTCTTCTTTAACCCCCGACTGTCCCACCTGGGGGGGGAAGAGAGGCCATCAGAGACCCCTGAAGCATCCTTGGCTGGAAATGCAACAGCTGCCAGATGCTGAATGGTGAAGCAATTTGGTCCTTTTCCAAACTTCTGGAAACTTTAACCCTGGTGGCTGCATGTGTTTGTCCGTTTTCTTTTCGGTAACTACAATTATCAATTCTTAATAGTGTTTCTTGTAACTCCTCCTTCCCTTGCTTACACTGTGTCCACGGATCCTCTCCTTTAGATTTCCCTCCACCTGTCAAGCTCCATTTCCCCCACACATCTATGCAGAAAGATGCCAAGATGCCCCTGGGCTGTAAACTCTCCATGGGTGGAGGGACATTGGGGGGGGGAACAATCCTGGGGCTCCCCAAACCCTCATTATCCACTTGTCAAAAGTAGCCTTGGCTAATGCTTAGGAAACAACCAGGCTAGCAGATTAACAGAGCTGGAAGGCACCTTGTAGGTCATCTAGTCCAACCCCATCCCAATTCCCCTCAACCTTGTCTTCTGCTCTTGAAATGCACAACTAATAGGAGTGCTGACCTTTGGTAGTAGTAACTTGACTATGCCTGACTTCAGCCCTAACCTCAACTAGGGGGAAGAATTGGGCCGAAGGGGAACCCAAAGCGCGCGGAGGCGGCGAGCACCTGGGCAGCGGACACGGTCCAGCCACGGAGGGCGGAGCTCCTGGAGAATGGGCGTGGCCTCCGCGCAGGTGAGCGCCTCTGCCCCCTGCTGCTTCTTGCACATCGAAGGCAGATACGTGGAGGTCGCTCTGCTCCCGCGCCTGCCAGCGCCTCTCTCCCGCCAGCCCCATGGGACGCTCCCGGCTGCCTCTCCCCTCCCTCCTCGGCCTCCTCGGCGCCTTCCTGATGCTCTCCCCGGAGCTGCTCCTGGGGATCCCAGAGGATTTTTCTGATTTGCCTGCCAACGATCCTGGGGTGAAAAAAGCCCTCGCCTTCGTCGTGGAGCGATACAACCAGGAAAGAAAGGACAGCACCACTTATTTCAAGGTGCTGCGTGTTCCGAAGGTGCAGTCGCAGGTGTGTGTCTGGAAGAGGGGGGGGAGTTTGGAGGGTGGGAGGTAGGTGGGCAGCCTCGTTGGATCCCTGGAGTAGCCAAGAGGAGTTAGATTTATATACCACTTCAGGGTGCTTCACAGCCCTCTCTAAGCTGTTTACAAAGTCAGCATCTTGTTAGATGCTTAGATCTGGGTCCTCATTTTATCAACCTCGGAAGGAGCCAGTCAGGATTGAACTTCTGGCAGTGAGTAGAATTATCCTGCAATACTGCATTCTAAGAGGAAGGAAGGAAGGAAGGAAGGAAGGAAGGAAGGAAGGAAGGAAGGAAGGAAGGAAGGAAGGAAGATAGCACTAATACATATATATCGCTTGATAGTGCTTTACAGCCCTCTCTAAGCGGTTTGCAGAGTCAGCCTCTTGCCCCCAACAAACTGGGTCCTCATTTTACTGATTTGGAAGGATGGAAGGTTGAGTCACCCTTGAACTAGTCAGGATTGAACTTCTGGCAGTTGGCAGAGTTAGCAATGCTGCACTCTAACCAATGTGCCACCAGGGCTCTTAATGGAAGGGTTGGGGAGGGGAGGGGTTCTAAGGGAAGGACTATTATTGTGGACCAAAACGACGTGATTTCTGCTGTTCCAATCTCATACGAAATCTTTCCTCTTGAGCTGGTGTTTTTTCTGCTCTGAAGGTATAAAATGCTTTCCTGGTTACCACTGATGAAGCCAAACATGTTTCCTAATTAATTAAAAGGCCATGTATTCATTTTTAAATGCAGGCAAATAGTCGGGACGAATACCGTCTTACAGTGGACTTTGTGAAAACAAGATGTAAAAAGAGTAGGAAGATGAAATATAAGGGAATCCAGAAATGTAAGCCACTTCAAGGGAATCAGGAGGTGAGATTAGATGCCAAGTTCAGATTATCTATTTGTGGTTTAATGGATAAAACCTGACTTGTCGGAGCTCAGCAGCCACTTTTGCAAGGGAGCTTTTAATTATTTCCAGGGACGATCTCAATTCAAAACAGGAAGGGTGGCACGATAGCGGTGTTTGCTATTTGAGGGGCTGCCCCAAAGAAAACGGGGGTCAACCTTTTCTCCGAAGCACCTGAAGGAAGGAGAAGAAGCAACAGATGCAGAGGTGGTATTCAGCAAGTTCTGACCAGTTCTGGAGAACCAGTAGCGGAAATTTTGAGTAGTTTGGAGAACCGGCCTATACCGCCTCTGACTGGCCCCGCACCCATCTATTCTCTGTCTCCCATTGAGTCCCAGCTGATTGGCTGGGTCTTCTTTGGTTGCCCTGCACAGGAGAACAGAGCTGGAAAGCAGGTTAGGGGATTTTGCAATATCCTTCCCCTTCCACGTCCACCAAGCCACAGTCACAGAACTGGTAGTAAAAAAAATTGGAATCCCACCACTGAACAGATGGAAACACATGAAGTAGTAGTATCGCTTTATAATGCCTTGACAAGACCACCCTTGGAATACTAAATCCAGTTTTGGTTGCCACGATATAAAAAAGATATTGAGACTCTATAAAAAGTGCAGAGAAGAACAAACAAAAAAAGGATTAGGGAGCTGGAGATTAAAACATACGAAGAATGGTTGCAGGAATTGGGTATGTCTAGTTTAACGACAAGAAAGACCAGGAGGACCAGAGGATAGCAGTCTTCCAATATTTGGCGGGCTGTTACAAAGAGGAGTGGGGTCCACTTATTTTCCAAAGCACCAGAAGGCAGAACAAGAAACAAGGGATGGAAATGAATCAAGGAGAGAAGCAGCCTGGAATTAAGGAGAAATTTTCTAACAGTGAGAACAATTAACCAATGGAACAGCAGCCACCAGAAGTTGTGGCTGCTGGCCCTGGTTGCTGAAGGGGGCTAATCTTGCTCCCTGGACTATTTGCAGCCAGAGGCTTCTGCAGGCGGATGGGAGAGCCTGGCTCAAGGACTGCAGTGACTGTGGAAACGGTTTGGGGGCACAGTTGGAACAATAAAGGGAAGTTGGACCGGTTCTCTAGCTGTGTGGCTTTCATGCCAAGCCCCTGGTCATCAAAAAAGGGGTTGGACTAGATGACCTCCAAGGTCCCTTCCAACTCTGTTTTTCTCTTTCATTCCCTTCCAGAAACCAAACTGCTACTTTAGAATTATACCCTGCTCTCCGCCATCCAAATGGCAGTTGGGATTCACAGACTGCCTCTGATCTGGGCCTCCGAAGAGCCTCTTCTGCTCAGACTAAGGATGCTGAGTGTGTCCATCAGCCGAGCAACCTCTGGTGTGCAAACTGGGTTCACAGCAAGTTTTGCTTCTTCTGACACAACTCAGGAATGAGACGGTTTGCTTAAGCCCAAATTCACATCTCCTGAGTTCCTGAAATTATTCCTTGACCTGCAAGGAGACCTTCCCTTGCACTTCTCCTCTTTTCCATCATTTCCATCTTTGGGAAGAATCCATATTTTGCTAATTCCGTTAATTAATCTCAATAAAGCTATCAGCATGATGTTTCCGGCTTGTGTCCTTTTCTCGTCCAAATCCCTCCCAACCTTCAGGTTTTGACACCCACAGCACAAGGACACAATGGCTCGTCCCAGAAACCATCTCACTAGAAGGACTTTGCTTTGTCCAAGGAGGGGGGACGGGTCTGCCCTGGGCTTTTGCTTTGTCCCCTTAATGTGGTCTTCTTTAACCCCCGACTGTCCCACCTGGGGGGAAGAGAGGCCATCAGAGACCCCTGAAGCATCCTTGGTTGGAAATGCAACAGCTGCCAGATGCTGAATGGTGAAGCAATTTGGTCCTTTTCCAAACTTCTGGAAACTTTAGCTGTGGTGGCTGCATGTGTTTGTCCGTTTTCTTTTCGGTAACTACAATTAGCACTTCTTAACAGAATACTGTTTCTTTCCTATAGTCTACTCTAATTGGCTTACCATTACGCCAATGAATACGTCTTGCCAGTTAGGGATAATTACCAGGAAACCTTCTGGGGTATTGGAGGGAGGGAAGGAAGGAAGGAAGTAGGGAGGGAGAGAAGGAAATAAGTGAGTAAGTCAGGAAGGAAGGAAGGAAGGAAGGAAGGAAGGAAGGAAGGAAGGAAGGAAGGAAGGAAGGAAGGAAGGAAGGAAGGAAGGAAGGAAGGAAGGAAGGAGAGATATATTGAAAAAGGGAGGGAGGGAAGGGAGGAATGGGAGTTAGGTTGGAAGGGAGGGAGAAAGGGAAGGAAAGGAAAGGAAGCGGAGGGGAGGGAGGGAGGGAGGGAGGGAGGGAAGGAAGGAAGGAAGGAAGGAAGGAAGGAAGGAAGGAAGGAAGGAAGGAAGGAAGGAAGGAAGGAAGGAAGGAAGGAAGGAAGGAGAGATAGGTTGAAAGGGAGGGAGGGAAGCAATGGTGGGATTCAAAAATTTTTACTACCAGTTCTGTGGGCGTGGTTTGTTGGGCATGCTTTGGTGGGCATGGCATGGTGTGGTGTGGCGGGGGAAGTATACTGAAAAATCCCATTCTCTCCCCTCCCCACTAACCTGCTTTCCAGCTCCATTCTCCTGTGAAGCCCCACTGATCAGCTGGGACCCGTGTATCTGCCATTCTTCAATGGAAGAAGAAGTGGGGGGGTGGGGCGGTTTGACACAAGTAATTCTTTTTGAGGTAACCTGAATGTCCTATCTCTTGTACTAAATCTGTTTTTTTTAATTTATTTGATTTGTCAAAATGCTTACAATATAATAGATATAAGAATAAACATGAGTAAGCCACAATTATTAATAAGGTATATCAATGTGTAGAGGTGGATAGACTAACAAAATTATTGAAGGCTAAAGAAGGAGAATATTATAAAATTTATTTATTTATTTATTTTTATTTATTTATTTTATTTATTTGATTTGCCAATTGTTTACAAGATAATAAGTATAAGTGTATACATAGTTATGAATACATGAAATGGGTACATATAAGAAAAATAAAAGAATAAGAGAAACAATAGGACAGGGACGGTAGGCACGTTGGTGCGCTTATGCCCGCCCCCTACAGACCTCTTAGGAAAGGGGTGAGGTCAATAGTAGACAGTCTAGGGTTAAAGTTTTTGGGGTTTGGGGAAGAAACTACAGAGTCGGGTAGAGTATTCCAGACATTGACCACTCTGTTGCTGAAGTCGTATTTCCTGCAATCAAGTTTGGTGCGGTTTACTTTGAGTTATAATATAGTTATAATATAGGATGTTTGAGTTATAATATAGTTATAATATAGGATGTTTGGTACGAATGGATAAGAATAAGACGCAAAGGCATCAAATGATCTATGTAATACGATAAAACTATAAAACAATAAGGTTTTTGTGTAAATAAATGTAAATAAAAATGTATATATGTATAAAATGCCTAGAATGACGAAGAATCAAATACAGAGATGTACAGAGATGTATAACACATTAATAGAAGATATTTATACTGTAAATACTGCTATAGTAACGTTGTAAAGTGCGGATATTTGTTTTTAAGTGTTAAAACATTGAATAAATAAATTTATTTTTTAAAAAAAGAATAAACATGAGTAAAAGGACATGAAATAGGTACAAATAATTGGGGACAATAGGAGAGGGATGGGAGGCATGATGGTGCACTTATGCACGCCCCTTACAGACCTCTTAGGAATGGGGTGAGGTCAATAGAGGTTAGTTTAAGGTTAAAGGAGGGGTGGGTGGGTGTTAGAGGATGTAACAACAGAGTCAAGTTAGTGCATTCCAGGCATTGACCACCCTGTTGCTAAAGTCATACTTCCTGCAATCAAGTTTGGAGTGGTTTACATTAAGTTTATATCTGCTGCGTGCTCTTGTGTTGTTGTGGTTAAAGTTGAAATATTCATTAACTGGTAAGGCATTGTAACAAGATAATTTTATGTACTATGCTTAAGTCCAATCTTAGCCGGCGTAGTTCAAGGTTGTCTAAGAAACTAGAAACTCAAGTCTGGTGGTGTAGGGTATTCTGTTGCGAACAGAGGAGTGTAGTACTCTTCTTGTAAAATACTTCTGGACTCGCTCAATTGTATTAATGTCTGATATAGTGTGGATTCCAGACTGTTTTATGATTTACAACCATTGCCTGGCACCCCAGATGCCTGGAAACTTCTCACCTCTCGAAGAGATGGCAAAAGAGGAGAAGGGGCCATATAAATTCCAATTCTGAAAGAAACTTTCTGGGAATCTCTTCTTAGCTACGTTCTCAGAGGCGAGGGGAAAATAACAAGTTTCCTTCTGCGTATTGGCGAAATCCACATCAAACTAAGAGGGAGGGATTCTAACTCCCTTTATCTGAGCTGCATGTTGTGGTTAGCCAGATGAGGGGCCAGGACCATTAGGGAGCGGACTGCTGCCTTCAGAGATTGTGGGGGCTGGCAACAGCGATGAGGAGGTTCCCGAGGAGCCTGTGCCAAGTGCGCGTGTGCACAGGATTGCTCTCAGGAAAGAGCAGTTGCAACAGCATGGGCGACTCGGGAGTAAGGCTGCAAGGTAATGGCCCCTCCTTCAAGAAGATAAAAGCCAGCTGTGAAGTGAACGTTCTTTGCAGAATGCAAAGACATTTTGAAACTCAGCCTCGTGGACATTACCGTATCTTAAGTTGGTATTTGAAGATTCTTGTGTTGCAAAATATCTCTAGGTAACCTTATCTGTTATTCTTGGCAGCCTCGCAGAGTTTTGACGAGGCTCATGCTTATCAAAATTAATTAGTTTGCAGCAGCCTTTTAAACGGGAATTCGTAAGAATCATTAAAAGGTTTCTCTTCCCTTTGATTCATGTTTGTTTTATTGGAAAAGGGTTTGGGTCAAAACAATACCAGACCCTCAATAAAGAATTCCTGTTGAAATACCCAGTTTTTGAAAGTCCATTCTTATCGTCTGAAGGGGGGGGAAGAGTCTGGTCCTTACACATGATGAGTGTCACAACATGGTTAGATGGTGTAAGGTCTGGCAGTACGCTTAAGCCAAAAATGAACCAAAACAAAGACTTAAATGGAGGCGTGCAAATCAAAGAAAGCAGACTTTATGTTTGATCAAATTTACAAGTTCTGGTTAAGAAATTCCTAGCACATCACAAGAGACATGGGAGGAAAATTCTACAAAATACAGAAAGATGTCCTGTCCTTCTTATACACGCAAAAGCCTTTGTTCTTGATTCTCTAATTACTTTGTAAATCTCTGGTCATGTAATCTAACTAAGATTTACATATTCCTGCAACAGATTCTTTTCTGGCAGTGTTATCTTTTCTCCATTGTCTCCCTAATTGATCATTTTGGCCTTTTGTTAACACCATAGGTTAAAGGTGTGTTTGCAAATTGCCTTGGCAGTTGGAGATATAGTTAGGTGCCAATTCCTGGGAGAAATGGGGGTGGAATTTATGGAAGGATCATTTCTGGGAGGATTCATGAAGGATTTATATAACAGGACCATATACTTGATATAGGAGGATGCAATTGATTGCAGGCATATGTTCAACAATGAGTAAATGCATACGGAAATAAGTTTACACCAGGATAACATATATTTTTCAAGACAGCAAATGTCTATAGAGTAACTTTCTACTTAATGCTAGAATGCCGTGATGGTGAACCTATGGCACGCAGAGCCATTTGTGCCGGCACACAAGCTGCAGCCAATCTTACCTCACTGCTCATGCGCGTGCCTCACAGCTGCTTTTCGGCCGGTTTGAGGCCTTTTTTGGCCTCCCAGAGACTCGAGGAAGGCTTCTGCAGGCTTAAAACTAGGCCCGTTTCGTCACTTCTTGTTTTTCCGGAAATACCAGAAGTGATGAAACGGGCCTAGTTTCGGCCTGCGAAGCCTGCAGAAGCCTTCCTCAAGCCTCTAGGAGGCTGAAAAAGACCTCAAACCAGCCGGAAATCAGCTGTGAGGTGCAGTGCAGGTAAGGGGTGGGGGTGGGGATTCCGTGCACATGCTAGGGGGCGTGGGGGAGTGCACATTAACTTCTGGGTGCTGGCACACACGCGTGCAAGCGCATGCACACTTTTTGGCACAGGAGCCCAAAAAGATTAGCCACCACTGCTATAATGTATTCTACTACATTTCTTTATTTATTATTACTATTCCCTTCAACGGGATTTGGACAAGAAAGGGACACCAGCCGGAAACATCATCTGATAGCTTTATTAAAACCAATTAACAATTGACTCATCACTTGGAGCTGTCTTCTCTTTAATGCAAACTACAGCAAACAAAGCTAGAGAAAAGAAAGGGAAACTGAGGAAGAAGGAAAAAAACTGAACTGGGGCTTAAGTGAATCATTTGACTCATGATTTGTGAAGGGTCATATATGACAGACGAAAAAAGCAAAGCTTCCTCTAAATTCAGCTTGTAACACCAGAGGTTTCTCGGCCGCTGGACACACTCAGGATCATTTGCCCATGTTGGGGGTCATCTCGTGAGTCCATCCCAGCTGTCCAGATTAGTTACAGCTCATCTTTGTCAACTCAATCTTTTGCAGCCAAGGACGGGACCAGACTTGGAAGCGGCAAGTAAGTTTCTAAAAGAGAATGAAGAGAAAAAAGAAGAAGGGAAACCCAGATAATCAGCGTTTGAAACATTTGGTGGTATATAAATTATCAGTAGAAAAGATAACTTATAGGTAAGGGTTGAAATGGTGCTCTTGGAGCCTGGTTGTTTTCTTGCAGACGTTTCATGACCCAACTTGGTAACATCATCAGTGCTACAAGGGTTTGTTCTCTGTTTATATACAGGTAGTCCTCGACTTACAAACAGTTCATTTAGTGACAGTTCAAAGTTGCAACAGCACTGAAAAAAGGGACTTATGATCGTTTTTCACACTTATGACCGTTGCAACATCCCCATAGTCACCTGATTGGCAATTGGTTCATACTTATGACGGTGGCAGTGTTCCAGAGTCATGTGAATCCCCTTTTGTGACCTTCTAACAAGCAAAGTCAATGGGGAAACCAGGTTCACTTAACACCCATGTTGCTAATTTAACAACGGCAGTGATTCGTTTAACAAATGTGGCAAGAAAAATCGTAAAATGGGGCAAAGCACCCTTAAGAAATGTCTCACTTAAGATAAATTTTGGGCTCGATTGTGGTCATAAGTCTAGGGCTACCTGCGCGGCGGCTTGCCCTGTTATAGCTGGTGGGCATTGATAAACACCTTCCTACCACTGAAGATGTTACCTAGTTGGGTCATGAAATGTCTGCAAGAAAACAACTTAAGCTAAGGGAGCATCAAGGACCCCACAATATATAAACCCTTCATGGAAACAAATTACATGCGCTGACGTAGATTCTGGGGGAATTCTGCACACACCATCTGCAATCAAAGGATTTAGCTTGGTCTTTCTTGATATGGAGAGACACGGTAGCTGAGTGGCTAAGACGCTGAGCTTGTCGATCAGAAAGTTCGGCAGTTCGAATCCTCAGTGCTGCGTCACGGAGTGAGCTCCCGTTCCTCGTTCCAGCGTCTGCCAGCCTAGCAGTTCAAAAGCATGTAAAGAAATGCAAGTAGAAAAATATGGACCCCCTTTGATGGGAAGATCACAGCGTTCCATGCGCCTTCGGAGTTTAGTCCTGCCGGCCACATGACCACGGAGACGTCTTCGGACAGCGCTGGCTCTTCGGCTTTGAAACGGAGATGAGCAGCGCCCCCTAGAGCCGGAAACGACTAGCATGGATGTGCAAGGGGAACCTTTACCTTCTTAATATGGAGTCCTGGCACAGCGGATTACAGGTCCCATCTCCCCAAGTCACCAAACCACCCATCCAATTCACCGGTGGAACAACTACCTTCCAGAAATTGTGAGTGCTCCATCACTGGAGGCTTTCAAGAAGAGATTGGACAGCCATTTGTCTGAGATGGTATAGGGTCTTCTCCTTGGGTGGGAAGGTTGGACTAGATGACCTCTGAAGTCTCTTCCAACTCTATACAATCTATATTATAATAATCTATATATATAAAAGTGAAATACCACTCACGCATCATCACAAAATCTCCAGAACCGTAAAGACTACAAACTTGAAATTTGGCATGTATGTTCCTCCTGGCTTCTAGGGGCTCACAAAGAAAGGATTTTTCAAAATGACCATCAGAGCATTAGGATTGCCTATATTATTATTATTAACACGCTCTGATGCTAAGGAGTTCTACTCCCCCTCCCCACCTGAAAAGAAATCTGTTCCAAATGCAAAACACAAGCAGAGGAGAGGAGTTTCAGTTTCACAACCCCAAGCAGCTTTTGTACAGAACAGTTGAGCTAAGCCTCACCCAGGCTCCTTGCTGTCTCATTGCTCACATAGCAAATGCTGTTTCAGTTTCCAAACAGCCCTCAACTCTCTCTCACCCACTAACAGGATGCATGGATGCTGGTAGGCAGAGGCTGAATTTCCCTCCCCCCTTTATTTCCCTCCCCAAAAACTAAGCCTGACCACACAAGTTTCATAGCAAAGCACGAGTATCGAGCTAGTAATCTATATTATAATTAATGTATTTTAAAATTACAATGAAGGAAGCCCCAAATACCGAGGGGCAGCAGATGTCTGTCTTAAAAAAAAAAAAAAAAAAAGGAAGGAGGAGGAGGAAAATACCGGAAATGGCAGTCCTGTCAGCTGGGTGTTTTATTGGGCAAGAACCTCAAACAGATACTGCTGTGAAGCAACCTTATTTCTGAGCACTTGATGGCAATGGGCTCATTAGCAAAAGCCAGCTTGGTCAGCAAAGCAATTTGCTCATCCCATCTTCTCTTGAGACGTGGGGATAGTTCCAGGTAGCTGAGACAACTATAATTCCCTGAGTGACCTAATTCGAGAGAGCCTCCAAAGTGACTTAAGTTTGGAAAGAAGGACGGAGCAAGGATGAGATTGTTGAGCCCCAGCTCTGCGCATCTTAATAGTTTTATTAATGAGTTAATTTATTGTCATTGCACCTCGTACAATGAAATTAATTGCCATTTTTGTCATCATTATCTTCTTTAAACAACCCCAATAATCCCTTGCGGGGTGGAGTCTGGACAACTGAATGGAGCTAGCAGAGTGTTTTAATGGCCGGATGCCTTTCGTGTCGCCAATGTGGAGTCTTTTCCCCCCAGCAGATATATTTCTCATCGTGCCCAGAGAGATAAATGTCTGCCTTGACCTAGGATCGAACTCACAGCTTCCTGATTGTGAGGTGAGAGCCCCACCACTAGGCCACTGCACCACTCCTATCTTCAGTGTACATTGTACATAAAAAATAAAACAAAACACACACATCCTTCACATTCCATGCAACTGAATAGAAAACCTGATATTGCATTCATGGTGCACTAGACAGTAGAATTCAATCGAGCTGTGATGGTGGCATGCAGGTGGCACGCAGAACCATTTGTGCCGGCACGCAAGCAGCAGGCAAACTTACCTCACTGCGCATGTGTGCGCCTCACAGCTGATTTTCGGTGGGTTTGAGGCTTTTTTCCATCTCCCAGAGGCTTGAGAAAGGCTTCCGCAGGCTGAAAACTAGGCCTGTTTCATCACTTCCTGGTTTTCTGAAAATACCGGAAGTGGTGAAACGGGCCTAGTTTTCGGCCTGCAAAAGCTTTCCTCAAGCCTCTGGGAGGCCGAAAAAGGCCTCAAACCAGCCAAAAATCAGCTGTGAGGCGCAGTGCAGGTAAGGGGGTGGCAGGGGCGGGTGGGTAGGGATTGCGTGCGCATGTGTACGGGGTGTGGGGAGAGGCGCATTGCCTTCTGGGTGCTGGCATATGAGCGTGCAAGTGCGCACACAATTTTTGGCACAGGAGCCCAAAAAGGTTAGCCACCACTGCAATAGAGTGACTGCTCTGGGATAGAAGCTGTTTTTCAGCCTATTTGTCCTTGTTTTTATTATTATCCTGTACCGTCTTGCCAGGTGGTAATAGTTCAAAAAAAAAAAGCGTGTTGTGTGCCCAGGATGAGATGGATCCTTGAGAATGTTTTGAACTTTCTTAAGGCAGCGGGAGCTAGAAAACTCTTCCAAAGAGGGGAAGAAGCCGGATAAAAGTCTAAGTGCGATTGTCATTTGCTAAGTGAATCACTTCAGTTGTTAAAATAGTAACATGGTCGTTAAAGCGAAACAGATTTCCTCATTGACTCGGCTTGTCTGTCAGAAGGTCGCAACAGGGGATCACGTGACCCCACCCCGGGACTCTGCCACCATCATAAATGCGAGTCAGTTGCCAAGCTTTTTGCATTTTGATGACGCAACCGTGCAGATGACGCAACGGTCACTACAAGTGTGGAAAACAATCATAAGTCACTTTTTCCAGTGCCATTCTAACTCGAATCACTAAATCTAAATTCTGTCATCTATAACTGCCTGGTTTGGTTCTGCAACCCAACAGGACAGACACACACTCCAGAGGGTAATTAGGACTGCAGAAAAAACAATGGCTACCAACCTGCCTTCCATCGAGGACCAGTATACTGCACGAGTCAAAAAGAGAGCTGTGAAAATATCTACAGACCCCTCACATCCCGGACATAAACTGTTTCAACTTCCCTCAAAACGATGCTATAGAGCCCTGCACACCAGAACAACTAGACACAAGGGCAGTTTTTTCTCTGCTAAACAACTAATTCCCTCTACACTGTCCAACTATTTACAAAGTGTGCACTACTATTACTATTAATGTTCTCATCACTCCTTATCATCCTTCCCCTCCCACTGGTGACTGTATGACTGTAATTTTGTTGCTTGCACCCTTACGATTTATATTGTTTCTTAGTATGATTTGATCGCTTATTGTACCCTATGACTATCATTAAGTGTTTGTACTTTTATGATTCTTGACTCGACGAATGTCTCTTTTCTTTTATGTACACTGGGGCATTTGCACCAAAGACAAATTCCTCGTGTGTGCAGTCACACTTGGCCAATAAAGAATTCTATTCTATTCTATTCTATTCTATTCTATTCTATTCTATTCTATTCTATTCTATTCTATTCTATTCTATTCTATTCTATTCTACTCTGTTCTACTCTACTCTACTCTACTCTACTCTATTTGCTATATTCTCTTCTCTTCTATTCCTTCATTCCAATATCTATTCTGTTCTATGCTATGCGATAAGCAGCCCTACAAATTACATAATTTTAAAAAGTGGGTTAGAAAAGCAGAGGTTAGACACACATCCCTTTTTCACACCTGTGCTGCCTTTCAGTGCCAAGATTTGCCAAGTTTTATAATTAATGACAGCCTAAGAGGGAAGAATGGGGATATATATCATAGACGGTGACCTATCTTAAAATTATTTTGAGATGAGTGGCAGGCTGTCATTCGGCTGAAAAAGGCCCCACCTTCTTCCTTAAATGGAGGATGAGCAATCTTTTAAATGCAGGAAGGATCAACTTGTGACATTCTTTGCCTTTGAATGTTGGATGTTTACACCCGGCCTTATTTTGATAGTCGACTAACCGACGAAATAAATCCATCTGGGATTGCTCGGCTCCGCCCTGGATCTCCAAGCTTAAACTCATTACTCAATGGCCAAAATATTTGTGGAAGTGGCCCATCACAGACCATGTGGTGGAGGCCCTTCCCAAATAATAATAGCTGTGGGATAATGGTCTGGCTGCCACTGAGAGTCATTAATCAGAATAGAGCTGGGAGGGACCTTGGAGGTCTTCTAGTCCAACCCCTGGCTCAAGCAGGAGACCCTATACCATGTTAGACAAATGGCTGTCTAGCCTCTTCTTAAAAACCTCCAGGGTTGAAGAACCCATAATTTCTGGTGGCAAACTGTTCCATTGGTTAATTGTTCTCACTGTGAGGAAGTTTCTCCTTAGTTCTAGGTTGCTTCTCTCCTTGATT
Organism: Notechis scutatus; assembly: GCF_049901735.1. Classification (NCBI taxonomy): domain Eukaryota; kingdom Metazoa; phylum Chordata; class Lepidosauria; order Squamata; family Elapidae; genus Notechis; species Notechis scutatus. Next base: position 797,929 of record NC_142022.1, on the reverse strand, counting down.
GGTTTTCATCCGTTGCTTCTTGTCCTGTCCTTCTGGTGCCTTGGAGAATAGCTTGACCCCCTCTTCTTTGTGGCAGCCCCTCAAATTCTGGAATGCGGCCATCATGTCCCCGTATTTCTTCTTTTCTTTACACTAGCCCACACTCAAACCCCACAGCCGTTCTTCATATGTTTTAGTCTCCAGGCCTTCAATCATCTTAATTGCTCTTCTCTGTACTTTTTCCAAAGTCTCAACATCTTTTTTTTGATATATGGGGACCAAAACTGGAGGTAGTAATCCAGGTGTGGCCTTACTACGGCTTTATAAAGCAGTGCTAATACTTCACGTGATTTTGATTCTGTGCCTCTGTTTATGCAACCAAGGGTTGTATTCACTTTTTTTGGCTGCTGCAGCACACAGCTGGCTCCTGTTTAAGTCATCGTCCATTAGGACTCCAAGGTCCATCTTGCAGTTACTGTTTTCGAGTTAGGTTTCGTCTAATCTGTACTTGTACCTTTGCCTGCCAAGAGTCACAGAAAACCAATTTGCCAGAAAACAACAGAGACGCAAAGATGCTGAATTCACATGACATAATAAATCTGGAGACAACGTTATCTCTTCATTTAATTTATCTAAGACACAACACCCCACCCAGGGGTGGGATTCTACCAGTTTGCACCTATTTGCTAGAATCGGTTGTTAACATTCTAAGCAGTTTGGACAATCGGTTGTTAGAAGAAATTACTGGGCTAATCCTGTAAGGAAGGCAGGAAGGAAACATTCTGGTGTTGCTTACAGAAACTGCCTGTCCGTTAACCCTTATTACATTCTTGGCAGGACTAGACTTCCTGTCTCAGGAACTTCTCTGGATTTTTATTCCCCTTCTTTGCTGGTACTTTGCTTGTGTGGAGTGACCATTCAAAGTTACAATGGCCCTGAAAAAAGTGACTTATGACCGTTTTTCACACTTACAACTGTTGCAGCATCCCCACAGTCATGAGAGGCCAGTCGAGGAGATGCGTGCCTCGATGTGAGTGATATTGAGTTGGCCATGCCCAGCCAATAACATGACCAAGCCACGTCCACCCAGTCACGTCCACCAAGCCACGCACACCAAGTAAGCTACGCCCACAGAACCGGTTGTTAAAAATTTGAATCCCACCCTTGACCCCACCCCAGAATAACCATCCAGATTAATCCTGTCCAACTGCCAAGGCAAGTTCTGGAGTTTTGCCAGACCGTAAAGTCATCACTGGATTTCAGGGTTCCCTCATCACAGATCCCACGGGGACAGGATCAGTTCAAAACTCCGGTGCCCCAACAGCTGTGGGGAGGCTGGTCTGCTCGATTCTCTGCCCCTCACACAACCCCCTTGGCTCACCACTGACCCCTTTGCTCAGCCTGTTCATCCGACGGAGCCATAAGCTACTCTGACTTTGCTAGGAAATCACAAAATCATTATTATCCTTTAGCAACCCTTGCATAGTGGAATCTGGGCAACTGAATGGAGCTAGTGGAGTGTTTACTGGCTGGATGCCCTTCCTCTCGCCAATACGGAGTTTTTTGTTCAGCAGATATATTCTCATCCTGCCCAGAGAAATATCTGCCTCTACCTGGGATTGAACTCACAGCCTCCTGATTGTAAGGCGAGAGCTCCACCTCACACTAGTCTAGGAAATCACAAAATACCTAGGAAAAATAATATCCATAATCCAATTAGCCTGCTATGTGATGCTGTGTGAATGGTTCCTCTGGGTCAGCCTAAATCCACAATTCTTATTTTTGTTCCAGCTCAGCTTCACTTTTGTTTTGAACTGAAAACCATCCATGAAAAGAATTTAAATCTGTTTTTGTTTTTGTTTTACAGCTGAGCCTGCTGACCTCAAACAAAGGAGCTTTTGTCCACTAAATATTAAATATACATAATCAGATTTTGGCATCTGATCTCACCTCCTGCTGAGCCTTTGGAGGAAGTTCACAGTTCTGGATCTCTTTGTACACCTTTGGCTTGCCGGTGGTCTTTGCACACTTGGTTTTCATCAACTCCATCGTCAGATAATATTTCGCCCCTGCGACTACCTGGATTTAAATGAAGAAAAAAAATACAGTAATGTGACCTTAAAGTGAATTACAGGTGGGAAAAACCCAGAACAGGTTCAGCTACATAGATTGCAAACCAGGAAGTAGTTTATCACTAGAGAGGAGCAATAACAGAACAGCAACAGAGTCACAGAGTTGGAAGGGACCTTGTAGGTCATCTAATCCAACCCGCCCACCCAAGAAAATCAATGCAAGAGGAAATATTTCTATATCAGATACGAACAGCAGAAATCATGTCCTTTGGGGTCACGATAACAGCCCCCGAACACCCCCTAAGCTTCCTCCAGCACCCCCAAACCTTTCTACTGTTTCCAGAGGAATTCCAAATCCTTTGGCTACTCTGAGGACCCAATGAGGCTGCCCCCCCAAAAAACCCTCCCACCTCCAGACACATACACTGTCCCCCCCAATTCTCTTCCATTGTACCTACAGCCCCCAATTCCCTCCCGTTGTACCTACAGCCCCACAATTCTTCCATTGTACCTACAGCCCAATTCCCTTCCATTGTACCTACAGCCCAATGCCCTTACATTGTACCTACAGCCCAATGCCCTTACATTGTACCTACAGCCCAATTCCTTCCATTGTACCTACAGCCCAATTCCCTTCCATTGTACCTACAGGCCAATTCCTTCCATTGTACCTACAGCCCAATTCTCTTCCATTGTACCTACAGCCCCACAATTCCCTTCCATTGTACCTACAGCCCCAATTCCCTTCCATTGTACCTACAGCCCAATTCCCTTCCATTGTACCTACAGCCCAATTCCCTTACATTGTACCTACAGCCCCAATTCCCTTCATTGTACCTACAGCCCCCAATTCTCTTCTGTTGTACCTACAGCCCCCCAATTCCCTCCCGTTGTACCTACAGCCCCCAGTTCCCTTCCATTGTACCTACAGCCCAATGCCCTTACATTGTACCTACAGCCCCCAATTCCTTACATTGTACCTACAGCCCCCAATTCCTTCCATTGTACCTACAAATTCCTTCCATTGTACTCTACAGCCCCCAATTCCCTTCATTGTACCCAGCCCCAATTCCTCTTCTGTTGTACCACAGCCCCCAATTCCCTCCCGTTGTACCTACAGCCCCAGTTCCCTTCCATTGTACCTACAGCCCAATTCTCTTCCATTGTACCTACAGCCCCCAATTCCCTTCCGTTGTACCTACAGCCCCCAATTCCCTTCCATTGTACCTACAGCCCAATTCCCTTCCATTGTACCTAGCCCCCAATTCCCTTCATTGTACCTACAGCCCCCAATTCCTTCTGTTGTACCTACAGCCCCCAATTCCCCTCCATTGTACCTACAGCCCAATTCCCTTCCATTGTACCTACAGCCCCCAATTCCCTTACGTTGTACCTAGAGCACCCCCAGGGCTTTGGCTATTCCAAAAAGACCCCAACTAGGCTGTTTCACCCTCCCCAAGACACACACCTGGGACTGCGCCTCCACAATTCGCAACTGCTTGTAATAGTAGGCGTTTGCGCTGAGCGCGTTGTATTCTTGCACGGCGAACTCGGCGGCTTCCTGCACGTCCGGATCCGTGACGGATCTCGGGGAAAGGCCCCCGGGGATCATCGTCGCCGAGGGCAGCAACAGGAGAGCGCAGAGCAGGCGGAGGAGAGCCACGACGGGCAGCTGGGAGTGCACCATGGGGCTGGCAGACAAGGCAGAGCGAGCAACCCCAACTGCCGCTCCGGAGGGAAGTTCTCGCAGGTGCCTCAGATCTGCTCGAGCTGGAGGTGGGAGCGGGACCCACCCACCTGCGCGGAGGCCACGCCCCTTCCCGACAAGCCCCGCCCCGCGGCCGAGCCTTCTCCGCTGCCCCCGCGCGGAGTTTGATCCATTGGTCGATCGGAATAGTGTGTGGGAAGGGACCTTGGAGGTCTTCTAGTCCAGCCCCCCTGCTCAAACAGGAGACCCTGCTCTCCTCCTCCTCCTCCAAATAATGGAGTTGGAAGGGACCTTGGGAGTTATACCACCTATTCTGTACTTATGTATTTATACTAGAATGAGCTGGACGGGACTTTGGAGGTCTTCTAGTCCAACCCCCCTAAAGGAGACCCTATACCATTTCAGACAAGTGCCTGTCCAGACTCTTCTTGAAAACCACCAGTGATGGAACACCCACTTCTGGTGGAAAGCTGTTCCAATGGTTAATTGTCCTCACTGTTGGGAAGTGTCTCCTTAGTTCCAGGTTGCTTCCATTAGCAAACAATAACAAATGTCCACCCTAAGTTCTGAACCTTACTTTTCTCACCCATTAATTGCATTTTGTTGGTTAGGGCCCAGTGTCCATGTCTGTCTATACCCTTCTGGATCCTGAACTTATCTTCTAAATCAGGGATCTCCAACCTTGGCAGCTTTGAGCCTTGTGGACTTCAACTCCCAGAATTCCTCAGCCAGCTGGGAGTGGAAGCCCACAAGTCTCAAAGTTGCCAAGGTTGGAGACCCGTTCTAAACTATTGGCTATTTCCACCAGCTTGTTGTCTTCTGCACATTTGATGAGTTCCCTTTCTGTCTCCTCGTCCAGGTCATTTATGATCCATCCTTAACTGGAAAAGAGATTTCTTTTCCCTTTCTTTTAAACCTACACCCAATGTAAATCCATTATCTTTACTTGTCTACAAATAGGTGGCAATATAAATTCAATATCAGGTTGAGAAGGTTCTGGAAAATGAAAAAGATCTTGTGGGACTTCAGAATTCAGACTTGACAGGCACTTGGCCCACAACACATCTGACATAACAATAGTTGAGAAGAAAAAGGGTTTGGTTCATTGACATTGCAATACCTGGTGATGCACGTATTGAAGACACGCAGCAAGAAAAAAAAAATCACAAAGTATCGGGAGTTAGAAACTGAAGCTGAGCAACTTTGGAAAAAGAAATTGTGTGTTATCCCAATTGGAGCCCTTGGGGGGTTGCCTCGCTATTTGGAAATCCTGAATTTATCAGACTTAAATACCCTGATTCTACAAAAAACCACCCTCCTTGGAACAGCTTATATCCTCCGACGCTACCTGAACAGTTCCTAGGTCCTTGGTTAGGACTCGAGCTGTTGAGCTGCCAACCAGCCCCAAAGGCTGTGAATCTCCCCAAAGATTAACCAATAAATAATAATAATTAACAACAAAACAACAATAATAATGTACTTGGTTGATACCTAGGATGCTGGCAGCAACCTGTATCAAGCATTAGCACCAGTCATGGTATTTCTGATGCATTTTTGAATGTTCATTTGACTGAGTTTCATGTTTAATGAATAAAGTATAATAATAATAATAATAATAATAATAATAATAATAATAATAATAATAATAATAATAATTTCTCTTTTAAGATGCTATTCAGACAGACAGACAGAAGGAGAAAGAGAAGGAAGTGTGTGTGTGTGTGTAAAATCCCACCAAACACCCAACGGAGAGTTTTAAGATTTATTTTTCTTTAAAAAAAAATCTGCCAATGCAGATCGGAAAGGATCTCTGGGAGGGGATAAGGAAGCCAATGCCATATTTCGACCTCTTTTTGGCTCCGGCGTTTCCTCTACCAGGGATGTGATCTTCTTCCTTGCACCATCCTTTTTTTTTGATCCAGGGAAGCAGGTCTCAAAAGGAGAAGAAATGGGGTGCAGGGAGAAGGGGTGCGAGGCTGCCCAGAGGAAAAAAACATCCCTTTTTTTTAATCCCCTCCCCCTTTTTCAAACGGGAAAGAAGTTCTCAGATGGCGAAAGGAGGACCCTCCGTGAGCTGAGCCCATCGCTTCTCCGCCTTCTGGCAGCCTCCCTGGATGAGGGGAAGCGCCCACTCCGAAGGGCCGCCTCAGTTCTTCTTGTTCTTGGGGGTGTCGTACTTCCTCTTACTCGAGTACCACAGCAGCAGCGGGATGCCGATGGAAGGGAGCGTCATGACGCCAAAGGCGGCCCAGTCCAGCTTTTACAAAGAGAGGGAAGCAAAGGAGGTGAAATGGGAGAGAAACTGAGGCCAGCCCACCCAGATATCAGATGCAGATGAACAGAGCTGGAAGGGACCCTTGGAGGTCATCTAGTCCAACCCCCCCCCCCCAAAGCAAGAGACCCTACATTTCTGACAGACAGCAGTCCAGTCTTTTCTTGAAGCTCCCACAACTTCCGAGGGCAACTTTTGTTCCATTGGTTGATTGTTCTCACTGTCAGAAAATTCCTCCTTATTTCCAGGTTGAATCTCTCCTTGAATCATTTTCCATCCATTATTCCTTGTCTGGCCTTTTAAAGGTGCTTTGGAAAACAGCTTGACTCCCTCTCCTCTCTGGGGCAGCCCCTCAAATATTGTAAGACTGCTCTCCTGTCTCCCCTGGTCCTTCTCTTCCCTAGACTAGCCAGGCCCAGTTCCTGCAACCGTCCATCGTATGTTTTAGCCTCCAGTCCGCTAAAATCATCCTGGTTGCTCTTCTCTGCACTCTTTCTAGAGTCTCAACATCTTTTGTAAAGTGTACTGACCAAAACTGGATGCAGTACTCTAGGTGTGGTCTTACTCAGGCTTTATAGAGTGATATTAATACCTCCCTTGATCTCGATTGTACCCCTCTGTTAATGCAACTTAGGATTGCGTTGGCTTTTTTGGCTACCGCCGCACACTGCTGGCTCACATTTAATTGGTTAATCAGCAGAGGCCCTCTCAGAGAATCATTTACCCACAACTGGGTCCCAGTTCAAAGGAGGAGGAGGAAGAGGAGGGGTTGAAACTGGGACCATCCAACAAGGGACTGCATCTCTCCCCTGGAATGTTTGGAGAGTCCAGGAGCTCAGGATGATATTGTCCCAGGCCCCTCGGGCATTGGGGGAAGTGGTCAACCTGGGCAGAAGCTGCCTGACTTCACAAATATACATACATACATACATACATACATAATTACAGTCACATGAATGCAGGACACTGCAAACAGCTGGGCCAGTTGCCAAGCGTTGGAAATGTGATTGTGTGTGTGTGTGTGTGTGTGTGTGTGTGTGTGGCCATTGGAACTCTGACTCTGGATCATAAGTGGCCTTAGGAAGGTCTGTTGTAACCTCAACCAGTCGTCATAAGCTGAGGACTATCTGAACTCAGTTATTCCCAGTGACACAAATTAGGTGCGTCGGAGTGAACTCAAGATTACTTACAAAGTGCGGTGAAAACCTCCTGTCGAATTCCCGCTGGGCCAAGATCCCTCCTTGCCCTGGGGCACTGGTGAAGCCGACCTAATGAAAGAAATTAAGGGGGCGGTCTTGATTGGCAGGGGATGCTGGACGCCAGGACCCCAAAAACTCTTGTCCTCAAAAGCCCAAAGATCCCTGTCCCCAAACTCACTGAATAATCATCAGCTATTTGAATCAATGATTGATGAATGTCTCTTTTCTTTTATGTACACTGAGAGCATTTGCACCAAAGACAAATTCCTTGTGTGTCCAATCACACTTGGCCAATAAAAGAATTCTGTTCTGTTCTGTTCTGTCCTGTCCTGTCCTATCCTAATCTAATTTACCTAACAGCCCAATGAGCTTCCTAGAGCATTGTGGCATGCATACAACCCTTTCCAAGTCCCTTGCGCAGAATTAGCGGAAGAAATGACCATTGGAAACTTCAAATCCTGCCTTATCATAATATTGTAACATCAAATTTCAGGAACAAAGGAAGGAATCCTTGGGGATTTTACTCTGCTAGTCATTGCCAGATATAGGATCTCATCTCTGTGCTCATCTGTCTCAAGGCCCTTGAGCCAGCGCTGTCCGAAGACATTTCCATGATCATGTGACTAGCACATCATCACAGAGTGAGATTACTGTTCCCACTGAAGTGGTACCTATTTATGTGCTCGCATTTGCATGCTTTCAAACTGCCAGGATGGCAGGAGCTGGAGCGAGGATGGCAGCTCCCTCTGACGTGTAGCGCTGGGGTCTCGAAACTGAGCTGCCAACAAGCACAGCGTCTTCATTGGTGAGCCACCACGACGCGCCCCCCTCCCAAGGTCAGGAAGAGTCGAATAAATATTTGCCTGAAAAGTTACTAATTTAACCAGTGAACGCTGGCAGATCCTGGCCTCAGGCCAAGGCGCCTGTGACTTACCACCACCTGTCCCCCTTCCTGCACCAGGTAGGTGATTGTGGCAGATGTGAAGTTGAAGTAGCCAGCCTTCAGTGGCCTGAGGACCACAGTGTGGGACACGTTGCTGGCCCTGAGCAAGTCAACGGCTAAGGAAGTCAGACACACAGGTGAAAGCAGCAGGGAAAAAAACCCTCCACTTTGGGATACAGGTAATCCTGGGCTGATGACCATTTGGTCCAAGGGTCTTCAAACTTGGCAAGTTTAAGACTTGTGGACTTCAACTCCTGGAATCCCTGAGCTAACATGACTGGAGGAGGAATTCTGGGAGTTGAAGTCCACAAGTCTTAAATCTGTCGAGTTTGAAGACCCCGATCTCTCTCTCCCTCTCTATCTACTGTCAGGAGAATAATGATTTAATTAGGGCGATTGCTGGAATCCTAACAGCTACAGTATTATATCTATCTATCTCTATCAATCTATTATTTCCGTTATCTATTTATCTCTATTATCTATATCTATCTACAGATTATATCTATTTATCTGTCGTCCGTCTCTCTAATCAATGTTATTCATCTATCTGTACCTATATATCCTGTCTCTAATTTATAACATCTATAGCTCTGTCTGTATCTGTCTATCTTATATCTGTCTACCATCTATCTATCCTATCTATCTATCCTATATATAATCTGTCTCTAATCAATATCTATAACTATTTGTTAATCATCTATATCAAGGGTCTTCAAACTTGGCAAGTTTAAGACTTGTGGACTTCAACTCCCAGAATTCCTGAGCTAACATGACTGGAGGAGGAATTATGGGAGTTGAAGTCCACAAGTCTTCAAGCTATCAAATTTTAAGACCCCTGAATTTAGTCAGTGAACATTCCAAATTCTGAAGGCACTCTATGCATGAGTGGTCAAACGAGATGTCCAAACTCTTTGGTAGCCTCACACTGCAATGAACAAGGACACACATTCAATTTTGCAACTACAAGAACCATGGTGGCACAGTGGTTAGAGTGCAGTACTGTAAGCTACTTCTGCTGACTGCCAGCTGCCAGCAGTTCGAGTCTCACCAGGCTCAAGGTTGACTCAGCCTTCTGTCCTTCCAAGGTCGGTAAAATGAGGACCCTGATGGTTGGGGGGCAAGAGGCTGACTCTGTAAATCGCTTTAGAAAGGGCTGTAAAGCACTGGGAAGCAATAGATAAGTCTAAGAGCTATTGCTACTAAGATTGTTGGATGAGTAGGCACAAAAACAGCTAGGGAAGTGATTGAAGCCTGGGAAATCAGCCCGTCAGTCAACAGGTTAGTCCTTGGGAGGGGGCCCTTGGCTGTAATAATCTAAGCAGTGTTCCTCAACCTTGGCAGCTTGAAGATGGATGGGCTTCAAGTCCCAGAATTCCCCAGCCAGCAATGCAACGTCCTGCAATGCTGGCTGGGGAATTCTGGGAGTTGAAGTCCACCCATCTTCAAGCTCTCAAGGTTGAGAAACAATGATCTAACACTAAATGGCCATCTTAGGATTGTCGCTTTTTTAACTTTTGCCTGTCAACTCGTAAAGCATTCCTATGCCTGTTTTGGAGTTGCCATAATCAGGAGGGGGGGAAAGCCTGAAGGAGCAGTATGGCAAATAAAACCAGAAGTACATTCCACGCTAATCTTACAAAGATTGTAGCTAGGCTACCGGATCTTCTGCCCACGAAAATCCTTCATTGGAGAATGTGATTGATGACACCCAGCCCGTGAACATGCATCTGATTTATGACACACCCAGGGTTGAGGGGAGAAACAGGGTCACAAGTGACCATAAATTACGTGTGGCAGAGTTGGCTTCATATGAGTCAGTGCCGACATGTTGCTCCTAATAAATCTTTTGGATTCTTTTGAAGTTTGGCTCGAGGCTCATGATTGGGGCAATCGCCGGAACCCTGACATTGTCATTATTCTAGAATTTTGAAATTTTTAACCCTCATTTAATTTTTAATTCCTAATATTAATTTTTATGTGCTGTTTATCAGTTATATTATAATTGTACACTGGCCAGAGCTCCTCTCTCAGAAGGATATTTAGAAATATGAAATATTTCTAATTTGCGCATCCTTCCCAACCTGTATGGCAGCTCTCATGCACCACCCTGTCTGGAGGGGGGGGGGCTCACAAGCACCTTTGCATCCTTACTGTGCCCCCGGCACATCCCCACACCACCCCAAACTGAACAGCACAGTCTTATGTCGTCCCTGAACTAACCTGTGGTGCCTCTTGTATATTTTACTGTTTTTACGAACCACCCAAAGTCAGTGGGCATAAAATTGTGTGCTTGTTAGTAGGATTCACTGGGTTAGGGATTTTCCCTTTTTGTCTTCACTGTGAGTTGTGTTGGGTGTGGGTGTGTGCGCGCAAAGGGAGACTCAGCCAAACTCATTGTACACATGTTGTACTCTGACAATAAAGGTTGGTTTGATTTGATCAAATCCATGCAAACCCATCCAACAGATCAGGGTCCTTCGGTGGGGGAAAAGGATACGGTGCAATCCTGTCCCATTTCACGTTGAGCATCCCGGAGACGATACCAAAATCTTCTGGAGGGAAGGAGTCGTCCGACAACTCAACATCTAAGGCAGCGCTACACACCCCAGCAGAGAAAAGAGGGAACAAGAACAAAGCATTACAAGGTAGGCCTTGAGTTATGATCGCCGTTGAGCCCCAAAACATCTGTTGCTAAGTGAGACAGTGGTTCTGTGAATTTTGAGCCATTTTATGACTTTTTGTCAAACCCTGAAGCTGACCTGACGGAAGCCATCTTGGAAGCTTCAGTATTGCCAGAGATACTGCAAATAGAAACATTTTTAGAACTAATCAATTGAATTTTGCTTATTTTAAAATCAAGGGACAGTTTGGTTCTAGAGTAGGGGTCTCCAACCTTGGCAACTTTTGAATAGAATAGAATAGAATAGAATAGAATAGAATAGAATAGAATAGAATAGAATACAATAGAATAGAACAGGGATAGGGATAGGGATAGAATCCTTTATTAGCCAAGTGTGATTGGACACACAAGGAATTTGTCTTTGGTGTATAAACTCTCAGTGTACGTAAGAAAAATAAAATATATTAAACAAGAATCATAAAATACAACACTTAGTGATAGTCATAGGTTACTAATACGCAATCAAAACATACTAGGAAAATAAATTAAAAAAAAAAGGAATTTGTCTTTGGTGCATAAGCTCTCAGTGTACACAAGAAAAAATAAAATACATTCATCAAAAATCATATGATACAGCACTTAGTGATAGTCATAGGTTACTAATACGCAATCAAAACATACTAGGAAAATAAATTAAAAAATAAAAGGAATTTGTCTTTGGTGCATAAGCTCTCAGTGTACACAAGAAAAAATAAAATATATTAAACAAGAATCATATGATACAACACTTAGTGATAGTCATAGGTTACTAATACGCAATCAAAACATACTAGGAAAATAAATTAAAAAATAAAAGGAATTTGTCTTTGGTGCATAAGCTCTCAGTGTACACAAGAAAAAATAAAATACATTCATCAAAAATCATATGATACAGCACTTAGTGTAGTCATAGGTTATTAATAAGCAATTAAATCATACATAGGTTACTAATACACATTCAAAACCTACTAGGAAAACAAATTTAGAAATATAAGTTTTAAAGATACAAGCAAGAGTTTATAGTCATAAGTGGGAAGAGATAGATACTAGGAAGGATGAGAGGAATAATAGTAATACAGTCTTAGTAAATAAGTTGACAGTGTTGTGGGAATTAGTTGTTGAGCAGAATGATGGCATTTAGGAAAAAACTGTCCTTATGTCTAGATGTTCTGGTGTGCAGTGCCCTATAGCATCATTTTGAGGGTAGAAGTTGAAACAATTTGTCCAGATTTAAGACTTGTGCACTTCAACTCCCAGAATTCCTCAGCCAGCAAAGCTGGCTGAGGAATTCTGGGAGTTGAAGTCCACAAGTCTTAAAGTTGCCAAGGTTGGAGATTCCTAAAAAAAAAAACTAGATCCATTGTTGGACAGTAACTTTATTAGGACCAACAACCTTAAGACATGGGAAAAGCTTTCCATGAGTCTTCATTGGCCTAAAAGCTACAGAAAGCAGAAGAGGAATCCTAAACTTTCAAAAACTAAACCATTAACCTTTGTGTGATTGCGTGATCTTTTACATCCAGCATAATCTGGATGCCATAACTAATATTAAATCCATTCTTGGCAGGTCTACTAATGTCTCTGGAATGTAGATCAGTTTCAGTTTGTGACACCTTATTGGAATGAAATGTTGCTCTGACTTCTGATTTACAGTAAGCTGCTATATAGTTCATAAATCCCCTATGAAGGATGCAGTGTCAGCCCTGAAGCTTACCTGACCTCCAAGCACCATCTTGGAGATTCAGTGTTGTCACACTGGAGCTAAAGGATAGGGAGGAAGGATTTGAAATAGCTGGGGTTTTGTAGCCAAAATACAAGACTTTCTTCTTGGGAACCAAGGTCATTCTCACACCTGGTCGGAGGAAGGCGGGGTGATGTCGCCAGGCACCCAGACAGTGTCGTGACTGGATCGAAAGTTTTGAGAAAACCGCGGGAAGCTTCAGAGTCGGTTTTCACCAGATCTGTGCCAATATATCCAATAAAGGTATATGAACTGCGGTGGAGCAATGGTTAGAGTTCAGTACTGCAGGCGACTTCTGCTGACTGACTGCTGCCTGCAATTTGGCAGTTCGAATCTCACCAAGCTCAAGGTTGACTCAGCCTTCTGTCCTTCCAAGGTCAGTACAATGAGGACCCAGATTGTTGGGGGCCAAGAGGCTGACTCTGTAAACTGCTTAGAGAGGGCTATAAAGCACTATAAAGCGGTATATAAGTCTAAGGGCTATTGCTATTCTTTGAGGAAATCTACCTGCCTCGGAGGTTTGCTTGCTATGGATCTATTTACTTGGAACCCTGATGCTTTTCTTGCCACAAATTGTTATGTGAATCATTGTGTCAGGATTCCGGCAGTTGCCCCAATTAAATCATGAGTCTTGAGCCAAACTTTCAAAACTTCAAAAGGATTTATTGGGAGTTAACATGTCCGGCAATGCCTGGGTGTAACCAACTCTGAGACACATTGTCACCCTTGATGCTGGTTTTCCCTCTACCCACCTGGGTGTATCGTAATTCGTATTCTCCAATGGGACACCTCCCTAGCCCAAAGTCATCAATCATGCTCTCCAGTTAGAATTTTGCACGGCAGAAACTTCGGTCACCTAGTTACTATCTTTGAAAAACTATGGAATGTGCTTTCGATTTCCAAGCTGCCGCACTGCTCTTTCAAACCCCTTCCCCCCCCTCCCTTTCTGTTGGCAACTCTAAAGAGGCCATAGAAATATTTTATGAGTTGACCCATTGCAGCTGTTAAGCTAGTCGCACACGGTCGTTAAGTGAATCTGGCTTGCCCATGGACTTCGCTCATTAGAAGGTCACAAAAGGAGATCACATATCCCGCTCCCCCGGGGACACTGCCCCCGTCATAAATATGAGCCAGTTGCAACTTAATGGTCACTAAGCAACCGTTCGTTAAAGTCAGGGCCTGCCTGAATTGTCAAATATAATTTATCGGGCGTTCTTCTTTTAGAGGAAATTCGGAAAAAATAAAAAAATCGCCTGCCTGTTGTTTCTGGTTGTTGGGAGCAGCTTGGCAGGAGATACTATTCGCCTCTTTCTCGAGCTGTTCATTCAACCTTAAGTAGGCCATACGCGTGGGCGGGCGGGGTGGGGTGGGAAGCCACGCGCTATCCCCAGGGCCCCCTCCTGTGCTGGTGCCCAGGTCAGCAAGAGGACAGGCCCTTCCTTCATTTGTCCTTCCTCCGAGATTCACCGTACCTGGAACCAACATTGTAGATGTTGTACTGCAAAGTGAGATCTCGGCCCTCGACGGCGTATCTGTTCAGAAGAGCCTTGGAGGCTAGAAGCCTGGCCCCTTCCTCACAGTGGACGGAAGAGAAGACCCCAAGGAAGGCAAGCAGCAGCAGCTTCATCATCTGGAAGGAAGAATGAACACAAGGGGTGCGTTTTCGGAGAAGGAAGCAAAACACTGACAAACTTTCAGGACTGAGACATTGGTCCTATTAACAGAGAAACATCAATCCATTTAAGCCACAGCAGGTGGCTGCAGGTTTAGGAACTGGCTAGGACTTACTTAGACACTGATACAGATGAACAGAGTTGGAAGGGACCTTGAAGGTCATCTAGTCCACACACACACACACACCCCGCCGTCCAAGCAGACCCTACACCATTTCTGACAGATGGGCAGCCCAATCTCTTCTTGAAAGCTTTCAGGGATGAAGCTCCCACAACTTCCGAAGGCAACTTCTGTTCCATGGGTTGATTGTTCTCACTGTCAGAAATGTCCTCCTTATTTCCAGGTTGAATCTCTCCTTGATCAATTTCCATCCATTATTCCTTGTCTGGTCTCTGGGTGCTTTGGAAAACAGTTTGACCCCCTTCCTCCTCTCTGTGGCAGCCCCTCAAATATTGAAATACTGCTCTCCTGTCTCCCCTGGTCCTTCTCTTCACTAGACCAGCCAGGCCCAGTTCCTGCAACTGTTCTTCGTATGTTTGAGCCTCCAGTCCCCTCATCATCCTGGTTGCTCTTCTCTGCACTTTTTCTAGAGTCTCAACCTCTTTTTTATAGTGTGGTGACCAAAACTGGATGCAGGACTCTAGGTATGGCCTTTGGAAATCCCAGGCCGGAGGGTAAATTGGTAAATCCAGAATACATCTCGGAAAAGCACAATTGCAGCCCACTTCCCAGAAAACCACAGGAGACATCCACAGCGTGAAGCTCAACTGGAAGGAAACCTTTGGGGAGCCGGTTTGGTGCTGTGATTGAGGCATCAGGCTAGAAACCCTGATTGCTAGTCAGATTGTCAGCTTCCACCTTAACCACCATTACATGTTGGAGGCGGTTGGAAAGGAAGAATTTTAAGAAAAATCAAGGAATGGCCACCCTCCTTCTTTGCTCCCACCCACCCACCCACCCACTTTGAAAGGCTCTCAGGGTAGCTTCTGTTCAGGAATGATGGGAACTGTAGTCCTACCCAACCTTAGGGTGCCTGGGGTGCAAGGCAGGGCAGGGGAAGAAGAAGGGTAGCTCTCAGGGTACTTCTGGTTGGGGGTGATGTAGGAACGGAACTGTAGTCCTACCCAACCAGAGGGTGCCTGGGGTAGAGGGGGGGGAGAAGAAAGGTACCTGCTCATTGGGGGAGATGGGAACTGTAGTCCTACCCAACCAGAGGATGCCTGGTGTGCTGAGGCTGGGAACCAAGGAGAAAAGGTGGAACCGCAAGGAAGGGCAAACTTGGTAGTATTTATGCAGCGCCCCCCCCCCTCCAATTCCCAAGGCTCTGTCTTTGGGGGTCTTTTTAAAGCAGAGACCCCAGAAAGTTTCCTCCCCCTCCAAACAAACAGAGCCCGATGAGAATCTCTCCCTTCCTCCCTTAATACCCCCTCCCCTCCCGGCAGCCCCCCTCCCCATTAATAAACCCCTGGACCGCGCAGCCCCCTCCCACCTTCGCTCCTGCAAGCCGCCAGCAGAACGGAAGAGGACGTCAGCGCTCGGCTGCCTCGGAGGCGCGGCTGACGCTCCGCCCCCGGAGCGTCACGTGCTTCCTGCCTTTGCCGCTGAGATCCCTGGGAGATGGAGTCTTCGGGCCCAGCGCCTTTTCCTCAGCTCAGGATGGCGCCTCATCGCCCCCCCACCCCACCGCCTCATAGTCAAGGAAGAGAGCAATTCCCTGTTGTAGATGCCTCTGGTTTTTAAAAGAAAGGTTACTTTCTCGAAGTCTAAAGCCAAATTAGAAAAGAAAAAAAGGAACCCAAACTGGGAAGAAAAAAAAATCAGAACAAGGGACCTTGTAGGTCATCTAGTCCAACCCCCCCTGCTCAAGCAGGAAACCCTACACCGTTTCTGACAGATGCCAGTCCATCAATAAAGGTGGTCCTTGAGTTATGACCACAATTGGGCCCAGAATTTCTGTCAATAAGCAAAACAGTTATTAAAGTGAGTTTTGCCCCATTTTATGACTTTTCTTGCCACCGTTGTTAAATGAATCACTGCGGTTTGTTAAGTTAGTCACACGGCTAATTAAGTGAATTTGGCTTCCACATTGACTTTCAGGTCACAAAAGGGGATAACTTGATCCCAGGACACTGCAACCGTCATGAGTCAGTTGCCAAGCGTCCGAATTTTGATCGCCTGGCCACAGGGATGCAGCAATGGTGGTCGAGTCTGAAAATGGTCACAAGTCAGTTTTTCAGTGTCAGTTTAACTTAGAACGGTCACTAAATGAACTGTTGTAAGTTGAGGACTATCTGTACATTAAAATGCAAGCAACAAAATCAGTGTTTGGCTAAAAACAAACCACCAGGTTCAGTTACAAAGTTTTAAAGGAAAAATATCCTAGCCTGGGTTCACACAACACACTGCAGTCGGATGTGGCTGTCCTGCCAGGCCTGCCTATTTTTTGGAAACTGCATGCTTTATTTATTTATATCCATCCTTTATTGTTTTTTATAAATAATTCTGGTACGGTGGATGTACCAAAGATTGCTTTCCCCTCCCATTTTCCTCACAACAACAACCCGGTGAGGTGGGCTGATCTGAAAGTCATCCAGCTGGCTTTCATGGCTAAGGTGGGACTAGAACTCACCATCCCGTGGTGATTGCCTCAAAATCACCCAATTTAGTTTCATGGCTAATACAGCACTAGAACTCACCGTTTCCTAGTGATTGGCCCAAAGTCCCCCAATTGACCTTCACGCCTAAGATAGCACTAGAATTCACTGTCTCCTGGTTTCTATCTGGATGCCCTCACCACTAGACCAAACTCTCAATGTTCTCTGTTTCACACAAAAAAAATCACTTAGTTCAGAATTAACCCAGCAAAGGATCTTGTGCGTTTCAGATCAAAAGCGGATTTCTGTTGGAGCAAAACAGCCACGGGGCAAAAAATATAACAAGCACTTTATTTGCATTGCGCAGCTTGCGCTGCCAGTCAGTCCCACCACGCAAAATCTTGCATCGTGGACACCGCCACATGCTGGGCAACGCCTGCCCAGGAGGCCCGCAGAAGGCCTGCATCCAAGAGAGGGGCACCAGCGTTCCCTGTTAGCTGCCCGGGTGGGGCGAGGGGGACCTTGGGGGGCGCTGCTCCAGCTGGCCCCGCAGCTCTCCGTTCTGCTGGTCCTGCTGGGAGATCAGGAGGTTCATGGACTCCCGGATGTCCTGCAGCAGAGCCAGCTGCTCCTGTGCGATCTGGGTCTGCACCTGCATGTTGTTGTGCAGGCATTCAAGGAGGCCGAAGCATTCCTGCGGCTGGTGGTCCGGAGCTGGAAGGGAGAAGGTGGGGAGTGGGGCCCGGGGAAGAGTGACTGGCTTGCTGAGAAGGGGGACCCACAAGCAGGCAGCTCTGCCCCCCAGGTCTCCGCCTCAGCAACAAATGCGGGAAAAGCTCTGGGGCTTTTCCAAAAAGTACATTAGTATTTGTTTATAATAGTGTGTATGTATTTATATATATTGTGTTTTACTAGTCTGGGTGAAATCTTTATATTGCTAGATGTATGTATGTATATGTATGTGCAGGGAGATAGATTAGCTAGCTAGCTAGAGATAGATGATAAATGATAGATGGATGGATGGATGGATGGATGGATGGATGGACGGACAGACGGACGGACAGACAGACAGACAGACAGACAGACAGACAGACAGATGATAGGTAGATAGATAGAAGATAGATGGATGGATGGATGGATGGATGGATGGATAGACAGACAAGACAGAGGCAGAGACAGACAGATGAGTTTGATATTGATAGACAGACACAGACATAGATAAATGAGATAGACGGATGGATGGATGGATGGATGATAGGTAGATAAATAGAAGATGAGAGATGAGAGATAGATGGATGGATAATAGGTACAGATAGATAGATAGATAAGATAGATATGGATGGATGGATGGATGGATGGATGGATAGACAGACAGACAGACAGACAGACAGACAGACAGACAGACGGATGGATGATAGGTAGATAGATAGAAGATAGATGGATGGATGGACAGACAAGACAGAGACAGACAGATGAGTTTGATATTGATAGACAGACACAGACATAGATAAATGAGATAGATGGATGGATGGATAGGTAGATAAATAGAAGATGAGAGATGAGAGATAGATGGATGGATAAAAGGTACAGATACATAGATAGATGGATGGATGGATGGACAGATAGATAGCTGGCTGAGGAATTCTGGGAGTTGAAGTCCAGAAGTCTTAAAGTTGCCATAACCATTCCAGCATGGTGCACCCTGGATAGTGCAACAGCATGAACAAAACGAACTAGCAACTGCTGGCAGCCAGAAACAGGTAGTCCTCAAGTCACAACCACAATTGAGCCCAAAGGTCCTGTTGCTAAGCGAAACATTAAGTGAATTATGCCCCATTTTACGACTTTTCTTGCCACAGTTGTTATGTGAATCGCTGCAGTTGTTAAGTCAGTCAGCCGGTTGTTAAGTGAATCTGGCTTCCCCATTGACTACTTGTCAGAAGGTCACAAAAGGAGATCACGTCACCCCGGGACCCTCGTCATAAATATGAGTCAGTTGCCAAGCGCCCGAATCTTGATCACATGACCGTGGAGAGGCTACAACGGTCCTAAGTGTGAAAAATAGTCATAAGCCACTTTTTTCAGTGTTGCTTTAACTTTGAACGGTCACGAAATGAACCGTTGTAAGTCGAGGACTACCTGTGTGTGTGTCTTATAAAACTTTAAGCCGGACTAGCTTGGTGCAAGCTGGCTGGCACTGAGTTCCAGGGTTTCAGCTACCCACATACATAATGTAGGCAGGGGTGGGATTCTACTGGTTCAGACTGGTTCGGGAGAACCGGATGTTAAATTTGCATCTGGTTCGCCAAACCAGTAGTTGAACTGAGCGAGAGTCTCCTGCAACCCATTTTTGATGCAGGTAAGGGCAGGGTCTGCATGGAGGCTCGGGGGGGGGGGGAAGGGGGGGGAATGGGCCTTCCGGAAGCAACAGAAGTCTGGAAATTGGCCTGTTTCCTGCTTCCGGAGGGCCTCCAGAGCCCGGGGGAGGCCATTTTCGCCCTTCCAGAGACCCGAGAGAAGCCTCTGGACCCTTGGGGAGGCGGAAAACAGCCCTCCCGGAAGTACCGGAAGGCCATGCCCAACATGGCCACGCCCACCCAGCAACTGGACAGCGAACCGGTTGCTGCAATTTTTGAGTCCCACCCCTGCATGTAGGATTATCCTTACAAAAATGCGGCTTTCCTTTCCCCGTCCGTGCAGCCCCGGGGTATGGCAGGACTGGATTGGGCCTCCACTGAGTCGAGGGCAGTTCAAGAAAACTGGGGGAGGGCTTAGCAGGACACAGAGGCTTAAAAGACGTGGCTGGAGGGCCGTCAAGGTCTTCTCCTGTTCAGAGAGAGAGAGAAAGAAAGAAAAAAAAAAAGAATTAAGACTAAGAGGGAGGCTGCTAAGAACCTGGAGCTTTCCAGATCATTATCTTCTTTTAACAACACCATAATCCCTTGCGGGGTGAAGTCTGGAGAATGGAGATGAGTGTTTTAATGGCCGGATGCCCTCCCTGTTGAAAATGCAGAGTTCTGTTCAGCAGATATATTCTCATTGCAACCAGAGAGAGAAATATCTGCCTCTACCAAGGATCAAACTCACAACCTCCTGATTACGAGGCGAGAGCCTGGAGCTGTCCTGATGTGGGGCAGAATTCCCCGACTTGGGAAAAGATGTGCTAAACCAGGGTATGTTGGGTCAAGGGCCCAGCAGTAAGAACCTCTGAACTACAAGGTAATCTTCGACTTACGACCAGAATTGAACCCAGAGTTTATGTTGCTAAGTGAGACATTTGTTAAGTGAGTTTTGCCTCATTCTTACGACTTTTCTTGCCACCTTTAAGTGAATCACTGCAGTTGTTATATTAGTATCCTGGTTGTTAAATGAACCATGGACTTGGCTTGCCAGAAATTTGCAAAAGATGATCCCATGACCCCGGGATGCTACGACCATCATAAATATGAAGCGTCCGTATGTAAATCGCATGACCGTGGGGATGCTGTAACGGTCATAAGTGTGAAAAACGGTCGTAAGTCACCTTTTCCAATGCCTTTGTAACTTTGAACGGTCACTAAATGAACTGCTGTAAGTCAAGGACGACCTGTATAGTTCTGTTGCAAAAAACCCTGCGGTCAATCAATCCTGTTCAAGTGGATTTCACCCCGTTTTACAATCTTTCTTGCCACAGCTGTTCAGCCAGTCACTGCCATTTTTAAGTTAGTAACATGGTTGTTAAGTGAATCCGGCTTCCCCACCGACATCGCTTGTCAGAAGGTCACAAAAAGGGAATGATGTAACCCTGGGACACTGCAACTGTCATAAATATGAGTCGGTTGCTAAGCGTCTGAATTTTGATCACGTGGCCATGGGGATGCCCACAGTTGTTAAATGTGGAAAATGACATTTTCTGCAGCAGGGAGAAGGCCTCTGCAGACTGTGAGATGGCCAGCCTACTCATTACACAAACATTAAAACAAATGAATAAAAGGAGAAGCTGGGCTACTGATTCCTGCTGAGGCAGGGACAGGGATGGGATTCCACCTGGTCAGACTGGCTCTATAGAACCGGTTGTTGCGATTCGGCATAGTTCGGAGAACCAGCAAATCGCGCCACTGGCTGGCCCCCTCCCTCCTCCCCTCCCCTGCTCACTCACTCCTTACCTGGCATGCGTGCCGTCCAACTTGTCTGCGTTGTACCTTCGCCTAATTTTGGGTTGCTATTTTTCCTTTTTCCCCCCGACCATCAGCTGTTCCAACTATCAGCTGTGCCGGGAGATTTAGATTAGCTAGAAAGCAGGAAATTGTTGGACTTTTTGCTTTCTAGCTAATCTAAAAGCAGAGCTGAACCTTCCTTAGGACCGAAGCTTCTATTTTTTCAGTGCAGACTCAGGTAGCAGATTACAGAAAGGAAGATCTCTGAGTGAATCTGTGATTCTGGAAGCAACTCAATCTGCCTGCCTGCTTTGCCTGGTTTTGGGTAAAAGTTGCTCTTTTTTAATAAAAAAAATCAATATTTACACAAATATTTACAATATTTACATACAAGCCACGCTCATCCAGTCACGTGACCACCAAGCCACACCCAATCAGCAAGCCATGACCACCCAGTCACATGACCACCAAGCCACACCTACAAATTAAGCCACGCCCACATGCCCAGTTGTTAAGAAATTAGAATCCCACTCCTGGGCAGGGGTCTTCAAACTTGACAGCTTTAAGACTTGTGGACTTCAACTCCCAGATTTCCTCCTCCAGTCATGTCACCTCAGGAATTCTGGGAGTTGAAGTCCACCAGTCTTAAACTTGCCAAGTTTGAAGACTTGGCAAGTTTTGCTGGGAGGAATCAGAAAAAAGCTGGCGTTTAAAGACTTACGTGGAGCTTGTGAAGATCTTCTTGGAGTGCCTGGAAAGGAAGAGTAATTGTCTTTGGTGCTTGCACTGCTCTTCTCATTGACTTAGTAGATAAGTCATGAACAGAAATAAACATACATGTTATATGTTGTATATGTTATACAGTACAACATTATAAAACCCTAGTAAGACCACACATGGAATACTACAACCCATTTTGGTCACCATACTATAAAAAAAGATGTTGAGACTTTGGAAAATGTTCAGAGAAGAACAACTAAGATGATCAAAGGCCTGGAGATTAAAACATACGAAGAGCGGCTGTGGGATTTGGGTATGGTCAGTCTAGAGAAAAGAAGAATTAGGGGTGACATGATAGCAGTCTTCCAGTATTTGAGGGGCTGCCACAAAGAAGAGGGGGTCAAATTATTCTCCAAAGCATTGGAGTGTA
Source organism: Notechis scutatus (assembly GCF_049901735.1). Taxonomy (NCBI): domain Eukaryota; kingdom Metazoa; phylum Chordata; class Lepidosauria; order Squamata; family Elapidae; genus Notechis; species Notechis scutatus. The sequence continues at coordinate 775,802 of NC_142022.1, read as the reverse complement.
GGACAAGAAACAATGGTTGGAAACTAATCAAGGAGAGGAGCAGCTTGGAATTAAGGAGAAACTTCCTGACAGTCAGGACAATTAACTAGTGGAACAGCTTGCCACCAGAAGTTGTGGATGCTCTATCACAGGAGGTTTTTAAGAAGAAACTGGACAGTCACTTACCTGAAATATTATAGATTATCCTGCTGAATAGGAGGCTGGACTAGAAGAGTTCCAGGGTCCCTTCCACTCATTCATTGTAAACATAAAAACATTGGATCTAGCATGTTAAACCCAGACATTGTGCCTGGAAGCCAAGCTTTGTGGCATACCTGATATAGTAATGTAGCCACTGGATTACTCAACAATATATGGTTAAAATAAACCTGGTTAAGATGATATGGGAGCTAAGCCACTGAGAAAGTCTCATCTGCAGCCTTCTCCATCTCCACACTTGTTGGAGCTCTACAACAACACGGCACTTTGATTCTTCTCCACCTCCACTGAACGTAACCGGGTTGGGGAACATGGGAATTGAAGTCCAAAGCCTCCAGAGGAGGTCAGGCTGGGAGTGGCTTGAATGGAAGATAAGCCACATGGCCTGCTATTTGACCTATCCATGCCTGGGGTGCGTCATTTACCTGGACAACTTCCTTTGTTTAAGCACTTGCTCACAGGGAAGAGGGTCAGGAGGGGGCCACCTACTTTTTCGATGCTGCTTCTCCTCCTGGGGGTTTAAGTCTGGCTCCATCTGAACAGGACTGGAACTCATGTCTAGAAAAAAGGGAGAGCCATCCAATGAAGATAAACATAGAACGTAGAATAATAGAGTTGAAAGAGACCTTGGAGGTCATCCAGTCGAACCCCCTGCTCAAGAAGGAAACCCTATAGCATTTCAGATATATGATTGTCCAGTTTCTCCTTAAAAGCTTCCAGTGATAGAGCACCCACAACTTCCACTTATTGACTGTTCTCACTGTCAGGAACAATTAACCTGTGGAACGGGTTGCCTCCAAGAAGTTGTGGATAGTCCAACACTGGAGGGTTTTTTAAGAAGAGATTTGACAACCATTTGTCCAGAATGATATAGGACCTCCTGTTGGAGGAGTGGGTTGGACTAAAAGACCTCCAAGGGTCCTTCCAACTCTGTTATTCTCTTAACCTATTCTCCAAAACACCTGAAGGCAGAACAAGAAGCAACCGATGGAAACTAATCAAGGAGAGAAGCAACCTAGAAATTAAGGAGAAATTTCCTGACAGTGAAAACAATTAACCAGTGGAACAGCTTGCCACCAGAAGTTGTGGGTGCTCCATTACTAGATGTTTTTCAGAAGAGTCTAGAGACAGTCACTTATCTGAAATACTATAGGTTGCCCTGCTGTACAGGGGGCTGGACTAGAAGACCTCCAAGGTTCTATCCTATCCTGTCCTGTCCTTTATCCCATCTCATCCCATGGTTTCTCAACCTTGGCAACTCTAAGAAATGTGGACTTCAACTCCTAGAATTGTTCAGCTGGCGTATGCGCCCAGACACACAAACTTTCAGGTCCTAAGTGTTTCCTTTTCAGTTCCCCTCACAAAAGAGAAAGCAAAACGTTTCTGCATGAGGAACTCCTTCTCCAAAACACCCAGACTGATCACTTATCCCAGGAGTCTTCAACCTTGACAGCTTTAAGACTTCTGGAGTTCAACTCCCAGAATTCCTCCTCCTCCAGTCATGGAATTCAGGAATTCTGGGAGTTGAAGTCCACAAGTCTTAAAACTTGCCAAGTTTGAAGACCCTTGACTTATTCAAACTCAACTTAATTTGGAACTGCTGTACAGGTAGATCTCCTTTAAAAAGTCATCTTATGACCAATCCTCGCATTTATAACTTTTGCAGGCTTGTAAAGCTAAGGTAGGTTCAAGTAAGTGCAGTTTCATTTAGCAACTGCTTTGCTTAACAACCGAGCTTAGCAATGAGACCTCGTTTAACAACCAACGTCCCAATTGTGATTGTTAAACAAGTACGAAGAGATTGGACTGCCATTTGTCAGAAATGGTGTTAGGTCTCCTGCTTGGGTGGGATAGGTGGGTGTTGGACTAGATGACCTCCAAGGTCCTTTCCATCGTCTATTCTATTCTATTTAATTCTATTCTATTTTCTATCTACTTTCTATTCTATTCCTTCCAATATTCCCTTCTCTTCTTTTCTCTTCTATTCACTTGAGATTTTCAAGAAGAGATTGGACTGCCATTTGTCAGAAATGGTGTAGGGTCTCCTACTTGGGCAGGGGGTTGGCCTAGATGACCTACCAGGACCCTTCAAACTCTATTAATCTGTATCTGTATCTTGGGCGGGGTTGGACTAGAATAGAACACGTGTCAGAATAGAGCGGACTACAATTCCCGTCATGCCTCATTGCATGAAGGGCGAGGCCAGGCGGTTGTTACTCGTCCAGACCGTCCTGAGGCGAAAGACACACGTGTCTGGGCTTGGACGTGGCAGAAGGTCTCCGTCTTTTGGAGGCCTCCCCCAAACTCGCCTCTCGGGTGCGGCCGCCCGGGGACGAAGTGCGGCACGAACTGCAGCGGCCGCCGCCGAGAAGGCCTCATCCACCTAACCGCTGGCGCCCGCTTGTGCGCAAGCGCGTTTGCTTTGCCCTGCCTTTCAACGTTCTACCTCCCGCGCGGACGGCTCTACCTTGTGCGCAGGCGCAGGCAGGCGGGACGCGACCGAGAGGCCTGCGCATGCGTGCGGCCTTCCTCCCGCGGCGCTCTGCCGAAGCATGCTTGCCTAGGAGAGGAGGAAGAGGCGGAGAATAATCCGTTGCTCTCTCAACGCACCTTGCTGTCAGGCGAGGGGGCGGAGTCCCCGCAGAGCAGATGCGCCTTCATTGGTCATCCTGATGGCAGTGGCGTTGGGGATTGGAGGAGTCGCCGCCACCAGCAGGTTAGGTTGTCCGAGCGCGGTGAAACGGCGTTTTTCCCCCGCCCTCCGAGCTCTTTTATTGTCCGACTCCAGAAGGTTCCTCGCCGGCTTCTGCCTCGCCTCGCCGGGAAGATGCTGGGCCAGCGCCCCGTCCTCGTTCTCAGTGAGTCTGAGGGGAGGTGGGCTGGGGGGGCAGAGAAGAAACCCCTCCCCGAGTGACCCCCTCATATCTTTCCCCTCAACTTTCCCCTCAGAATGTCCTACTTTGGGGGGTTCCGTTCGCCCCTCATGTGCATCCTTCCCTCGATCTCCCCCCAACTGCATGCTGGGAAAATCCATTTTCTCTCATCGCGGTCTCCGTTCAATTTCCCCAGGAAGTCTCCCCACGAGGCAAGCCCCCTCCCCAAATACCTCTGCTTTGGGGACCCCCACCCCAAAAAGCGACAGAAATCTTCTTGTATCTCCTAGCCTCATTCTTAAGAACGGGTAGCTAGAGGGGCGTCGACATTGTCAAAGGAAGAGAAAAAAATGACCGAAAAAGGAATTCAATAAGCTAGTCCTCGATTTACGACCACAATAGTTGCTAAGCCAGGCAGTGAATTTTGCCCCATTTTACCTCCTTTCTTGCCACGGTTGTTAAGCGGATCACTGCAGCTGATAAGTTAGTAAGACAATGCAGATTAACAGTTGGAAGGGACCTCTAAGGTCATCTAGTCCAACCCCCCCAGGGCCCAAGTAGGAGACTACAACTTAAGCGAATCTGGCTTCCGCATTGATTTTGCTTGTCGAAAGGTGATCACTGTCATAAAGTGTGAACCAAGTCTGAATTCTGATCGCGGGGATGCTACAGAGGTCATAAGTGTGAAGAATGGTCCTAAGTCCCTTTTTTCAGGGCTGTTGTAAAGTTGAACGGTCACTAAATGCACTGTTATAAGCCGAGGACTACAGGCAGTCCTCAACTTACAACAGTTCATTTAGTGACCATTCACTTTAATGAAGTTACAACAGCACTGAAATAGTGACTTATGACCATTTTTCACACTTGTGACCATTGCAGCATCTTCAAGGTCACGTGGCAACTGACTCACATTTATGATGGTTGCCAGTGTCCCGGGGTCACGTGATCCCCTTTTGCGACCTGACAGGCAAAGTCCCTGGGGAAGCTGGATTCACTTAACAAGTATGTCATTCATTTAACACATGCAGTGATTTGCTTAATAATTATGGCAAGAAATGTCAAAAATGGGACCAAATTCATTTAACAACTGTCTCACCTACCAACAGAAATTTGGGGCTCAATCGTAAGTCAGGGACTACTTGTAAATGACTAACCAGGGCCAGGTATGAAGCTTCTAGGAGACTGGTCTCAGCAGTCTTAGAGGTCTTCTAGTCCACCCCTTGTCCAGGTAGGAATCCTCAGACCTTTCCAATGACTGTCCAACTTTTGCTTGAAAACCTCCTGTAATGGAGTACTCCAAAGGTGATACAGTAGTCCTCAAGTTACAACAACTCTTTTAGTGACTTCAAAGTTACAACGGCACTAAAAAGGTGACTTATGACTGTTTTTCACACTTAATGACCATTGCAACATCTTCATGGTCACATGGTTAAAATTCAGATGCTTGGTAATTGACCCATAGTTACGATGGTTGCAGTGTCTGAGGGTCATGTGACAAGCCAGGTCAATGGGGAAGACAGATTCACTTAACAGCCACGTTAACTAACTTAATAAATGCAGTGATTCATTTACCAATTGTAGCCAGGGAGGTCTTAAAATGGGGCAAAACTCATTTAACACTCAAGCAACATAAATTTTGGGCTCAATTGTGGTTGTAAGTCGAAGACTGTATTCCAGTGCTTCTCCCAGTTAGGAAATTTCTTATTTTGAGTTTGAATCTCTTTCTGTAAAGCTTCCACCTGTTCTTGTCATATCCTTGGCCTCTGTGGAGAATAAATCTCCACCCTTTTGCCTGGTTGCCAGGAGGAGGATTGTTGTTGGGATCGGTCTTCGTGAAAGTGTCAGGCTGGCTTTGCACATTTAATTCATGATTCCTGAAGTAATCCATTTTCTGGATCTACTTGGTGAATTCTTTCAGTGACAAGTTCTTGCCCTCCTCTCCTTCATGAACCAAGGCCTGCAGATTATGTGAACGCATCTGCCTTTTTAATTTTACTGGAAGTGATTTTATTTTGTTATTTGGCCAGGCAGTCAAAATTTCCATAGCTGCCCATCTCAACCAATAACTCTGAGCAGCTCAGAGTTGTTATAACCCATCCTCTGGGAATAGTTAGGATGCAGAGGAACTACAGACTTAGCTGTAAGGGATGAAGAAATATGGGGTGTCCCACCAGAGAAGAAACTTGCAGCACTAAAGGGGAAGAACAATAAGAGTAAGGTTTGGGAAATGAGCCTTAAGAAAGGTGCTAATTGTTAAGAGACAACTGTGAGTCCCTTCCCAAAGTCTCCTGGAATTGTAATCTGCAAATCTGCAGCCTGGAGACAGTTATTTAATTGAATGTTTTTACTGAATGAGTAAAAGGAATGCAGGTAATCCTAGATTTACAACCACAATTGAGCCCAAAATTTCTGTGGCTGAGTGAGACTATTGAGTGGCGTTTGCCCCTTTCTTGCCATAGTTGTTAAGTGAATCACTGAAGTTGTTAAATTAGTAATATGGTTGTTAAGTGAATTTGTCTTCCCCATCGATTTTATTTTATCAAACGTTGCAAAAGGTGTTCACATGACAGGACACTGCAACTGTCATAAATGTGAACCAGTTGCCAGGCATCTGAATTTTGATCATGTATTTGGGGGATGCTGCAATAGTTGGAAGTGTGAAAAATGATCATTAGTCGTTTTTTTTCAGTGCCATTGTAACTTCCAGCAGTTGCTAAATGATTACATGCATTGAATTATTAGGTTTTCTGGCTTTGCAACATAGGGAACCCTAAACCAACTAGTAGCAGGGATGACCCACAAGGTTAAGCCATCTCCAAAATAATCAATAAAAGCCTAGCCAATTTAGTATGTTGGGTAATTGCAGCTTCTAAATGATGGTCTATTTCTTCAGATGAGATAGCAGCAATTTTAAGTATTTGAGCATGAAGCTATTTTTCTTTTCTCTTTTCATCTTAGGTCAAAACACAAAACGTGAGTCTGGAAGAAAAGTCCAGACTGGAAATATTAATGCTGCTAAGGTATGGATTCCAGGAAAATATATGGGAGAGAAATAGAGTGTGTTCATTTATCATCAAGGTTCCACAGAGTATGGGAGTTTGTTTGAGGATATATATTTTTATTGTTCTAAATCTGCATGTCTGTAGAGGAAATCTTGGTCTAAATCTTGGATATTCTGGTGTAAAAGATGTAACATTGAGCTTGGCAAAAACAAAAAAGCTACCTTTGTCAACTGAGACGTTTAGAGAGAGGCTCTTTAATTTTAAAAAAAAATGTGTAGTTTTTGAAAGTATGTTTTGTAGCATTTATTTTGCCCTAATCTCACTGAAAGAAATTCACAGTTGCTCAGTAGGTTATATATAAAACACAGTTGTAATTACAAAATTTCAAATGCTCTGCTTGTAACGTATACCTGCCTTATCCTACTTTCCCTGTAAAATGTTTTCAGGATCCTTCTGGATTTTGTTTCAGCCAAATTAAAGTTTGATAGAATCTCAAGACCAATAGTTGTTCTGGGTGCAAAACAAAGTCTGAACTTTATGTTGTGATTCATCCCACTTTAAAAGCTTTCTTTCAGATAAATAGATATACTTTTATAAAATGTGTCAACTTCTCTAACCATTGCACAGGCATTAAAATAGAGGATAGTTTCCAAGTCAGTTGAATAAACATTTATTATACTCTTTTCCTTTTAGACTATTGCTGATATTATCAGAACTTGCTTAGGACCAAGGGCAATGATGAAGGTGAGGATTATTTTTTGCTTCGTTTACAGGTACTCTTTAAGACCAGAATTTCCATTGCTAAGCAAGACAAGTGAGCCATGTCTGATTTTTACAATCTTTTTTTGCTGTGGTTGTTAAGTAAAACACTGCAGATGTTAAGGGTTTCACACTATTGTTAAGCAAATCTGGCTTCCCCCATTGACTTTGCTTGTAAGAAGCCAGCTGGGAAGCTTGCAAATGGAATCACATGATCCTGGGATGTTGTCACCATAGTAAATGCATTTGCCTGAATGTTGATCATGTGATAGTGGGGATGCTGCAACGATGTGAGGACCAGACATATTTTTTTCACTGCAGTGGTAACTTTTAATGGTCACTCAACGAATGGCTGTAGTTTAAAAGGACCACCTGTAATTCACAAGAGATAACCTGCATAAAATTGTTTTGCATTTTGTGGATACTACAAGAGTTTCCTCTGAATTTCCCATGCAGATGTTGTTGGACCCAATGGGTGGAATCGTCATGACAAATGATGGCAATGCTATTCTTAGAGAAGTAAGTCACTTTAGTAGCAACATTCGATGCTTGTCCACAAGGCAGGCATAATTTGAAATGTGGTTTTCCAATATTTCATTACATAATTTTAGCTGAAGATGTGTGTGTCTGTCTGTCAGAATTTCATCTTGCCAAGCTGTCTCAGAAGTTCATTTTTCTTGAATGGCTAAATGCTAGATGCAGAAATATGTATGAAACATAAATTGTACACTGTTTACCTCATTTGCTTTGCATTCTACTCAGTTGCTAGCTGGGGAATTTCTGAGAGTTGAAGTTCAAATATCTTCAAGTGCCCAAGGTTGAGAAACATTGCCTCCAGAATGTTAACTGTTTGCATCTCCTTCCTTCCTTACAGATTCAAGTACAGCATCCAGCTGCCAAATCCATGATAGAAATTAGCCGTACTCAGGATGAAGAAGTGGGCGATGGGACCACATCTGTGATTATTCTTGGTAGGATGTGCGATTGTGGATAAGAAATATGCAAGGACCTTAGATTGCAAGATATATTTTGGGTGTTAGTTTTTTTTTTAAACTATTGCCACCTGGCAGGTGGTATAGGACAATAAAGACAAGGACAAATAGGCTTAAAAACAGCTTTTATCCCAGAGCAGTAACTATATTGAATTCTACTGTATAGTGCAATATTAATGCAATATCAGGGGTCTTCAATTCAATTGCATGGAATGTCAAGGGTGGGTGTTTGTGTTTTATTTTTATAGTTTTCTTATGTATAATGTACACTGAAGATGGAATTTAATTTCATTGTACAAAGTGCAATGACAATAAAGTACTACTACTACTTGTATAAGGCCACATAAGATCAATTTATTGAGATATATTTAGTACCATTAAAGAACCTAATGGGGAGATCTCAGCATGGAAAATGAGCAAAATCGACTTGCTTCCCAGTGGAGTGTCACAAATGTTAATTATGTTAAGCCACTGTTGGGCATCCCTAAATATTAGTCTTCCCCCCACCCCCAGCCAATAAACCCCACTGTGTACTTATGGGCCAGCCACTCTTTCTCAGCCCAGCATTTTCTGTTTAAAGAAGAAACGCCATTGAAGCCATCTTGAGCTCCTGAATTGAGAATAGAATAGAAATAAATATATAATGAAATACATAAGTTCCTAAATGGAAACCGATTCTTTTAATATACTTGGAACTGGAAAGATTAAGAAAGGATAATTGTCTGTTAACTTTGTGTAATTCATCTGTTCTCTGTCCGAACTTTGTTGAATGCCTCCATCCTGGGTCATCTGATAGATAGGTAGATAGGTGAGCACGTGATGGATAGTATCCTAAAGGCCCTGCAAGGCGCTAACAACTATCCATATGTTCCCATAACCAATTCACAACACTAAATACATTTTCGGTTCGTGTGTGGAGTTCTAAAGCATTGATATTAGTATGGACGTTTTCATTGGGGCATGGAAGAGGTTCAAGGATGGCCACCTCAAGGACATGTGGACTTCAACTCCCCGAATTGACTGACTGGGGAATTCTGGGAGTTGAAGTTCACGTGTCTTAACATAGTCAAGCTTGAGCAACACTGCAGGAGTGCTTCTGTTTCATAGGTTTTAAATCAATGGCACAGTAGTCACGGTCTCCTTTTGTCCCTTAGCTGGAGAAATGTTGTCAGTGGCAGAACATTTCCTGGAGCAGCAGATGCACCCCACGGTAATCATCAGCGCCTACCGAAAGGCCCTGGATGACATGATCACCGCTCTGAAAAGAATCAGGTGGGCAGAAGTGGGGTGCAGAGAACTTGGGGGTGTATTTCTGAGCATTTGAAGGAGCAGCGGTTGGGAGAAAGTGCCTTGGGTTGATGTATTATGACTACAGATATTCCTCAACTTACAACAGTTCTTTTAGTGACCAAAGTTACAACATTACTGAAAAAAGTGATTTATGGCCATTTTTCACATGACCGTTGCAGCATCCCCATGGTCACATGATCAAAATTCAGATACTTGGCAATTGGCTCACATTTATGACCATTGCAGTGTTGTGGGGTCAGGTGATCACATTTTGTGGCCTACTGACAAGCAAAGTCAATTGATAAACCAGATTCACTTAACTGTGTTAGTACTTTAACAGCTGCAATGATTCCCTTAACTGTGGCAAGAAAGGTGGTAAAATGGGGCAAAACTCCCTTAACAAATTACCTCCCTTAGCAACATAAATTTTGGGTGCAACTGGAATCATAGGTAATGCATACAGGTCGTCAACTTAAAACCATAATATGGCTTTTCTATTACTGTTGTAAGTCATTGTGGTTGTGAAATAAGGTGCCCATGTGATTGCCTTGCTCAACGACTATACACTTGATCTTAGCTAAAAGTTCTGCTGTGTTTTGATGCACATTTTATATGTTTCTGGGAATTTTATGCACCATGCTGCATTTTGCTGCGAAATAAATAAAAGACGGTTATCCCAGCTCCCAGTTGAGGTTGCTAAGCAAGCAGCAAAATAAAATAAAAAAATGCACAGAACTAGTGTGCTGGGCCAAGGAAACAAAGCTTGGATCATCGAGACTTTCTTAGAATACACACAGAGGGGAGGGGAGCCAGCACACTGGAGACAGGAAATGGCTTGCACCTTCTCTGTCCCTGTTAACCTGAAGAAACCTGCAGGGAGGATTGCAAATGGCGATCCCAGAGACCTTGGCAAGCCATCATAAGTGTGAATGGGTTTGCCAAGAATCCAGATTGTAATCATATGATTATGGGGGTGCTGCACTGGCAGTAATTTCAAGCACTTGTTGTAGATCCCTTTGCTCAGTGCTATTGTAATTTTGAACCGTTGCTGAAAGAAAAGAGAGTTGAGAATTTCTTGTATCTAAAAGCAAGCCTAATCTCTGTTCAAGATGATAGGTCCTCTTTTTCACCTACGAAAAATCCTATGTTCAGTACTTACTCATTCTCTCTTCCTAAGACTGCTAATGTTTTCCAACTGACAAAATAAAAACCAAATTACCACTGACACAAACTGCAGGTCACAAAAACAGTCCTGCCTGGTAATAAAATGACTTAGTTGGGAAAAGCACTACCAATTCCTCCTGGGTTTTTTTGCCTCTATCATTCTTGGAAGGGACTTTTCAGTTGCATTAGATAAAACCAGGGAACACTGGCTGGATTTTATACAAAGCTCCTTTCCATCTTTATAAATAATGTTCTACAAATCAACATTATTTTAAAATGAAGTCAGGCCTGCACAGCTTGCTAAAGAGACTAGCCTGCCTTTCCTTAACCTGGTTTTCTCTGGATTGGATGAACTACCTTGACCATTATTCCTGAACACCCTGTGTTAGTCGGAGTTGATGAGTCAGCAACCTTGGTGTAGTAGATTTCCTATAAAGATAGATTGATTCTGTAATGGCTCAGTTGTTGCTAGACTCCCTCCAAAAAGTGTTATGACCCAGTTTTGAAGTTCTGATAGCTACACACACAAACACAGTAAAATATCTTTACAATCCCCAAGGCATGTCACAACTTTTTAGCACCTCTAATGTTTGGAAATTGAACGTTGTAAAATTTGACATGCCCTAAGCACATACACTATGATCATGTGATTGCATTTGGGTACTTGGCAACCAACTCCCCTTGAGAGCTGTCTGCAGCATCTCACGGTCACCCGATTGTGATTTTTGATATTTTTTGCAAGTTTCCAGCATTTACTCCCAATTTCTGGCAAAAAAATGCCTGTTAGATAAAATGGATTTGGTTAATATCACCAAATAAGCTTAACAGCTGCCAGACAAAAAAAGTTAATGAAATCAAGCATGATCATGTGGTAACCTCATTTAATGATGCAACTTTAATGGGCTTAATTATACTCATAAGTCAAGGACTACCTGTATGCAAGGGAAGGACCCCGAAAGTTGAAAGGTCAGCAAATGTTTGGCGAGTTCTTTTGTCCTTGGCTATTGGGAAAGATGCGTATAGTCTCTGATGGGCTTCTGGATAATGGACCTTCATGCAATGAATAGGCTAACACTTACAATTAAAGAGAAGGAACAAACTGAATACAGGAATTATTTTATCAATGGCTGGAGAATAAATGTGGAAGTTAGAAATTAAAGAAGATTAGCAAAATATAGAAAATGTGAATAGAATTAAATAAGTTAAGATGGGGATCGTTATAATAATTAGATATAGATATATAGAGATATAGATATAGATATCAGTATTAAGAATAGAATATCAACACTAAGGTAATGAATATGTGTAAACTGTAATTGTTACTGCACGACATACCACACACTGTTTAAATGGAAGATGGATTGTTTGTATAAAATAAAATAAAAAATGTATATTTTTTTGAAAAAAGGTAACGGGCTTCATGCTTGGTTTTTGCAGCACTGCCGTTGATGTCAGCAACCGCGAGGCCATGCTTAAAATCATCAACAGCGCCATCAGCACCAAGGCTATAAACCGCTGGTCGGATCTGGCCTGCAGCATTGCCCTGGATGCGGTCAGGACAGTAGAGTTTGAAGAGAATGGCAGGAAGGAAATTGACATCAAGAAGTACGCCAAAGTAGAAAAGGTACAAAGAACAAAACGCCGGATTTCTAGGGTTTTGGGATTCTGAAGGCCCAGAAGAAATTTGGAGAATCAATCCTGATACTGCCTTTTGTGGCAGAAATAAGATCATATGTACATATATGTTGGGTTGGTTTTTTTTTTAGTAATTTCAGTTTTACAAACACGATTCCCAGGATGTTCATCATATTCACATAGCAAGTTAGGAAAAAATCTAGTAACTTGGAGAAGTCATAGTAGAATATTGGACTAATAGACCAAGACCCAATCTTAACGCAGTAGAAAGCTCTGTGTTCTTATTTTCAGAAGTTCTTTGAGAAAGGAGAGCTCTGAAAAAGCTTCTCTCTCCACTTATGACAAGCCTGTAATTGCTTGTCTGTCCTAAAATGAACATTTTGACTGGTGGTGTTTCTGAAGAAAGAACAATTGCCATTTCTTCTTGAGTTCTTTTTCAAAATGATGGTCAAAAATTACTTTCTGATCCACAAGAGAGAACTTGGCTCACTTACGTTTCCCCCAAAATAAGATCCTGTCTTATTTATTTTTGCCACCAAAAAAGGCACCAGGTCTTATTTTTGAGGGATGTCATCCACTGACTAACCTCACTTGTGCGCATCGCCCCCAGCCTCGTTTTTGATGTCAGAAGCCTTCAGGAACTTCTTCTTCTGTGGCCGGCAAAGCTTTCCTGAAGGCCTCTGCAGCCGATAACAGAGCTCTGGATCGATCAGCTACAGAGGCCTTCAGGAAAGCCTTGCCAGCCTAGCCGGCTGCAGAAGAGATGGGCCGGCAAGTCAGGCATCGGAGTGTGCAAGGCCTGGCTACAGCTGTCCAAAGGTAAGTAGTAGGGCAGCTCCATCCCCCCATCCCCACTCTAGCTTAATTTTTACCCATCCATCTTAATTAGGGTTTATTTTGGGAGTAGGGCTTATATTGGGCACGTGTTAAAAAAATCAAGCTAAGCTAGGGCTTATTTTCAGGGTAGGTCATATTTTCGGGGAAACAGGGTAGTTGCTTTAAAAAGAATGCTCAGGAACTTCTATGGGTGCCGTTGGAAAGCCTGGATGGTCATCCTTTATTAAGACAAGAGCCTATAGATGGTTGTGTCCTTACCCATGTATATGTCCCCGAGAGATGTTTAACCCAGTAGCCGATCCTGTGGCTCTGAGATCTGAATAGCCTCTTTGTCACCTTCAGATTCCTGGCGGTTTTATTGAGGATTCCTATGTCCTGCCTGGGGTCATGATTAATAAAGATATCACCCATCCTCGGATGCGCCGCACCATCAAGAACCCCCGCATCATTTTGCTGGATTGTTCGCTGGAATTCAAGAAGGGGGAGAGTCAGGTCTGTCAGCCACTGAAGCTTCTCACCTCTTCTGAACTGAGCAAATGTTTATGGGGGGCTGGGGGGTAGAAAGCACGGTTTTCAAGCATCTTCCATATATTGACAAGGAGTTGTGGGACTCATTCCTGAACCTGAATATTCAGAGATTTTGGCTTGACTTACAGATGTGAACTTCCAACTCCCAGAATTCCTCCTCCTCCAGCCATGTTAGCTCAGGAATTCTGGGAGTTGAAGTCCACAAGTCTTAAACTTACCAAGTTTGAAGACCTTTGACTTAAGAAAATAAATATACCTAATACTCCTTCCTTCTACTTTCACCACAAGAACCCTGTCTGGTGGGTTGGGACCAAGTGACTGACAGGTTACCCAAAGTTACCCAGCCAGCTTTCATGCCTAAGGCGGGACTAGAACTCACCTCAGTCCTGCAATAACAATGAACGTTAGATAAATGGGAAAATGGTACCTGTTTAAACACATTGGTACATTGGTGAAATACTGTACAGCTGTGAGCTCACCCAGAACCCTTTGCCTCCTTTTGTGCAGACCGATATTGAAATAACCCGTGAGGAAGATTTCGCCCGCATCCTACAGATGGAAGAGGAATTTATTCAGCAGATGTGCGACCATTTGATCAAAGTCAAGCCTGACCTGGTCATCACAGAGAAAGGAATCTCTGGTAAAGCACACAGTCCACTCTGATTGAGATGGCACTTATTTCCCTGTGGAGCAGCGGTTCTCAACCTGTGGGTCACGACCCCTTTGGGGGTCAAACAACCCTTTTACAGGGGTCACCTAAGACCATCGGAAAACACATATTTTCAATGGTCTTAGGAACCGAGACAAATAATTTTATGGTTGAGGGTCACCACAACATGAGGAACCGTATTAAAGGGTCACAGCATTAGGAAGGTTGAGAACCACTGCTGTGGAGGGGAGGTAGTATGTAACCAGAACTTCTTTTTTTTTTTTTTTTAACCTTTAGACCTGGCTCAGCATTTCCTGATGAGAGCGAACATCACAGCAATCCGCCGGGTGAGGAAAACTGACAACAACCGGATTGCAAGGTGAGGATGCCTAAATCACTAAATGTTATTAAATCACCGTACATTCTTTGCACGGGACGGCTAATTCCACGCACATCTGAACCTTCCGCCACTAGTAGGAAAACATGAGGATGGATAAAACCAGCTACCGACGGAAAGCAAGGCCATGGAGCATTACTAACAGCCCTTCTATGTCAGCTCAGCATTAGGGGAATCTTGCTTTTTTCTCCCCCTGGCAGGGCTTGTGGCGCTCGTATCGTCAGCCGCACGGATGAGTTGCGTGAAGAGGATGTGGGGACTGGCGCTCGGCTCTTCGAAGTGAAGAAAATTGGAGACGAGTACTTTACTTTTATCACTGACTGCAAGGAGCCCAAGGCCTGCACCATTTTGCTCCGGGGTGCCAGCAAAGAGATTCTAGCGGTGAGCAACCTCCAAGCGTCCCCCCACCCCACCCCTGAGAAAATAACTTCTGAGGCTGTAACAGGCACCCGAGGCTTTGGATTTTCCTTCTGAAGAAAATGGCCGTAATTGGGCTGGCTTTCTTACTCTTGATTTACAGTCAGCAGTGCTTGTGAGGGGCAGCTGTCTCTCATACCCACTGTTCAAGTGGAGCTTTGGGGGGCACTTTAAGGGCTTGCAACGATGTGGAGATCCTAATGGAGGCAGTGCAGCCTCCTGGCCTTTCACAGGGCTACAGGAAGCCTTTGGGCGACGTCCCCTTTTAAGAGGTGGGCCTGACTGTTTTTAGCTGGTTTCTTTGGCGTGTTAAAGGATGAGAAGGAGAGCAGAAAAGAAATCTCCACTCTTGTCTTTGAATCTCCAGCTCTCAAAAAACCCACGATTGGCGCTGCTGTGGGGGAGGTGAATGTTGGAAATAAGAAGGTGACTTGAGACAGTCACTAAGAACCACCCGTAGTGAGGACTTGTTTCTGGAAGCATTGAACTGCTTGGTTGGCTACTGAGGCGGGGGTGGCCCAGAATGACTGGAGGTGGGTGGGGCTTTTATTCAGAAGGGGAGGGTAATGATTCTCACAGACACAGCCCCCCCCCTCCCCCCCAAGAATGGCTTCTTTTGCGACCCACTTGTCACCAAAAAATATTTTTAGAGGGTAAACAAATGTGCTACCGAATTGCTCTCTGACCTGCCAAACAGCTTCAACCTCAAGCCTTCAACTTTCACCCAGGCTGTTTCTCTCCTTCCCGCAGGAGGTGGAGCGTAACCTCCAGGACGCCATGCAGGTCTGTCGCAACGTCCTTGTTGACCCCCAGCTGGTGCCAGGGGGTGGCGCTTCTGAGATGGCCGTGGCCCACGCCTTAACTGAAAAGTCCAAGGTCATGACTGGGGTGGAACAGTGGCCCTATCGTGCCGTGGCCCAAGCCCTTGAAGTTATTCCCAGGACCCTCATTCAGAACTGTGGCGCAAGCACTATCCGTGTCCTCACTTCCTTGCGGGTGAGAACTGCCTCTGATCACCCGCAGGGCGAATTGTTTGCCTTGTGCTCTTTGCTCTTTCTGTCTGGAAAGGTCCTTGTGATGGTTGGGTGGAGAGGAGGAGGGGTGTGGTCATTGCACGGATAGTGGAGGAGGGGGAAGAGAAGGGACAGACAGATTATCTGTAGGAGATGACCAGGCTGTGGCAGGGGTCAAGCGCATAGTAAGTCACGAATCCCTGCGTGCCCATAAGAGATCTAAATCCAGCCCACCTTGAATGCCTCTTATCTCCCGCTCATTTCCCTTGACTGTTAGTAGCTCAGATTCTTGTCCTCCTCGTTTCCCTTCATTGTTAGTAGCTCAGATTCTTTTCCTCCTCGTTTCCCTTCATCGTTAGTAGCTCAGATTCTTTTCCTCCTCGTTTCCCTTCATCGTTAGTAGCTCAGATTCTTTTCCTCCTCGTTTCCCTTCATCGTTAGTAGCTCAGATTCTTTTCCTCTTCGTTTCCCTTCATCGTAGTAGCTCAGATTCTTTTCCTCCTCGTTTCCCTTCATCGTTAGTAGCTCAGATTCTTTTCCTCTTCGTTTCCCTTCATCGTTAGTAGCTCAGATTCTTTTCCTCCTCGTTTCCCTTCATCGTTAGTAGCTCAGATTCTTTTCCTCCTCGTTTCCCTTCATCGTTAGTAGCTCAGATTCTTTTCCTCCTCGTTTCCCTTCATCGTTAGTAGCTCAGATTCTTTTCCTCCTCGTTTCCCTTCATCGTTAGTAGCTCAGATTCTTTTCCTCCTCGTTTCCCTTCATCGTTAGTAGCTCAGATTCTTTTCCTCCTCGTTTCCCTTCATCGTTAGTAGCTCAGATTCTTTTCCTCTTCGTTTCCCTTCATCGTTAGTAGCTCAGATTCTTTTCCTCCTCGCTTCCCTTCATCGTTAGTAGCTCAGATTCTTTTCCTCCTCGTTTCCCTTCATCGTTAGTAGCTCAGATTCTTTTCCTCCTCGTTTCCCTTCATCGTTAGTAGCTCAGATTCTTTTCCTCTTCGTTTCCCTTCATCGTTAGTAGCTCAGATTCTTAGAGCGTGCTTAAGCTTGCAATACATCTTTATACTCATTTGAACTGACCATAATCTCCTGATTTTCCCGGCGCTGGACATTATCTTTCCAAACAATCGTGGGAAGTATTTAGTAAAAAAAATAAAAAAAAATAGAATTTCTGACAATGAGCAAGAGGTGGGCTGGTGTGGGACCCCTTTGAAGTCGTTGGGTGGTAGAGGTGAAACACGGGGTGAGCTTCTTGGTCTGGGGGTGCTTAACTCCCATCTGCTGCTCACAGGCCAAACACACTCAAGAAGGCAGCCAGACCTGGGGTGTCAATGGAGAGACTGGAGCCCTGGCTGACATGAAGGACTTGGGCATCTGGGAGCCGCTCTCTGTCAAGTTGCAGACCTACAAGACGGCCGTTGAGGTGAGACGAAAGCATCCATGGCCCAAGGAGTTGCTCTGGGGTGGCCGGAGACCCTCTTAGCCATTGCCAGAAGGGTCCTTCCGACGAAATCTCTCAGACTGTGCTTGAGTTGAGGTTCTCCGGTTCCCTGGTGCCTTCTAGCCAGGTTGAATGTGGGGATAGGGGCTTTGGAGGGTTATTGTCGTCTTCTTGATGGAGTGGTGGTGGCCAAGGGGTGGAGTTCTCACCTCACAATCCGGAGACTGTGAGTTCGATCGTAGGTCGAGGCAGATATTTCTCTCTCCGGGCACAATGAGAATATAATACTCCTTACTTCATACTTAAGTGGTCAGTAGAGGGGGGATTATAAGGTTTGTCATTAAAAGAAGTCGATTGACTTCTTCCTTGACGTAACCAGGCCACCTCCCTCCCTCCCTCCCTCCCTCCCCAGACGGCTGTCCTCCTGCTGCGGATCGACGACATCGTTTCCGGCCACAAGAAGAAAGGCGACGACCAGAGCAAGCAGCCCGGAGCCCCCAGTGCAGCCCAAGAATAAGCAGCTCCTTTGGCAACAGACCCGGGGACGGTTGGAGGAGGAGCCCCATAAGCATTTCAAGAGGACGTGGTTCTTCAGCCTCTGGATTCAAAGACGGTTGAAGGCCAAACACCGATTTGGTTTCTACTTCTAGGTCACGGAGGAGGAAAGCGGACGGCGTCAGCCCTGCGTTGGCACGTTTCCCTCGAGGAGACCGGCTTTTATTTAAATGTACTCCGTAGCTGCTTGGAGGCTTTATTAATAATAATAATAATAATAATAAAAACGCCCCCTTCACGTTCATAGATAACGTTTCGTTCTGGTTGTTTCCTCCCCTCTTTAACACTTAACCAGCTTGGCAGGCCGGTGGTTGAGAAGAGCTCCAGCGGCCAGGGGCTGGTCTGGCTCCAAGCACAGCGAGTTCTCGGCTTACAACAGTTGGTTCAGTGTCTGTTCAAAGTTAAGACGGCCCATGAAAAATGGGTGACTTGAGACCATTTTTCACGCTTAACGGTCCTGGCAGCATCCCCACGGTCATGTGATCAGAATTCAGAGGTTTGGCAGCTGGTTCGTATTTATGACGGTCGCAGCGTGTTCCGAGGCTCACGTGATCCCCTTTTGCGACCACCTAACCAGCAAAGTCAGTAGGGAAGCCAGATTCACTTAACAACAGGGTGACTGACTTAATAGCTGCAGGGATTCACTGAACTGTGGTCGTACAATGGGGCAAAACTCACTTAACAAATATCACAGCGACAAAACTATAGGGGCTCAATTGTGGGCGTAAGTCAAGAACTACCTATATTCTTAAGACGAAGAAAAGCGGGATTGTTACAGAAGAGAAGGTGGGGTGGCAGGAGAGGAATGTCCATGCTTGGCTGGGGAGATGGGCTTTGTAGTGCAGTTCTGGAAGAGAATAGGTTGGAGGAAGCTGGAGTGCCTCTTCCCCAGGGTTTCTCCAGACACTCAAATCGGGAATCTGGAACCCAGGATCCAACTTTATTCATCCATTAAATCTCCAGATGGACTCAAATCAGTGGAACAGGTTGCCTTGTGGGTGTTTCGGCTCAAGGTTGATTCAGTCTTCCGTCCATCCGAGGTGGGTTAAATGAGGACCCAGATTGTTGGGGGCCAAGAGGCAGACTCTCTAAACCGCTTAGAGAGGGCTGGAAAGGCACTTGTGAAGCGGTATAGAAATCTAAGTGCTATTGCTATTGTCCTTCCTTTCCTTCCTTCCAATTAGAATGCAGAATTACAAGCAAACTCTACCCACAGTCAGGAATTCGATCCTGACCGGCTCAAGGTTGACTCAGCCTTCCGTCCTTCCGAGGTCGATAAAATGAGGACCCCGATTGTTGGGGCCAAGAGGCTGACTCTGTACACCGCTTAGAGAGGGCTGTCAGGCAGTACATAAGTCTTAAGCGCTCTTGCTATTGCTCCATTGGAGGTTTCATTGGACAGCCAGTTGTCCAGAATGCCATAGGTAAGGTCTCCTGCCTGAGGAAGGGGCTGGACTAGAAGACCTCCAAGGTCCCTTCCAAGCCTTACTCTGAGGAGCAGGAGAGAAGTTGTTTTCTGCCTGAGCAGCGGGTTGGACTAGATGACCTCCAAGGACCCTTCGTTCTATATTCTAAGCAAGGGAGAGCCCTCCTGCTTGGCTGGGAAAGCTCTCCAGGCCACCCGCCGGCCAGTCTCCCTCCCCCTCGGCCGGGGCGCTGCTCTTCTCTGCCCCCAACCCGAGCTTGAAGGGGAAGCCCCCTCCCCCTCCCTCGTTCACCTGAGGGCAAGGCTGGCTTGCTTTGCCGCGGCCCCTTTAAGGGAGTCCCCGCCCCACTTGGAGGGAAGCCCGGAAGGAACGCCAGCCGGGTCACGTGACGGGGCTTCCACAACCCTGCAGTGGGAAAAACATGCTGGCGGCGGCGGCGGCTTCTTGGGCCGGCCTGGCTCTCCTCTGGGCGGCGGGCGGCTGCGCTGGGGACGCGGGGGGCTACCGGAGGAGGGTAGGTGCCGGACGCGGGAAGGGGAACCGGCGGGCGGGCGGGCGGGCGGGCTGGTGGGAAGCGTCGAACGCGGTTTGCGGACGCGGAGGAGGAAAGCGCCGCTCTGTTCATGCCCCGAGGCGCTCTTGCCTTTCTCCCAGGCTTCCCCCTCCCACACACACCCGAAGAGGCGGGTGGACATCACTGGGTCTCCTCCCTTAAATTCGAAATGCGGGTAGTCCTCGACTTACAGCAACTCGTTTAGTCACCGTGGCAAGTTACAATGGGCACTGGGAAAAAGTGACATCCCATTGATGGCCATGTTTCACCTTTATGACCGTTGCAGCGTCCATCACGGGATCACAGTTGAGACAGCTTGGCAAGTTGACCTCTGTTTAGGACGGTCCGCAGTGTCCTGGGGGTCACGAGATCCCCTCCGGCCACCTTTTTTGTAACCAGCAAAGTCAGTGGGGAAGCTGGATTCACTTAACAACTTACCAACGGCAGTGATTCACTTAACAACTGTGTCAAACATGATAGTCTTAAAATGGGGGCAAACCTCACTTAACAAATGTCTCACTTAACAGAAATTTGGCCTCAGTTATTGTCATAAGTCGACTACCTGTAATCTTTTTTAAAAAAATATTTTTATTGAACAATTTTCCTCATTTTATAACACAATGTTCATTTTTTTGTAACATTTCAGTATCGGTATACATATGGTTTCCAAACATTTGTGTTATATCTATATCTATTTTCTGTATATATATAAAGTGAAATGCCACTCGTGCATCATCACAAAATCTCCAGAACCGTAAAGCGTACAAACATGAAATTTGGCCCCTATGTTCCTTTTGGCTTCTAGGTGCTCATTAAGACAGGATTTTTCAAAATGGCCATCAGAGAATTAATATTTCCTACATTATTATTAACACGCTCTGATGCTAAGGAGTTCTACTCCCTCTCCCCACTTGAAAAGAAAACTCTTCCAAACGCAAAACACAACAAAGGAGAGGAGTTTCAGTTTCAGTTTTGATTTCAGAGCACCAAGCAGCTTTACTACAGAATAATTAAGCTAAGCCACGCCCAGGCTCCTTGCTGTCTCCTTGCTCACACAACAAATACTGTTTCAGTTTCCAAACAGCCCTCAACTCACACACTGACAGGATGCTAGCCAGATGAATACCAATGGATGCTGGTAGGCAAAGGCAGAATCTGCCCCCCCTTATTTTCCTCCCCCAAAACTAAGCCCAACCACATTGTTTCGTAGCGAAGCACGGGGATCCAGCTAGTATTACATATATTTCTTTCCACTAAAATATGTACAATATGTATTTCTTACTTTAAATATTTTCCCTTTTACATTTTATGATGCATATTTTACATTTTATTATCCTGCCGTAATATTTCATATTCTTTATTTATCTTTATATCTACTGTTTAACCAATTGTACCATGCATTCCAAATCAAATAATATTCAGTGCAAAGGTTAAAACAACACAGAAGCCCTGTGAATCCTGGGCTACTCGGGGTCAAGCATAACCAGGTAACCAAGTTTGACCAGGGCTTAAAACATTTCAAACTTGGAATCAGTCCAAACCAGGATTCCTCAATGCTGGCCACTTCAATAACTGGTGGATTTTCACACGAAAGCGTGAGAAAAGTGGGTGGCATGGAAATCTTATAAAGAAAGAAATATGCCAAACTCAGTTGTGGAAGACATTAAATCAGGGTTTCACAACCTGGACAACTTTTAAGGTGTGTGGAATTCCCCAGCCTGCGTGGCACTGAAGTCCACACCTCTTAAAATGGCCAAGGTAAGAAGCTCTGATCTACAGGGAAGCCCATGAACTTTCTAACTAGGTAGATCAGACCTTCCCCGTCCCAAGGCTGTCCCAGCGTGTGAGTGAAGAAAGGATTATGGGAGTTGGAGTCCTCCCTGCCGGGAAGGCACCCGGTTGGCACGAGCTCCTCCATATTCGTTGTATTTCCGTGGCTTTAAATCTACACTTTAAAACTTTATTTTATTAGGTTTTTTTTTTTTAAATGAAAATAGTTATGTAGCCCTCATAATCAACTCTGGATGGTTCACAATCCAAAGAAATCCGCTTACAAAGCAATGTTTAAAACTGTAAAACTAAACACAATTTAAAAATATTAAAAGCAACCAAACCCTGGCACCAAGTCATATTTTTTGATGTGGCAGTTATCTCATCCCAGCTGTGGGGGGAACCAAACTCGCTTGGTGAACCTTGTGACTGCTCTTTCTTTAATCCTGCCTTTATTATTTTGATAAATAACTCAAGGCAACAGCATACATACCTACTTTTTCCTCCTATCCTCCGCACAACAACAACCCTATGACAGGGTTGGGCTGAGAGAGACTATGAGTAATCCAACTTTACCCAGCTACTTTCAGGAAGTTGCATTAAATTATTGAATTTCAGTTAGGAATCAACCGATGGAACAGACGTTGCCTTCAGAAGTTGTGGGAGTGTCATCCCCGGAGGCTTTCAAGAAGAGACTGGATTGTCATTTCTCAGAAATGGCGCAGGGTCTCCTGGTTGGGCTGGATGACCTACTACAAGGTCCCTTCCAACTCTGTAAATCTTTTTTTTTTAATAAGAGTTTTTTATTTTTTTATAAGTACAAACAATTCATCTTCCATTTAACGGTGTGTCACCTGGGTACAGATACCTTGTGCAACAATAATCAAAATTACTACCATGTTTATTACATTGATATTAGTTCTCCATTGTTATTATTAATATACATAATGTCTCTCACACTATAACAATAACATGTTGAGATCTTCACTTATTAATATATATATCTATTATTATAATAATCCTCTTCTTACCATGTTTAATTCTATTAAGATATTTTCCTTCTTTCACTACTAGTTATTAGATGTCTAGCTTTCGTGTTTTTTCTCTAACCATCAATAATATAGTTCCCATATCTTATAATATTTAGATTGCTCCTTCTCTTTAATTGCCAGTGTTAATCTGTTCATTTCGGCATATTCTAATATTTTCCTAATCACATTTTTCATCAATAGGAATCTGATGAACTCTGTTAATCTGCTAGTTCTGCCTAATGTGGTTGTTTTAAAAAAAAAACTAGATTTTTTTTTAAACTTATCAAAAACAAAATATAGGCAACCCTCGACGTACAACCACAATTAGGCCCAGCATTACTGTTGCTAAACAAGACAGTGGTTAACTGAGCTTGGTCCCGTTTTATGACTTTCCTTGCCACAGTCGTTAAATGAATCACTGCAGTTGTTTTAAGTTAATCACCCAGTCGTTAAGTGAATCTGGCTTCCCCATGGACTTTGCTTCCCAGAAGGATCGTGAAAGGGCCCCCTGGACACTGAGACCGTCGTAAATAGGAGTCCGTTGTCAAGAATTTTGATCATGTGACCCTGGGGGGGGGCGTTGCTGCAACAGTTGTGAGTGTGAAAAACAGTCATAAGTTGCTTTTTTCTTGGTGCCGTTGTAGCTTTGTGATCGTTAAGTCAAGGACTACCTGTGATAGACATCCCTCTGGAACTCCATCGCTGGCAGCACAACTCCAATCCCTTCATTTGGGATTTTTCCTCCTTTCCTCTCTTTCTTTGCTGCTCTGGAGGAATAACCGTGATGGCGAACCTATGCCACAAGTAGTGAAGGATCAGATGATGGGATGTATGTGCAGAGGAGGCCAGATGAGGCCTCTGGGGGTCAGAGGAAGGGTCCTATGTGGAGATAGCACCCAGGCATGGACAGAATGGACACGAGAGGGAGGAATATGCATTCTGATAAAAACATTTCCTCTTGTCTTCCTTTCTGTGCCTTTAAGCAGCCTGGCTCCTTCCTGTCTTCTCCTTCTCTACAGAAGGAGGGGGGGTCACAGGGGAGTGGGGGGAGCCACCTTGAGCTGCTCTGCAATAGGAAAAGGGTTGGAACCGCACATTCTTAGCGAGGCCTTAAACCACTAGCCAGGATATCAGGAACAAGAATAGCTTGCTGATAAGAAAAACCCCAAAACCCACATAGCTGGCACATGAAACTGGGACACTTTGCAAGATACCCGTGACCTGGGGTGAAACACAGGTGACGCGACATTTAGCTGTGTAGGGGGCTGAGATCCAAATAACCAATCAATGTTATCAGTTATGCATGCATTATTAAGGGAAGGGCAAAGGTTGAATGCGACCATCCCTTGACTATGAGAAAGATTGTAATTGGGGCCCTTGGTTAGCCAGGGTCCTTATATCTTGATACCAAAATAAAAGTATATTGTATCACACCTTGTATCCGGTGACTAAGCAGCTTCGACACCAAGAACCCAGTTTTGGGGACAACAGTAGCACACAGAGCCATTTGTGCTGGCAGGCGAGGCGCAGGCCAACTTACCTCACTGCGCACGCGTGTGTCTCACAGCTGATTTTTTTCGATTGGCTTGAGGCCATTTTTGGCCACCTGCAGAGGCTTGGAAAAAGCCTCTGCAAGGCTTTTCAGGCCAAATTATAGGCCCGTTTCATCACTTCCTGTAATACCGGAAGTGACAAAAACGGGCCTATAATTCGTCCTGAAAAGCCTTGCAGAGGCTTTTTCCAAGCGTCTGGGGGAGGCTGAAAAAGGCCTCAAACCAGCCAAAAAATCAGCTGTGAGGTGCAGTGCAGGTGGCGGGGTTGGGGATTGCGTGCACATACATGGGGTGTGGGGAGGGTGTGCAGTGCATTCTAGGTGCTGGCATGTGGGCGCGTTTGTGCAATTTTTGGCACAGGAGCCCAAAAGATTAGCCACCACTGCTCTATAAAATGCATTTTGATTGGGGGTCATTAGAGCAAAGCCCAGAATCGTTCCCGTCGTCAGGATTTTCGTAGGGAAAAGAAGTGGGGGAAGTGGGGCAGGGGACATAGAGCAGAATTCCAGTGTTTGAGGGGGCTGCCCCATAGAAGGAGGGGGGGGGTCAACCTATTCTCCAAAGGCAGGACAAGAAGCAGTGGGTGGGAACTAACCAGGGGTGGGATTCAGCCGGTTTGGACCGGTTCAACCGAACCGGATGTTAAATTTGCATTTGGTTCGCCAAGCCACTAGTTGAACTGATTGGCTGGCCCCACCCACCCCTCCCCTCCCCCCATGTCTCCATGAGGGCCATTTTGGATGCAGGGAAGTGCAGCCTCTGTGCAGAAGCTCTGGGAGGGGGGAAAAAACGGGCCATCTGGAAGTACCAGAAGTCCGGAAACGGGCCTCTTTCTGGCTTTGGGACGGTCTCCAGAGCCCGGGGGGGCGTTTTTGCGTTCCCAGAGGCCCGAGGGAAGCCTCCGGACTCTGGGGAAGGCAAAAAGCAGCCCTCCGGCAGGCCACGCCCACCCAGCAATTTTTGAATCCCACTCCTGAAACTAACCGAGGAGAGAAGCAACCTGGAACTAAGGAGAAACATCCTAACAGTGAGAAAAATTAACCGGTGGAACAGCTTGCCACCAGAAGTTGTAGGTGTTTCATCACTGGAGGCTTTTAAGAAGAGGTTGGTCAGCCATTTGTCTGAAATGGTTGTGAGTATCACTTGAGGCTTTTCCAGAATTCCCAGTGGCTGAGGAATTCTGGGAGTGAAGTCCATGTTTAAAGTGCTGGACACCCTGGTCTAAGGTTTCCTGCTTGAGCAGGGGGATGGACTAGAAGACCTCTAAGGTCCCTTCCAGCTCTATTCTGATTCTGATGCAGCTTTTGCGGGATAAGAAAGTCTGGGTGAGAGTTCTTGGTGCTCAGAGTTCCTCTTTTCCTCTGACTCAGAGCGGAAGAAAAAAATGCTGCTTCTGTGTTTTCCTCCCCGAACTTCAGAAATTAGAAAAATGAATCATGCCTTTTCCTTCAGAAACTTCACCAATGAATTAACTATGGCTCTCGGCGGTTCCTTCTGTGACCATTTTCTAATCATTCCTCTTTCCCTTCCTTTTTTTATGTTTTTTTTTTAAATGGCTTTTATTGTTTGATCCAAGTATAAAATATAAAAGAAAATAGGAAATTAAAGGAAGGAAAAAAAAAAGAGAGGGAGAAAGCAAATATAGGGGGAAAAGGAAAAAAAGTGGCGACTTCCAACTCTTTTTAGCACAGGACAGGTAGTCCTCGACTTAAAACCGTTTGGTTAGTGATCGAAGTTACAACGGCACCGGAAAAAGTGACTTATGACCACTTTTCACACTTATGACTGTTGCAGCATCCCCAGGGTCACATGATCAAAATTCAGGCCCTTGGCCACCAACTCATACTTATGACGGTCACAGTGTCCCAGGGTCACGTGATCTCCATTTTGCAACCTTCTGACCAGTAGAAAGCCTGGTTCATTTAACAACTGGGTTACTAACTTATCAGCTGCCATGAATCACTAAACCAGGGGTCTCCAACCTTGGCAACTTTAAGACTTGTGGACTTCAACTCCCAGAGTTCCTCAGCCAGCAAAGCTGGCTGAGGAAGCAGCTTTGCTGGCTGAGGAACTCTGGAGTCCTAAGTCTTAAAGTTGCCAAGGTTGAGACCCTGCACTAAACCATGGCGAGAAAGGTGGTAAAATGAGCCAAAACTCACTTAAGAAATGTCTGGCTTAACAACAGGAAATGTTGGGCTCAATTGTGGTCATAAGTCCAGAAGTACCTGTGCCAAGGTAAGCTTTAGCCCCCTAGTTTACTAACCATGATTCATGGCTTAGTTCCGTGATGGCGAACCTATGGCATGCGTGCCGAAAGTGGCATGCATAAGCCATTCTTCCGGCACGCGAGCCGTCGCCCGGAACAGATCCACTGTGCATGTGTGTGCGCCTCCCGTCAGCCAGCTGATCGTTGGGTATCTTCCACACATGCGCAAAGGCCAAGGCGTGTGCGGGAGATGTGCGTGCATGCACAGGGGGCGGGGGGGGTTGTGCGCACATTGCATTATGGGTGCAGGCCCGCGATGATGAAAAAGTTAGCCGTCACTGGCTTAGTTAGTGGCGCCTGTTTGTGAACTTAGCTTGTTGGTGCAAATCTGTTTGCAGGTCTCTCTCGAGTACAACCCAGGCTGGGCGAGCCCAGGTGTAAACCTTCTGCACACCCGAGCAGTGGGCATCAACGACACGCTTCACTACGTCTGGAGTACCATCGGGGTCCCCACGGTGTTGTTGGTGTACACCGCGAGCGACAACAGTTCCCTTCGCGTCAACTGGACCCGGCTCCTGTCTTCTTCCCCGGCTGGAGCCATCCGGATCGAACCAGCCGGCAGCGTCTTATATTCCACCGCTGTGGTCTTTCCAAGGGTGCGTCCAGTGGGGAGGGGGCTGAGGGATGGGGAGCAAGGCAAGGGGATACAGGTAGTCCTTGATTTCCTGGTACAGGGCAGGGTGTGGGCCTCACCTCGGGCTGTGGTTCATCGTGGGGGGGGGGGTGTTTGGGGGGCGCTTTCTCTCTGGGTACAATGAGAATACCGTTTTTCGGTATATTTCCGCATTTTTTCTTCTGTGTGCGTGTTTCGCCCTCTAGTTGGTGAATGCTGGGTCGGGTCAAGGCAAATGGGGGGGGAGGGGGGGGGCAGCGAGCCTGTCTTTCTCTGGGTCGCTCTGTGTCGCTCCTCCCCAGCCAGGGCGCTCAAAAGAGGGGGGCTCGCGCCCGCCCCCCGCCGGCGCAGTGCTTCCATTCTGCCTTACCGCCGTTAATGGTTGAGTGGACCTTCGGCTGGTGAAAGGGGGGGGGCCATAATATCTCACCATCAGGAGGCTGTGAGTTCAATGTGGGAGCGAAGGGGGGGATTGGGGGGCAGCTTTTTTCCCTCTTAAAATGTCGGTTGGGTAGACGCCATGAGAATATATCTGCCGAACAAAACTCCACATTGGTGACAGGAAAGGCAACCGGCTAGTAAGCACTCAGCTCCATTTCAGTTGCCATTCAAATTTGGGGGTCCATTGTGGAATGGAAATGAGTGGTACGGTGGCCTAGAGGTAGACCTTTTGCCTCACAATCGGGCAGCTTTGAGTTCGATCCTAGGTAGATATTTCTCTCTGTGGGCACCATGAGAATATCTCCGCTGAGTATAACTCCGTATTGGCAACAGGAAGGGCATCCGGCCATTCAAACACTCTGCTAGCTCCATTCAGTTGCCCAGGCTCCACCCCGCAAGGGATTATGGGTTCGTTAAATGAAGATGATTTAGTTACAGTGGAACTCACAAGAGTGTCCTACAACTTGTCCTCCCAGTTATGACCATTGCAGCATCCCTGTGGTCAGGTGATCGAAATTCAGACGCTTGGCAGCTGGCATGTAGTCCCTGACTTACGTCCACAATTGAGCCCCAAATTTCTGTGGTTGTAAATTTTGCCACATTTTATGACCTTCCTTGCCTTAGTTGTTAAGTGAATCACCGAAGAAGCCACAAAAGGTCCCTTGGGGCTGGCCAATGTAGTGCTCCCAGATATCTAGATCTAGACGGGGTCTTCAACGTCCAATCGCAATTGTGCCCAACGTGTCTGTGGTGGTGAAGCGAGACATTTGTGAAGTGGGTTTGGCCCCATTTTACGACCTTTCTCACCACCATTGTTAAGTGAATCGCTGCAGTCGATAAGTTAGAAAACCTGGTTATTAAGTGAGTCTAGCTTCCCCTTGTTGACTTTGCTTGTCTGGAGGTCGCAAAACAGGATCCCATGATCTTGGGACACAGCAACGGTCATAAAATCGAGTCAGTTGCCGAGCATCTGACTTTTGATCACGTGACTCTGGGGATGCTGGAAACAGTCATAAGTGTGGAAAAATGGTCCTAAGTCACTTTTTTCCAGTGCCGCCATAACTTTGAGCGGCCGCTAAATGAACTGTTGTAAGTCAAGCTCTCCCTGTATTGCAGCTCTGGGAATACAACGGAAGCAACTTGTTGGACCCGGTCCAGGCGGGACAGGTCTACCCCAGCTACAACCTGGGCAACTTCACCTGGGCCAGCCTGGATGGACAGCTGAATGAAACGGCCCTCAGCGCCAACTTCCAGGGCTCCAGCCGCGAAGGCACCTTCGCAAACGGGAGCATCTCTTTCAAGGTAAGTTGGACTGGGTGTGTGTGTGTGTGCGTGTGTGATGTGGGGCAGAGGTTGTCTCCTTTTGGAAATGGCTGTGGGTTGAATTACAGGTTAGTCCTCGTCTTACAGCGGTTCGTTTAGCGACCGTTCAAAGTTACGATGGCATTGGGGAAAAGGGGATTTTACGGCCGTTTTCCCCCCCATCCTTACAAGCTTTGTAAGCAGGGCCGTGTTCGCGTGATCAAAATTCAGACGCTTGGCCACTGACTCATACTTACGACTGTTGCTGTGTCCCGTGGTCATGCAATCCCCTTTTGCAACCACCTCACAAGCAAAGGTAGATTCGCTTAACAACCGGTTTGCTAAGTTACCAAAGTCAAAGCCAACGGGGAAGCCCAGTCACGTTACTGATTTAAGAACCGCAGTGGTTCCTTTAACAGCTGTGGCAAAGGAAGGTCGGACAATGGGGAGAAACTCCCTTAACAAATTCTTGCTTAGCAACGGAAACTTGGAGCTCCAAATTTCAAGGACTGCCTGCATTGAACCCTTCATGGGACAACCTCCTTCGCCAAGCCCTGATAAATCAAGGTTAACTCGAACCGGGTTAGGGAGGGAGGGAGGGAGGGAAGCGAAGGCTGGTGAGGTTGTGGTCAGTCTGGGCCGCCATCCTGCCCCTGCCTCTCTGCCTCCGTCCCCCTGCAGGTGACGGCGTACGAGGAGGGTAGCCGCGACAGGCCTCTCCCACGCCTTCTGCACAGCGCCAACAGCTCCAAGGTGGAGTTCGCCATGGAGGGCGTAGTGCCCCGGGGGAACCACTCCCGCTTTGCCCTGGAGATCCTGGCGGTCGAGGAGGGGAACCGGAGGAAGCAGCTGCAGTCGGCCCGCTCCATCGATGACGAATATACCCCAACCATTTTTGAGGTACGGACGGGGCATCGGCTTTGGGTACCAGTCGAGAGTCTTCTCGGCCATTGTTTGGGCGATGGAGCCATCACTGGCTGGATTTGCATGGGGCTCCAAAGGCAGAATGGGACAAGTTGCCACAAGCAACTTGGTGTGGCCTGTCGGCCACCGGCCCCTCCAGCAGCTGACTCAGAGGAGGAGGAGGAGGAGGAGGCGTGGGAGTCAGGGTCAGCATCACCTGAGAGTTCAGAGGGGGGAAGAGGGAATGGAGCTGGCAGAGAGAGAGAGAGGGAGGAGGAGCCTGGGCTGTCCGTCAGCCCTCAGATGGAGAGTCAACAGCCCCCCCAGGTCTGGAGGTGGCTGAGGAGGAAGAGGAGGAACAGCTGCGTCCAGTGCCTGACGCTTGGATGCACAGAAGGCAGAGGAGAGGAGAGCAATGGAAATCTATGGGCCGGTCCTTGGGCAGATAGAGGCACCCCTGCTAGCGAAGCCCCACCCAGGCTCTGGAGATCAAAGGCAGGGGGCGGAGATGAATAGGGATGGCAGGCAGCTATTCATCTCCCTGCTGGACGGACTTGTTAGCCTGCGGTGAGAGAGAAACTTTTTGCCGAGGTGCCGGCGCTTCTAATAAAGGAATCTTTGAGTTCACTTCAGAGGGTTTGTCGTGTTTGGGGAGCTGGGTCAGGACACATCTAGCTGCAACCAACTTGTAGTAGCCAACTCATCGTGGCTAATTAACTGGATGCGGGACAAGAATCATGAAAGAAAGGATGCCAAAAAGGAGGGACAGAATGAAACGTGAATGACAAAAATTAAAATATTTTAAAAATTATTTCCAGTCATTAAATTGTCGAATTGTCCCGCAGCGAGTTGTCCTGTGGCAAGTTGGTCATGGCGAGTTGAATTAAGGAGAAACTTTCTAACAGTGAGGACAATTAACCAGTGGAGCTGTTTGCCTCCAGAAATCGTAGGCGCTCCATCATTGGATGTTTTTAAGAAGAATCTAGTCAGTCACTTATCCGAGATATTATAAGTTCTCCTGCTTGAACAGGGGGCTGGACTAGAAGACCTCCAAGGTCCCTTCCAGCTCATGCATTCTATTCTATCCTGTGGCAAGTTGTCATAGGCCTCTCCTGAAGATGCTTTTCCAAAAGGCAACTGGACTTTTTTGGTTGCTGTACATCATCATCTCCTTTTAATGACTCCATAATCCCTTGCGGGTTGGAATTGGATGCAGTTGAATGGAGGAGCTGAGTGTTTACTGGCCCGATGCCCTTCCTGTTGCCAATGGGGAGTTTTGTTCAGCAGATATATTCTCATTGTGCCCAGAGAGAGAGAAAATATCTGCCTCGGATCGAATTCACAAGCCTCCTGATGGTGAGGTGAGAGCTCCACCTCTAGGCCACCCCACCGCTCTTTCTTGCTTGCTTGCTGTACGTGGGGGACACAAAACAACCCTCTCCAAAATGGAGTCTAATAACGGCGTCGCATTTCCTTTCCCCTTTTTCCTCCCAGATGGCCCAGCTGACCTCTGAGCCTCACAACCACAGCTTGGGGTCCAGCTTCCTGCAGTGGAAGACGGCCGCCTACAACTCTAAAACGCCCCGTCGGGAAAACACCGTCCACTGTCAGTATTACCCCCTCCAGGCGATGCGCACCCTCGGCCCCGAGTTCAGGATTCTCCAGGCTTACTTTGGGGAGGATGTCGAGCAACGCTGCAGCCTGTCTGCCCTCAATATCTCTTTTGGCAGTGAAGACAGCGAAGACTACAGCGAGAAGAGATACTTGAGCTGGTGAGGATCCCTTTATGGTGGGTCTTTGCTGGAAGCCGAGGGTGTGTGTGTGGTGGGGGGGTCTCCTTCCTAGATCACTGGGAACTTCTTCCTGTGGGTTTGAAAGGCGTCATTTCGTAAATTGGGGTTCCCTTCCCGCGATGGGGGCCAGCGCTGTGATCCAGATAGCCCAGTTCTCCCAGTTTGATAGGACCAAGCGGGCGCTTTCTTCGCTGGTCGTGATAAAGCGAACCGTTGCAAGTCGGGGACTACTTTGTAAGAACTCATTTTGCATTCAGTGCCGTTGTAAGTTAGAACGGTCACTAAACAAACCGTTGTAAGTCGAGGACTACCTGTATTGACTCATTTTGCCTTCCTTGTTGTAACTTTTGAACAGTCACTAAATGAACTGTTGTAAGTCTAGAACCACTTTATAAGGACTCATTTTACATTCAGGGCCGTTGTAACTTTGAACAGTCACTAAAAGGAACTCTTGTAAGTCTAGGACCACTTTATAAGGACTCATTTTGCATTGATTGTTGTTGTAACTTTGAATAGTTACAAAACGAATCCTAAGAACCAGGGATGGGCTTCAAAAAATTTAGTTCTCTGCCCGGTGGCTGGGTGGGCGTGGCCATGTTGAGCGTGACCTAGTCGGCCTCCTGCACCACGCGGGGGCGTTTTTGCCCTCCCAGGCTCCGGAGGCTTTCCTCAAGCCTCCGGGAGGGGAGAAATGGCCTCCCCAGGCTCTCGGGGGGCCAGAAAGTGGCCCATTTCCGGCCTTCTGGAACTTCCAGGAGGCCCGTTTTCTCCCTCCCTGCAGAGCCTCCGTGCAGGCCCTGCACTTACCTGGGATCCAAAATGGGCCGTGTGAAGACTCCTGGGGGGGGTTAGGCAGGGTCTGCCAGTCGTTGCAACTACTGGTTTGGAGAACCAGATGCAAAATTAACAACCGGAACTGGTGCAAACCGATAGCAGCCCACCTGTCGGGATTCCGGCAGTTACTCCCCATTTAAATCATGAGCCTTGAGCCAAATTTCCAAAACTTAAAAGAAGATTTATTGGGAGTTAACATGTCCGGCACTGCCTGGGTGCAGCCGACTCTGAGGCACACCATTCATTGTCACCCTTGACCCTGGTTTTCCCTCCATCCCCTGGGTGTATCGTAATTCCTATTCTCCAATGAGACACATCCATAGCCCAGAGTCACCAATCATGCTCTCCAGTTAGAATTTTGCACAGCAGAAACTTCAGTCACCTAGTTCAGGGGTTGCCAACCTTTTGGACCTCAGGGACCACCAAACTCATAATTTTAAATCCTGCGGACCAGAGACCCTGGGAAAATCCCCAAAAAAGTCTGCAGGAAAATTCCCCACCTGGTTTTCCTACCGATGGATTGTTCTTTATTTGGGATTGCAGGATACCGTCTCCAGCTCCGTTCTCAGGGGGAGAGAAAGAGAGACTTTTGGCTTCATGCAAGGAAAGCAGCAGAAGTCTTTCTTTCTCTCCCCCAAACTCCGCCAGAAATGAGTCTTTGCCAATGCAGCCTCTTGAAGCAGGATGCCTTGCAAAGCCCCAAAGACTCATTTCTGGCGGAGTTTGGGGGAGAGAAAGAAAGACTTTGGCTGCTTTCCTTGCGTGCAGCCAAAAGCAGAAGGAGAAAGAAGTGGAAAGAAGCAGCCCAGTGGCCAGGCGAGGCGCGTGGGGCGAGTGGGGCAAGTTCCCTCCCTCTGCCCTTTCCCCCCTCCCCTCACTACCTCGTGTTGTTCGCAATGCAAGCAACGCAAGCCTTGTGTTCCCACGCAGCCTGGATTAATTGCTTTGGGGGTGACATTTCTCTGCGGACCACCATAATTTTCTTGCGGACCACCAATGGTCTCCAGCCCACTGGTTGGCAACCACTGACCTAGTTACTATCTTTGAAAACATTTATGGAATGCACTTTGGGTTTTGCAAGCTGCTTTCACTGCTCCCCCTTCCCTTTCTGCTGGCAACTCTAAAAGGACCCTAGAAATACTTCATGAGTTGACCCCACCCCTGAGAAGGACTTCCCTGCCATGACTCGTTCCCCCTTCTTCCGTCTCTTTCCTTCCAGGTCTGCCTTGGTGGGTTTTGGGGAGCCCCCACGTGAGGGCTTCTCTGTGCTGGTCATCGGGATCCTGGCCGTGGCGCTGGGCACCCCGGCGGTGCTTCTCATCGTGGGCAGCCTGGCGGTGCTCACGAGGCAGCAGAAACAGTGTTCGGAGTACGAGCCCATCAACTGACGGGCAGCCCGAAGTGGCCCCCTTCTCCGGGGACCGAATTTTACGGACAGACCAACCGAGCTTCCTGGGCCGTTTTTGCAAAGGTGCCAGTCTCACCTGCCCCCGTGGGGTCGGGCTTATTTATTGTTTTCCCCTAAAGGGGGCAGAATTCATCTCAAAAAAAAAATCGGAATAATCAGGATTTCTGGAGAGGGACGTGTTCTCCGGGCCTTCTCCTTGCATTGACAAGGATTTTGTGGATTTCTGGGGTGACAGCAACACAGGGCCCTGCTGTTGGGTCGAGCAGGAATGGGACATGACTTAACACAGAGGCCTCCAAACTTGGAACTTTAAGACTTGTGGACTTCAACTCCCAGAATTCTCCAGCCAGCATAGCTGACTCTCTTGTAATCTCTTCCTCTGCAATCGCTCTCTATTTTACGAGATTAAGGGAGGGGGAAAAAAGTAGGCGTGGCTGGCTGGAGAATTCTGGGAGTTGAAGTCCACAAGTCTTAAAAGTTCCCAGGTTTGGGGGACCCC
Organism: Notechis scutatus; assembly: GCF_049901735.1. NCBI lineage: Eukaryota > Metazoa > Chordata > Lepidosauria > Squamata > Elapidae > Notechis > Notechis scutatus. The sequence continues at coordinate 741,663 of NC_142022.1, read as the reverse complement.
TAACTTAACGGTTTACTGGTTGGGAGTTGACTCTTTGTCCAAGGGTCTCTTCTCACAACACGCAACACCCCTCACTATACACGGAGCACAGTTCTCAACCCTGAGGACATTTGGGTTTACAGAGCTCAGGTTGGCCCGAATGCGGATATTTTTCTGAAAAGGACAAGGATTTGGAGAGCGGGAGTCCCCACTGCACAACGCCTGAGTTTTTGCCAAAATGATAGGTGGGTGCCTTCGTTTGCCACCTTCAGGGGGGAAATGTGTGTGCCTGGACTTTGCTAATTCTGCTTTTCCTGTCCTGATCTCAAAGACCCAGAATGTTGAACTCTTGTTTCCAATCATCATGTGGGTCTTACCACTTAGGGAAAAAAATTAATTCCCTCCCTCCCTTCCTTCCTTCCTTCCTCACTTCTTTTATTTCCTTCCTTCTCCAATTCTCCTTTCTTCCCCCTTCTCTTTCCCCTTCTCCTTTCCTTCCTTTCCTCCCTCCCTCCATTTCCTTTCTTTCCCCTTCCCCTTCAATTCTCCCTCTCTCCATCTTTCCCTTTCCTTTCTTCCTTCCCCCCTTCCCTCTATTTTCTGCCTTCCTCCATTTCCTTCCTTCCTCTCCCCTTCACCTCCAATTCTCCATCCTCCCTCTTTCCCTTTGCCCTTTCTTCCCTCCTCCTCCCTTTCTTCCCTCTCCCCTTCCTTCCTTCCTTCCTTCCTTCCTTCCTTCCTTCTTCTTCCTTCCTTCCTTCCTTCCTTCCTTCCTTCCTTCCTTCCTTCTTTCTTTCTTTCTTTCTTTCTTCCTCTTTCTCTCTCTGAAGGGGACTTGTAGCCTTTGATTTTCTCGAAAATCCATGTAGTTCTCTTTAGGTAGTTCTCATTTTGAAGCCAGTTAAACCCACAGGAGCACAGTTGGGGGAAGTGGTTGGCAGCTGTTGTTTTTTTTTTTTAAAGGCGTAGACCTGAGTCAGCCACTAATTGTGTTTACGCACTGCTGTTCAGAAAACAACAGCAGGCAAAATTGCACGCCGGACTCAAATGCACTCTGGAAAAAATGGATCCCCTGTGCTGGGACCTGAATGAATTGGAGCCCTGGGCTTACAGAATAGATCTGCCCACCTGGTGTGTTGTAGAGATCGAGCCAAGAGCGATTTTTTTTTAAAACCTCTTTGAAAAGTTATCAAAGCCAAGTCTTGGCAAGTTTTTGGAGCAAGCCTGGCTCTCCTTTGGGATCCCCAGAGGTTGGGGTGGGATTTCCCAGCATTCTTAGCATGTTGGCTTAAGAATGCTGGGAGTTGAAGTCTTCAGCCTTAAAGGGCTGTCTCTCCCCACTTGTTGGGGAAAGCCTTGGTGAGATCAAGTCTAAATCAAAGTGGGGAAGGGAGGCCAGGAAGGCAGGCGAGCTTGCGAGGTGCTTCGAGGACCTGCCTGCCCCCTTCATTTTCAAGCTGGGAGACTTTGGGGTCAAGTGGCACCAACATCCTTGCTGGGAGCGACGAGGTGTTGGCTTCCATCGTGCGCCTGTGAGGGTGTTGCTGTTCTCTAACCTATGCCACAAAGGGCCAGTGCTTCCCAGCGTTGGCTCCTTTAAAAGATGTGGTTTAAAGGGGTGTTGGCCCCTTTAAAAGCTGTGGCCTTCAACAAGCTGCCCGGGGGAATTCTGGGAATTGTAGTGCACATCTTTTAAAAAGAGACCAAGGTTGAGAAAACACTGCATTTGTGGGGGGATTTCTGGCAGAATGGGAGCCTCGTGGGCTGCTCACCACTGCTTTGTCTTTCAGGGACCAATTAAAAAGGAGATTTTTGCAACACAGCTTGTTTGTGGCGGTCATCTGTTCGAATCCAGTTTCGATCTCGGGAGCTTTGCTTAACAGGCTCTGGATTTGCTTTTCAGGATCAGTTTAGTTTACTTTATTGTCATAGCACCTCGTACAACAAAATCAAACACCATCTTCAGTGCACATCATGACCATGAAAATAAACACAAACACACATCCTTCACACTCCACACTTTGAAACCGGAAACCCCCGACACCGCACCAACACTGCACTATAGAGCAGAATTCAGCAGAGCTCCTGCCCTGGGATAGAAGCTGTTTTTCAGCCTATTTGTCCTTGTTTTTATTATTATTCTGTACCGGCTGCCAGATGGTAATAGTTCAAAAAAAGGGTTCCCAGGATGAGATGGATCTTTGAGGATGTTTTGAACTTTCTTAAGGCAGCGGGAGCTATGAAGCTCTTCCAAAGAGGGGAGAGGGCAACCCATGATCTTCTGGGCAATGACATTCACCCTCTGGAGTGCTTTCCTATCAGCTCCTGTGCAATTGGCAAACCCTACAGAGGTGCAGTGAGTTAAGATACTCTCTATGGTGCAGCGGTAGAAGGTCACCAGCAGTTTCTCATTCATTCAGAGGGGAATGTCTAAGGAGATTCTCCGTTATCCAGGTCATGGTTGTCCCAAAGGTGCTTTCCCCCCCCACCCCTTTTAAGCCCCCAAAGCTGGAAGCTTATGGGACCCCCAAGGATAAAACACCCAGACACAAACTCTGCCGAATGCAGTACAAGGCAGTGAGGGGTGTTTTGAGACCTGTCCATTGGAGAAAGGACTCCTCAAACACAACACAGGAGAACAAATCTATCAGGACTAGATTCAGCAGTCCGTTTGAAAGACAAAAGGCTGCTCTTCTGAAGACAGCAAAAGTCCACATTTTGCACAGAGAGGACAAGTCAAGGAAGTCAAGCTATTCTCCAAAGCCCCTGAGGGCAGGACAAGAAGCAATAGGTGGAAACTAATCAAGGAGAGAAGCAACCTGGAACTAAGGAGAAATTTCCTGACAGTGAGGACAATTAACCAGTGGAACTGCTTGCCACCAGAAGTTGTGAATGCTCCAACTCTGGAAGTTTTTAAAAAGATGTTGGATAACCATTTGTCTGAAGTGCTGTAGGGTTTCCTGCCTAGGCAGGGGGTTGGACTAGAAGACCTCCAAGGTCCCTTCCAACTCTGTTCTGATTCTGATGCAGCCGTCTGGGTGAGAGTTGTTGGAGTTCAAAGTTCCTCTTTTCCTCTGACTCAGAACGGAAGGAAAAATGCTGCTTTTTGTGTTTTCCTCCCCGAGCTTCAGAAATTAGAAACAGGGAGGGATACTACGGCATCCTCTTATCTCCACTCTACAACCCAGCTCCTTTCAGCAGTTCCAAGAAGGCTCCACATCCATTTGCACCACTCGGGTGACCCTGAGGACACAGACAAACCTCCAAGTGGCCTCAACGACCCTCTAAAAGGATGCAAATGACCAGCTGTCTGCAAGGAGTATAAATCCTTCTGTTCCCCACCATCCAGCCAGAGCTGAAGAAGCTTCTGGCATGAGAAGCGAAACCTCTTCAAGGGAAAACAAAGTCCTATCTGCCTTTTGAAGAAAGGGGAAGCATTCCCTAGCCCTGTTCCTTACTGCTGTTCGATGGCTTTGCAGAACGTGAAACTTAAGAAAGAGGCAGTTTTGCCACAAATATATTCTGTGCCCAGAATTGGAGCTTTGCAGGGCAGTTCTCTTTTTATTTAAATGGTTTTTTTTTAAAGGGGGACCTCCAGGGAGGTGTTGAGAGAACATTGGCAATATGTGGTTCACAGGGTTTTTTTCTGTGTGCAAAATCAACTAGCCATGAGTTATTTACTAAATCGTGGTTAAATAGCAATAGCGCTTATATACCGCTTCATGGTGCTTACAGCCCTCTCTAAGCAGTTTTCAGAGTCAGCCTCTTGCCGTCAACAATCTGGGTCCTCATTTTACCCACCTCAGAAAGACAGAAGGCTGAGTCAACCTTGAGCTGGTCAGGATCGAACTGCTGGTAGTGGGCAGAGTCAGCCTGCAATACTGCATTCTAACCACTGCGCCATCATGGCAGAATGGAATGGAATAAAAGAGCAATAGCACTTAGACTTATATAGCACTTCAAGGCTTTATACAGCCCTCTCTAAGCGGTTTACAGAGTCAGCATCTTGCTCCTAACAAACTGGGTCCTCATTTTACTGACCTCAGAAGGACGGAAGGCTGAGTCAACCATGAATCAGTCAGGATCAAACTGCTGGCAGCCAGCAATCAGCCTGCAATGTTGCATTGAGCCTCGGTGGCGCAGTGGTTAGAGTGCAGTACTGCAGGCTACTTCTGCTGTCGGCTGCCTGCAATTTGGCTGTTCGAATCTCACCAGGCTCCAGGGTGACTCAGCCTTCCGTCCTTCCGAGGTCGGTACAATGAGGAGCCAAAATTGTTGGGGCCAAGAGGCTGACTCTGTAAACCGCTTAGAGACACTGTGAAGTGGGATATAAGTCTAGGTGTCCTTCCTTCCCTCCCTCCCTCCCTCCCTCCCTCCCTCCCTCCTCCCTCCCTCCCTTCCTCCCTCTTAGAATGCAGCATTGCAGGCTAATTTTGCCAACTGCTAGGAGTTCGATCCTGACTGGCTCAAGATTGACTCAGCCTTCCATCCTTCCAAGGTGGGTAAAATGAGGACCCGGATTGTTGGGGGCAAGAGGCTGACTCTGTAAACCGCTTAGGGCTGGATAGCACTGTGAAGCGGGATATAAGTCTAAGTGCTATTGCTATTCTAACCACTGTAGCTCCCTGCACTGACTTAGTGCAGAGGTCGCCAAACTTACAGTATAGCTGGCTGGAGAAGTTTGGGGATCCCTGGCTTAATCCAATGTTTCCAAAGGTGGTATTCAGCCAGTTCTGACAGGTTCTGGAGAACCGGGAGCAGAAATGTTGAGTAGTTCGGAGAACCAGCAAATCCCACCTCTGACTGGCCCCGCCAACCCCATCTCTTCTCTGCCTCCCATTGAGTCCTAGCTGATCGGCTGGGTCTCCTTTGGTTGCCCTGCACAGGAGAACGGAGCTGGAAAGCAGGTTAGTGGGGTGGGGAGGGAATGGGGATTTTGCAGTATATCCTTCCCCCTGCCATGCCCACCAAGCCAGGCCACGCTTCCACTAAGTGACTTGAATCTGAGATCGTTGGACTTCTCTTCCTTGTTGTGGGCTGTGAAGTTGTGTAGCCACTTATCCTGCAGGGGACAGAAGACACCCCGGATTTTTGGGGGGGCCATGAATGAATTTTGTGTACGGTCTCCTGCTTGGGCGGGGGGTTGGACTAGATGACCTATAAGGTCCCTTCCAACTCTGTTAATCTGAGGCTCTCTCAACCCTTCAAATGTTTCCTGCAGCGGCACAAAGTTTGGGGGTACTTTTCCTCTGTGGGATGGAAATTTACCAGCCTCAGGTGGCCGCCTCTTGTGTGCAGCAGCCCTGTGGCCTTCCAAGCTGCTTGGCAAGTCCTCGCGGTGTGTGCTTTTCACACCAATTGTCTCGTCCAATTTGGTGCTAGCAACATTTGCAGCCATGGTCTTTCTAGAAAATGCTGTTACCCTGGGAGACCATGAAAGCTGCTTACACATTTGTGTCTAGTTTAATGAAAAGGAGGACCAGGGACAGCATGGTATCAATGTCCCAATATCTAAGGGGCTGCCCCAAAGGAGTGGAAGTCAAGCTATTCTCCAAAGTACTGTACTTTGAACCGAAGGCAGGACAAGAAATAATGGCTGGAAACAAACCAAGGAGAGAAGCAACCTGGAATTAAGGAGAAATTTCCTGACAGTGAGGACAATTAATCAGTGGAACTGCTTGCCACTAGAATTTGTGGGTGCTCCATCACTGGAGGACTTTAAGAAGAGGCTGGACCTTCTGAAATGATATAGGGTTTCCTGCTGAGCAGGAGTTGGACTAGAAGACCTCCAAGGTCCCTTCCAACTCTGTTATTTTATTCTATTTACATATTACATATCTAACCTGCTTACATATTAGTACACTAGCTTGACACCCGCGCTTCGCTACGAAACTATGTGGTCAAGTTTAGTTTTTTGGGAGGAAAATAAAGGAGGGGGGGGAATTGTGCCTCTGCCTACCAGCATCCACCGGTATTCCTCTGACTAGCGTCCTGTCTGTGAGAGTTGAGGGCTGCTTGGAAACTGAGAGTATTTGCTGTGTGAGCAAGGAGACAGCAAGGAGCCTGGGCGTGGCTTAGCTCAACTGTTCTGTACTAAAGCTGCTTGGTGCTGTGAAACTGAAACTCCTCTCCTCTGCTTGTGTTTTCCATTTGGAACAGGTTTCTTTTCAGGGGGGAAAGGGGGAGAACTCCTTAGCAGAGTTAGCTGGAGTTAGCTCAGGAATTCTGGGAATTGAAGTCCACACATCTTAAACTTGCTAAGTTTGAAGACTCTTGTGATAGATGATAGATAGATGATACATAGATAGATGATTGATAAATTGATTGATAGGTAGGTAGGTAGGTACGGAGAGGGAGAGAGATGATAGGTGCAGGGGTCTTCAACCTTGACAGCTTTAAGGCTTGTGGACTTCAACTCCCAGAATTCCTCCTCCTCCAGTCATGTTAGCTCAGGAATTCTGGGAGTTGAAGTCCACAAGCCTTAAACTTGCGCAGTTTGAAGACCCTTGGCTTATGGCATCTTATCTTGCAAATCCAAATATTGGCCGCCTGGAATGTTTCATGCAGATGAGAGAATGGCTGGCTTGAGGAAGAAATAATGAAAACTGGCATTCCAATAGGCTGGCAATACAAAACCATCATTTGTTTAATTTTGTTGAAGAAACCACAGTTTGCCTCATTCATACCGGTTACAAGCAATGATTTTCATACCACAGGGTTTGGGAATTATACAATATCATGCCAACAACAAAAAAAATACTGTACAGGTAATCCTTGACTTCATTTAGTGGCTGTTCCAAGTTAAAACAACACTTAAAAAACGTGACTGATGACAGTTTTTCAGTTATGACCTTTAGAGCATCCCTGCAAATTTTAGGTTGCTTGGCAACTGTTTCACATTTATGACAATCGCAGTGTTCTGGGGTCACATGTTCCCCTTTAGCGTCCTCCTGACAAGCATAGTCAATGGGGAAGCCAGATTCACTTAACAACTGGGTTACTAACTTATTAATTGCAGTGATTCACTTAGCAACTGTGGCAAGAAAGGTCGTAAAATGGGCAAACCTAACTTAACAACTCTCTCCCTTAACAACAGAAATGTTGGGCTCCATTTTGGTCTAAAGTTGTGGACTACCTGTAGTAGAATCATGGGTGTGAACCAGCTTCAAAATACATCAAGGCCATTATTCAGGTCCATTTTATATGTTAAAAAGCAGCTTGTTATAGCAATTGGCATGGCTGTAATTTAAGGAATAAACTCCAATAATGAACCTCAAATGAGCACGGCAGTTTGCATCTTATTGTTCTGACCCAGACTTCCTGAACGGTAATCACACACAAACTTATTTTAAAAGCAAGGCTGATTTTATTGGAATGCTAATCTTAAACAGTTCCCCAAGATAAGCACACACCTTTCTGTTCTGTGAAGTGCTGCCAAAAACAAGTATCAAATGAACTAGAAAAGAAACCAACCGAAGTACAAAGAGCTTCAAGGATGACTCTGAACTGATCAAACTACTTTGCTTCCTGCAAAGGTTTAGTCATCTTGGCCTGACTTTTATACCTTCTGGGAGGGGCAATCACCTCCCAGCCTTACTCCCGAGTTGCCCCTTTTGTCTCAGCTGCTCTCGCCTTCTAGCAGCTCTGCACATACGCACACTGGGAATAGGCTCCCCTTGCTCCTCTGCCTCGCTGCTGCCAGATTCCGGAGGCTCTGGAGTCAGCACCCCACTCCCAGATGGTCCGGGCCCCAGGACCCTCGTCCGAATCCTCTCCAGACTCCCTGACTGGTCCCCGTTCTTCCCCACTGTCCAATTCTGCTGCCGGCTGCACCGGCTGCCAGTGAACCACAACACTTATCCATAAAAATGTATTTTTTTGAAAAAATACTTAGGTTGCCAAATCCAGACCTAATCTATAGCTCCTCTCTGATTTCCAAAGTTTTAAACAAACGTGGTAAGAAGAGAAGAAAACACGTCACCCATTTTGCCTTCCCTCCTACACTGTACTTCTTTTAAAAAGGGAATTGTGCAGAGTTCAACTGAGACTGGAAAAGAACTTGGCGTGATGCCTAACTTTCCAAAGAGCCGAAAGCCTCATGCCTTCTTATCTGAGAACTTAATTGAAGAAAGCATGCTGGGCAAAGGCAAGTACAGTACATTTTTTGCATTGAAGTCAGCTCTTGTTTTCTTCCCAACAAACCTAATAATTTCTTCAGTCCCTGCAGTCTCCAAAAGACTTCAGAAATTTATTCATGTTTCGGAGAAGGGGGGGGAATGCAATTGCTCCATTTAAACAAAGAAAATTGGCTGCAAAGTGAGAGTGTTATATATAAACATCTGTATCTCTAGGTATATACAAATGGATGAGAAATATCGGTCTCTGCTCTTTTCACGTTCTTGGACCTGCAGGATGTAGCCCTGGGTTGAGAAGATAAATGGGGAACTTGTCAAATTTGCAGACAAGACACCAAGCTGGCAGGAATAGCCAGCTTTCCAAGAGATAGGCTCAAGATACAGAAGGATCTGGACAGACTTGAACACTGGGCACTATCTAACGAAATGAAATTTAATGGTGGGAAAAGTGAGGTTCTACATTTAGGCAAGAGAAACCAAATGCACAGGTACAGTATAGGTCAGTGATGGCTAACCTATGACACGCGTGTCACTCATGACACGCCGAGGCACTTTGACTGACACGCCTGTTGGTGTGGGGAAAACCTGCACATTTAGAGGCTGCCTGTGCTCTGCTCCAATCCCTGCTCCCTGCTTGTGGCGTGGAGGCGTGGTGTCACCGCTGCCACAAGATCTTTGCAGCAGAGAACCAGTTTTAACCGCCATCAACTGAGGTTTGTCAGTTTCATTACCTCAGGAACGCGACAGGAGGAAAGGAGATCCATGAGGTTCATAGCCCTGTAAGGTGGCCTTCCGATCCCCACATCCTGCACCTGCAGCCCTGAGACCAGGGAGATGAGTTTCACAGCCCTGTGTGATCACCCCAGCCCAGTCCGTCATAAACCAAATTATTGATATTTCTTGAAGTGACACACGACCCGAGGAAGGCTACACTTTTTCCCGATTTTCGACACATCAAGCTGAAAAGGTTAGCCATCACTGGTATAGGTGGTACCTGGCTCAATAGTAGTAACTGTGAGAAGGATCTTGGCAGTCCTAGTGGACAGTCACTTAAATATGAGCCAGCCTTGTGCTGCAGCTGCCAAAAAAGCCAACACAATCCTAAGCTGTATCAACAAGAGGGACAGAATCAAGATCACGTGAAGTGTTAATGCCACTTCATAATGCCTTGGTAAGACCACACTTGGAATACTTCATCCAGTTTTGGTCACCATATTATAAAAAGGATGTCGAAGCTCTGGAAAGAATGCAGAGAAGAGCAACAAAGAGAATTAGGGGAATGGAGGTTAAAACATAAAAAACGGTCGCAGGAAGTGGATATGTCTAATGAAAAGAAGGACTAGGGGAGACACAATAGCAGCCTTCCAGTATTTGAGGGGCTGCCGTAACGAAGGGCAGTGGTGTCAAGCTATTCTGCAAAGCACCTGAAGCCAAAACAAGAAGCAACAGATGGAAACTAATCACGGAGAAAAGCAACCTGGAATTAAGGAGGAGAAAATTTCTGCAAGTGAGAACAACCAACCAGTGAAACAGCTTCCCTCCAAGAAATTATGAATGCTCCAACACGGGAAGTTTTTAAGAAGGTTAGACAACCATATGCTCTTAGTTCTTCCTGCCTGAGCAGGGGGTTGGACTAGAAGACCTCTAAGATCCCTTCCAACTCTTGGTATTCTGTATAGATGCCAGGTTATTAAAATGCCTGTCATCCAAGAACATCTACGTGTATTCCTGTTCCATATTCTCAAAGTCTGAGCAATAAGCCGTACGTGTTGATAAACTCTCTCTTAGAAATGGAGCCCTGTGCAAATCGCTAGAGAGACAATTTGTTCTGCTAGCACAGGAAGATTTACTATTTCTCACTGGTTTCCCATGGCAATCAGGAAGAACATTTCAAGCTGTGCAGAGAGAAACCAGCACATCACGTACGCGTTTCCTTGCTTCCTTCTGTCATTTTTTATTTATTTTTTAATCTGAGCGTTCCTGCGAGAAGTAATCTCTGATCAGGTTCAAGCAGCCTTCGTCAGCGTCTTCTATATTTCAACATTTGCTCTTAGTTTCCCCCAGCCCAAGTTTCACTTGGTCCTCCTCCGCCCAAACCCAAAGATGGCCGACATGCTGCGGACTATCTCCCGGAGGCCCATCGCCTTCTTTGTGAAACTCTTCGAGTCCTGGACCATGTTGAGAAGTTCGTGGAAGACCAGCAGGGAACCGTGGTAGGTCTCGGCGGTGGAAATTTCAAAAAAGCCAGAGTTGGTGGACAGGGCCAGAAGTCGGCCTTCCTCGCTGGACACGGCCCGCTGGTGCGCCAAGTCGCGTTTGTTCCCCACCAGGACAACGGGCCTCCGCCCTGCCCCGTTCCTCCTCTTCAAACGTCGGAGCCAATGGAGCTGATGGCGGGCGAAAGCGAAACTGGCCCGGTCGCAGATGCTGTAGACGACGATGAAACCGTCGGCCCATCGGAGCTGTTTCTCGTTCAGGTAGCTCTGGAGGTTGGACACCTATGGAGAGTCACAGAAGAGCTTATTCAAGGACTAGATGGATACCCGTGCTTCGCTACGAAACTATGTGGTCGGGCTTAGTTTTTGGGGAGGAAAATAAGGGGGGGGGGGGAATTCTGCCTCTGCCCACCAGCATCCATCGGTGTTCCTCTGGCTAGCATCCTGTCAGTGTGTGAGTTGAGGGCTGTTTGGAAACTGAAACAGTATTTGCTGTGTGAGCAAGATTTCTCCTTATTTCCAGGTTGAATCTTTCCTTGGTCAGTTTCCTTGTCTGACCTTTGGATGCCTTGGAGAATAGCTTGACCCCCTTTCCTCCTCTTCTTTGGGGCAGCCCCTCAAATACTGGAAGGCTGCTCTCCTGCCTCCCCTGGTCCTTCTCTTCCCTAGACTAGCCAGGCCCGGTTCCTGCAACCGGTCATCGTATGTTTTAGCCTCCAGTCCCCTCACCATCCTGCTCTTCTCTGCACTCTTTCCAGAGTCTCAATGTCTTTTTTTATAGTGCAATAACCAAAACTGAATGCAGTAGGTACATTCCTACAAAGAGTGAGGGGGTGTGGCTCCCAAATACCTCTTCTCAAATCTAAGCATCGAGGTTCTAATGTAAGGGTCTTCAAACTTGGCAACTTTAAGACTTGTGGACTTCAACTTCCAGAATTCCTGAGCTAACATGATTGGAGGAGGAGGAATTCTGGGAGTTGAAGTCCACAAGTCTTAAATCTGTCAAGGTTGAAGACCCCTGAATTCTATCAATCAATCAATCTATCTATCTATCTATCTTTATCTATCTATCTATCTACCTACCTACCTACCTACCTATCACCTATCTATCTATCTATCTATCTACCTACCTATCACCTATCTATCTTATCTATCATCTATCTATCTATCTATCACCTATCTATGTATCTATCTATCACCTATCTATCAATCATCTATGTATCTATCTATCATCTATCTATCTATCTATCTATCTATCTATCTATCTATCTATCTATCTATCTATCATCTATCACCTATCTATCAATCTTATCTATCATCTATCTATCATCTATCTATCTGTCTGTCTATCTTATCTATCTTATCTATCTTATCTATCTTTCTATCTATCTATCTATCTATCTATCTATCTATCTATCTATCTATCCATCCATCCATCTATCTTATCTTATCGATCTATGTATCTATCACTTATCTATCTATGTATCTATGTATCTATCTATCTATGTATCTATCACCTATCTATCTATCACCTATCTATCTATCTATCTATCTATCTATCTATCTATCTCTATCTATCTCTATCTATCTATCTATCTATCACCTATCTATCTTATCTATCTATCATCTATTTATCTATCTATCTGACTATCTATCTATCTATCTATCTATCTATCTATCTATCTTATCTATCTTATCTATCTATCATCTATCTATGTATCACAAGGGTCTTCAAACTTGGCAAGTTTAAGACTTGTGGACTTCAACTCCCAGAATTCCTGAGCTAACATGACTGGAGGAGGAGGAATTCTGGGAGTTGAAGTCCACAAGTCTTAAAGCTGTCAAGGTTGAGGACCCCTGCTCTAATGTAACTAAGAATGGGACTGTCCTGTGGACTGGACAGCATTGCCAGTGTGTTTGTGTTGTGTATGTGCGTGTGTCTCTCTGTGTGTAAATGGGGGCATGATGCTTACCTTTGGGCAGGCTGAGTCCCAGATACTAAATGATGCTCTCCGGCCGGCCATCTTCATGTTGTGATTATAAATGGATTCTGGAGGTAAGAATTTTTTTAAAAAAATCAGTTATGTGACGAAGGGAGGAAGGACAGCAGAGAAAGAAGAGAAGAGAATTAGAAAGAATGGAGGGGTTGCCACAGGAAAGAAGAGAGTCGCTTACCAATATCCCCGTATTCACCAATGAATCTTCGGGTCAAAAACCTGACAGTCAAAGCTGGAAAGGAAAGAGGAAACTCTTGTCATGGCTGCCATCTCTTCTATCCAAGCTTCAGGAGGTGACAGCCTGACCTTAGCAACGGGGAGGATGGTGGGGAGATGCCTTTGGACCCCTCCTGTTTGTGGCAGCCCCTTAAATATGGGGACACGGCTATCAGGTCACCCCTAGTCCTTCTTTTCTCTAGATTAACCATACCCAATTCTGGGTTTTAAAAAAGAAGCAGATAAAATTGGGTAAAAATACACAATTCTGGGTTAATAACCATAAAACTGGATAAGAATGCACAATTCTGGTTTAAAAAAACTGATAATTGGGTAAAAATACACAATTCTGTGTTGAAAAAAACAAAAAAATGGATAAAAATACACAATTCTTTGTTTAAAAAAACAAAAATTGGGTAAAATACATAATTCTGTGTTAAAAAACAATTTGATAAAAACACACAATTCTGGGTTAAAAAACATAAAAATAGGATAACAATACACAATTCTGGGTAAAAAAAAACCTGATAAAAATTGGGTTAAAATGCACAATTCTGGGTTTAAAAAAAACATAAAAATTGGGTAAAAATACCCAGTTCTAGGTAAAGAAAAAACTGATCAGGGCTTGGTTTTTCCTTTTTCTTACTGAAATGAGGCATCCATGGACTCCCCAACAGAATGACTCATAATTCAGCATTTATATCAGCTGGGGTTCAAAAGGCTTAATTTAGTTAGATTCCCACCAGGTTTGTACAAGGCAAACAGGACCTCTTACCCTTAGGGAGCTTTGCTTAAAACCAATCACCCAGGTAACCCTTGAGTAGGGGAACAACCAAAATTGCAAAATCCAACCTGTAGCTTAATCTCACCTGGCAACCCATCTTTACATGGAAACCATTCTTTGGGGTACAGGTGCTTTCCTGGAAAACCCAAAATCTACCTCTGTCATCAGGCATTTATTGAAAAGGCCGGAGTAATGAAAAAGCAATTTTTAAAACCAACCAGCCATGGAATACAGGTTGTTCTCGACTTACAACCACAACAGAGCCCACAATTTCCATTGTTAAGTGAGACATTCCTTAAGCGAGTTTTGTCCCATTTTACGACCTTGCTGGCCACAATCGTTAAGTGAATCACTGCTCTTGTTAAGTTAGCGACACGGTTGTTAAGTGGATCTGGATGCCGCTTGTTAGAAGGTTGCAAAAGGGGATCATGTGACTCTGGGATGCTACGACTGTCGTAAATACGAGTCCGTTGCCAAGATTCTGAATTTTGATAATCGTGACCACGGGGATGGTGCAAGGATAGTGTGAAAAAAACGGCCATAAGTCACCTTTTTTGGGTGCTGTTGTAACAGATCACTAAATGAACTGTTGTAAATAGAGGACAGCTTGTAGTGGCAAAAGTCTTGCTAATTTCTCTCCTCTCAGCTGTGTCCCAAGGGACTCAAGCCAGGCATTGGGGACAGCTTGTCCCCTGGGGAGGTTTTTTTGCCCCTACACACCACAACCCTGTAAGGTAGGCAGGAAAGCGAGATAAAAGCTGACTTGGAGTTAGGGATCCTGGGCTGCATCAACAGAGGCATGGAATCAAAACCACACGAAGTATTAGCACCGCTTTCTAAAGCCTTAGTAAGGCCACACCTGGAAGGCTGCAGCCAGTTTAGGTCCCCATGTTGTAAAAAAAGATGTTGAGACTGGAAAAAGTGCAGAGAAGAGCAACTAAGGCTTGGAGACTAAAACATAGGGAGAAGGGCTGCAGGATTTGGGTTTGGCCAGTCTAGAGAAAAGAAGAGGGACAATAGAATAGCAGTTTTTGAGTATTTGAGGGGCTGCCCCAAAGAAGAGGGGGTCAAATTATTCCCCAAAGTACCTGAAGGCAGGACAAGAAGCAATGGATGGAAACTCATCAAGGAGAGAAGCAACCTGGAACTAAGGAGAAATTTCCTGACAGTGAGAACAATTAACCAGTGGAACTGCTTGCCACCAGAAGTTGTGGGTGCTGCTCCATCACTGGAGGTTTTTAAGAAGAAATTGGACAGTCACTTGTCTGAAATGACATAGGGTCTCCTGCTTGAGTCAGGGGCTGGACTAGAAGACCTCCAAGGTCCCTTCCAGCTCCCGGGCAATGAAGAAATGCGGCCCAGTCGCATTTCCACGCTGGCTGGGGAGGATAGTTGTTGTAGTCTGAGCGCAGGGCTCAGGTTAGCGAAGGTGCCGTCCGCAGAAACGAGCCAAGAGATCGCTCCGGAGCGGCGGCGGCGGCAACTTACCCGATTTCCCCACTTTCTCCGCCCCGATGACCAGGACGTTGGCTTCCAGCTTGGGCGAGATCCCTTCGGGCATCTTCCCGGCTTGTCGGAAAGCCGTCTTGAGTTGCACCAACATGGCAAACCGGCGGGGCAACAGCCTCGCGGGCGGGCGAGCGAAGCGGAGGAGGAGGAGGAGGAAGAGCCCACCTGACGGCGCCACCTGTTACCCGGCGAGTCTCGCTGTACAAGCCGAGCCGGCCGGTGGGCCAGCCTTTTTATACTGGGGGAGGAGCTTCCGGCCAGAGAGGGCGGAGTCGGCCACGCCCCGCGTCGCGCGAGGACCAGGTGCAGCCGCTAAGGGGCACGAGATGCGGGGGCGGGACGGAGGGGCTGAGGCGTTGCTGCGGAGGGGGTGTGTGTGAGGGTGGGGAGGAGGAGGGAGAGATTGGGGAGGGGGCTGAGGTGCTGGTACTGAGGTGTGAGAGAGAGAGAGGGAGAGAAAAAGTGGGAGAGAGAGAGGGGGGAGAGGGAAGGGGAGAAAGAAAAGAGGAGAGAGGAAGGGGAGAGAGGAGGAGGAGAGAGGGATTGTGGGGGCTGAGGTGCTGGTACCCGAGGTGTGTGAGAGAGAGGGAGAGAAAAAGTGGGGGAGAAAGACGAGAGAGAAAGGGGGAGAGAGACGAGAGAGGGAGAGAGATAAAGAGAGGAGGAGGAGAGAGGGATTGGGGGGCTGAGGCACTGGTGTGGAGGTTGTATGTGTGAAAGAGAGGGAGAGAGAAAGGGGGAGAAAGGAGGGAGGGAGAGGGAGAAAGGGGGAGAAAGAGGAGGAGGAGGAGAGGGACAAAGAAAGGAAGCAAGAGCAGGAGAGGGAGAAAGTGATAAGGAAGGGGGTGTGGGTGGAGGAGAGAGGGAGAGAAAGAGGAGAGAGGGAGAAAGGAGGAGAGAGAGAGAGAAGGAAAGAGGGAGAGAGGAGGAGTGTGGGGGTGTCTTTAACCAAAAAGTCTGGTAGGTAGAAGAACAACTAAGATGATTAGAGGGCTAGGTGCTAAAACATGATGAAGAACGGTTGCAGGAATTGAGTCTGGCCAGAAGAAAGAAGGAATTAGGGGTGACATGATAGCAGTCTCCCAGTATTTGAGGGGCTGCCCCAAAGAAAATGGGGGTCAAGCTATTCTCCAAAGCGCCTGAAGGCGGGACAAGAAACAACCAAGGATGGAAACCAACCAAGGAGAGAAGCAACCTGGAGTGAGAGCAATTAACCCGCGAATTGCTTGCCACCAGAAGTTGTGGTGCTCCATCACTGGAGGTGTTGAAGAAGGGTCTGGACAGCCATTTATCAGAACTACAGGTCGTCCTCGATCTATGACTGCAATTGAGGGCAAAATTTGAGGACCCTCCCCCAAAAAGGTGAGTTTTGCCCCATTTTACGACTTTTCTTGCCGCTGAAGTTGTGAAATTACTCACCTGATTGTTGGGTGTATTTGGCTTCCCCATTGATGTTGGCTTTCTGCTTTCTCTCTACTGCCTGCTGCTTCCTTGCCATCTTCTCTCTTTGGTGGACCCACTGTCTCCTTGCCTCCCCCTTGTTCTGTATGTGTCCAAAGGATGGGAGGAAATCTTCCAAAAGGCCAGATCCTGCTGGAGCTCAGCAATTGGTTGGCTGTGGTCTTGGAAGGAGGATCGGGCAGGAGCACCCTCTGGTGACCAGGAAGGAGAAAAGGAAGACGTGTTGAAAATGAGAATGTTCTCTGGCCACTTTAAATGGCACTTAGACTTATATACCGCTTCACAGTGCTTTCCGGCCCTCTTTCCAGAGTCAGCCTCTTGCCCCCAACAATCTGGGTCCTCATTTTACCCACCATGGAAGGACGGAAGGTTGAGTCAACCTCGTGCCAGTCAGGATCGAACTGCTGGCAGTGGGCAGCGGAGGGAGGGAAGGAAGGAAGGAAGGAAGGAAGGAAGGAAGGAAGGAAGGAAGGAAGGAAAAGACAGAGATGGAT
This sequence comes from Notechis scutatus, assembly GCF_049901735.1. Classification (NCBI taxonomy): domain Eukaryota; kingdom Metazoa; phylum Chordata; class Lepidosauria; order Squamata; family Elapidae; genus Notechis; species Notechis scutatus. The sequence goes on along the minus strand of NC_142022.1, from coordinate 724,872 downwards.
GGATGGATAGATTAGATAGACAGACAGGCAGACAGACAGAGCACTTAGACTTATATACCACTTCACAGTGCTTTCCGGCCCTCTCTAAGTGGTTTCCAGAGTCAGCCTCTTGCCCCCAACAATCTGGCTCCTCATTTTACCCACCTCAGAAAGACAGAAGGTTGAGTCAACCTTGAGCCAGTCAGAATCGAACTCCTGGCAGTCGGCAGAATTAGCCTGCAATATTTCATTCTATAACCACTGAGCCACCATGGCTCTTAAAGCTTAACATTTCAGCAGAATGGTGGAAAAAAGGCTGGGTGGTCCCCTGTTCTACTACTATTAAGGGCTGTAGTGGTAAGAAGACCAGTGGGTTGGACTAGATGATCTCCAGCTCTGACATTCTGTTTTTCCAATTCACAAGGCCATTTGGACACAGGCCCCAGGAAAACGTATAGCTAAAATTGTACAGATAGTTGTTGACTTAGGACCACAACGGAGCCCAAAATTTCTGACGTTGTGAGGCATTTGTCAAGTGAATTTTGCCCCATTTTACAACCTACCTTGCCATGGTTGTTAAGTGAATCATTGAAGTTGTTCAATTAGTAACTCGGGTTGTTAAGCAAATCTGGCCATTGACTTTGCTTGTCAGAAAGTCGCAAAAGGGGATCCCGTGACCCCGGGGACACTGCCATTGTCATAAGTGTGAGTCGGTTGCCAAGCGGCTGAATTTTGATCACATGACAGGATGGTCGTAAGTGTGAAAAGCGGTCCTAAGTTACTTGTTTTCAGTGCTGCTGTAGCTTTGGAACAGTCACTAAATGAACACTTGCAAATCGAGGACTACCTGTAAAGGTTCCGGTGGGTTACCTTGTTTTGCAGCTGGCGGTCCTCCTGATTATCTTTTAATCAATCTTTTAAAGCAGGGCTCTTCAACCGTGGCCCCTTTAAGACTTGTGGACTTCAACTCCCAGAATTCCTCAGCCAGCAAAGCAGGGGTTGTGGACTTCAACTCCCAGAATTCCTGGGAGTTGAAGTCCACAAGTCTTAAAGGGGCCAAGGTTGGAGACCCCTCTTTTAAAGCATTTACTCAGATGTGGAAGGATTCCTCCAGCTTCATGTAACAGCACAGTGGCTAAAGACGATGGACTCGGAGCGCTGCGGGTGGGTGGGCTGGAATGCCAGGTATTCCTGGGCCAATTCTGGAGTGGGATGGCTATTCCCGCTTCCTCGAGAGGACCAGTTCTTCCACTCTCCTGCCAGGTCTTCTCATCCACCTTACAGCAGGTTGAGGGCAGGTAAGTCAGCCTGGGGGAGGGGAGTCAGCCGGCCTTTGCAGCCGTTTATGACTGGGGAAAGGGCATCGCTTGGATTCCAGGTGGTCTGCAGTGGGTTTAGGAAAAGTCACCACGGCCAATTCACCATAGCTGACTCACTGCGGCCTACTCACTGCAGCCAATTTGCCATGGCCAACTTGCCACAGCCAACTCACCGCAGCCAACTTGCCACACCCAACTGACTGCAGACATTGCCACAGCCAACTCACTGTGGCCAACTCACTGCAGCCAATTCGCTATGGCCAATTCACAGCCAACTCACTGTGGCCAACTCACCACACCCAACTCACTGCAGACATTGCCACAGCTAACTCACTGTGGCCAACTCACTGCAGCCAATTTGCCACAGCCAACTTGCCACAGCCAACTCACTGCAGCCAATTTGCCACAGCAACTCACTGCAGCCAATTTGCCATGGCCAATTCATAGCCAACTCACTGCAGCCAACTCATGTGGCCACAGCCAATTCACTGCAGCCAATTTGCCACAGCAACTCACTGTCGCCAACTCACTGCAGCCAATTTGCCACAGCCAACTTGCCACAGCAAACTCGCCATGTCCAGCTCGTCATGGGACAATTCTCCATGGCCAACTCATTGTAGGACAACTTGCCACAGGACAAAAATGACATAATATGGAAGAAATGGTGGAATAGAATCATCAAAGAAAGGCTGCAAAAGGTGGGGGGGGGGCAGAATGAAACGTGAATGGCAAAAATTAAAATCATTTTCAAGAATTCAAACGGTTGAGATTGTCTTGCGGAGAGTTTTGCTGCGACGAATTGACTGCTGCGAATTGTCCCGTGGCAAGTTAGCTGTGGTGAGTTGGCCACAGCAAGTTGGCCATGGAGAACTGGGCAAGGCTAGTCCAGGGAAGAGAAGGACCAGCGGAGACAGGATAGCATCTTCCAATATTTGAGGGGCTGCCATAGAGAGGAGGAAGGGAATAAGCTATTCTCCAAGGCACCTGAAGGCCAGACAAGGAAGAATGGATGGAAACTGAACAAGGAGAGACTCAACTTGGAAATAAGGAGAAACTTTCTGACAGGGAGAACAATCAGCCAGTGGAACAGAAGTTGCCTTGGAAGTTGTGGGAGCTCCATGCCTGGAGGCTTTGAAGAAGAAGCCTGTCAGAAATGGTGTAGTCTCCTGCTTGGGCAGGGGGTTGGACTAGATGACCTACAAGGTCCCTTCCAACTCTGTTAATCTGTTGATTGTCCCATTCTGCCTTTAGCTGATGCTCCTGTGAGACCTTCAGGTCCAATGTGACCACACAGGTCAAACCAGGTTGGAGGCCTTACTCCCAGGCCAGAGTGAGGGATGCCACCCTCTGTTGTGGCTGGGAAGCCACAAGTGAAGGGCTGTGGACAGATGTGTGGAACCATGGCCACTTCTGCTCCCAGAGGTTCAACCATTTCGATCTTCAGCCCCAGCAGCTTTCTCAGGTGAACGGGTCAAATCCTAGATTGAAAAGTGTGTTACATGTATACGCTGCCCCAGGTTGCTGTGAGGCGAGCATCATAATAAACTATAAATTATTACAGGCAGTCCTCGACTTACAACAGTTCCTTTAGTGACCGTTCCAAGTTACAACAGCGCTGAAAAAAGTGACTTAGGGTCGTTTTTCACACTTACAACCTTTGCAGCATCCCCATGAATGTGATCAAAATTCAGCTGCTTGGCAACTGATTCATACTTATGACCGTTGCAGTGTTCCTGGGGTCACGTGATCCCCATTTGTGACCTGACCAGCAAAGCCAATGGGGAAGCCAGCTTCGCTTAACAGCGGGGTTACAAGAAAGGTCGTAAAAGGGGGGAAAGCTCACTTCACAAATGTCTCACTTCACAACAGAAACGTTGGCCTCGATGGCAGTCGTAAGTCGAGGACTCCCCGTATTTTTTCCCCCCCACCAGCAACGTCAGACAGAATTCTTAGGATTCCTTGACACTGAAACTGGTTTGAGAACTGGTTTGCTTTTGGCAGGTTCAGGAGCCTGGGGGCTGTTTCAGAAGTGAGGCCCGGCCAGATTCCTCTGCAGGGTTGCGTGGCGCAACCCTCCCCAGCCTGGAATGAGGGGACTGTAGGTTCTCGGTCAAAGGGATTCCGTGGACCCCCAAAACGCAAACATTGAGAACCCCAAGTTGACCTAATTAATTTAACACGATTGATTAAATAATCCAGGAGAGAAGCAACCTGGAATTCAGGAGAAATTTCGTAACAGTGAAAACAATTAACCAGTGGAACTGCTTGCACCAGAAGTTGTGGCTGCTCCATTACTGGAGGGTGTCAAGAAGAGACGGGACAGCCACCTGCCTGAAATGGTATAGGGTATCCTGCTTGAGCAGGGGGTTGGACTAGAAGACCTCTGAGGTGCCTTCCAACCCTATTATTCTATGTTTAGAATAACCCTGTTATTCTATGGTTGCAGGAACTGGGTATGGCCTGTCTAGAGAAAAGAAGGACTAGGGGTGACATGATAGCGGTGCTCCAGTATCTCAGGGGCTGCCACAAAGAAGAGGGAGTCAAGCTATTCTCGAAAGCATCCAAAGGCAGGACAAGAAGCAATGGATGGAAAGTAACCAAAGAGCTAAACAACCTGGAATTCGGGAGAAACCTCCTAACAGTGAGGACAATTAGCCAGTGGAACTGCTTACCACCAGAAGTTGTGGCTGCTCCGTCACTGGAGGCTTTTAAATAGAGACTTGGACAGCCACCCATCTGAAATGGTATAAGGTCTCCTGCTTGAGCAGGGGGTGGACTAGAAGACCTCCGATGACCCGCCCAGCTCTATTCTGATTAATAGATCATGAGTCGCATGCCTTAGGGCCCCTAATCTCCAACCTGGCTGAGGAATTCTTGGTGTTGAAGTCCGCCAGGCTTAAAGTTGCCAAGGTTGGAGACCCCTGAACTAGAAGATTTTCCGAACTCTGTTATTCTGCTACTCTGACCCACATTGTCCCTTTCCTGGTGGACAACTATGGAGGGGCTGAATCAGGGACTCCCTGCCCCTCTCACATCTATGTAGGCTTACTTGAAGGAAACCAAAGCCCTCCGCAACCTGGTCTCTGCGGAAGGCTTGGATTAGGGCAGGGGGTCGGCAACCTTAAGCATTCAAAGAGCCACAAAGTTCCCCCCATTGAATTCTGGAGCCGACCGGAAGTCCAGTTCCTCCTCCTAGCACGGCATCTTTTTCCCTCTACCTATCCTAACCCGAAAGCCCTATCAATTGTGGAGCGACAGGGAGCCGGAGTAGAAGGATGAAAGAGCCACATGCGGCTCCAGAGCTGTGGGTTGCCGACTCCTGGATTAGGAAAAGCCAAACGTAGATCACCGTCTGCTTCGCCAGTCTCCTTGACTCCCTACCTCAGCTCTTAACATCAGCAAGCTAAAACAAAACAAAAAGGTTGGCTGGCTGTTTGGATTACGTAGGGAGTTGGCAAGAAATAAATGAGCTTTTTAATCTTGAGCAGCAAACATTCAGCCTCGGCCCCTTTTCCTTTCACAATTCAGAGTTTGTCTCAAATCTGCCTCATCCAGCGTTCCTCATCTCTGCCCACACAACCAGGTTAAAAAATTGCCCGCTTGTTAACCCCCTTGGTTGGTTGATTCAGTCTTGCGGCCGTGGCCTGGAGTTTCGTGACCACCTCATGAACTTGACTCAACTGACTTAAACCGCATTCTGTCTTTCCTCCGTGAGGGTGTGTGCCTGTGTGCCTTCTAGTCGGTCGTGACACCCCCGATGACTGTCTAGAAAAATCCCCTGTGGTAATTTTTGGCAGGATTTCAGAAAGGGCTTGTCATTACCTCCTTCCTGGGGTGATGTGATGCCCCGGGGCGTGGCATAAACACAACACAATCAGATAATCAGTAGGAGTTCCTTTATTCACTCCAACTTTGCCCCCAATGTCCTGGCTGGAGAAAAACTCTCCCAGGAACAGCCTTTGGTTGCAGAGAATCAAGTCCAAAACGTGATCAACACAAACTGTAACTATAAGTCCAATCAAGGCAAGATGAGGTCATTAGTCCAGCAGGGCAGGAGCAGGAATTCCAGATGTGAAGGCACAGCAATAACTCAACACAGTTGGGAAGATGCCAGGAACGCAGATAACTTTGGTCAACACAAGATAAACTCACGTTTGCTCCCAGCAGCTGCCACACTCAGCTTGCATCTCTTTTAAACTCTCATTCCCAGCTGTGGCTAATGAAGGGGATCAGGGCCCTTTCCTTCTCTGTAAGCCACACAACCCACATTCCTCTCTTCTCCGTTCCTCCCTGCGTGCCTGAGGATGAAGAGGATGTGGGCCTGGGTCTTCCTCTGAACTCCCTCTCCCTTGTTCTACCTCTTCCCTGCTCTGCCCAGATGGACTTTGCCCGCCCCCAGTTTCTTCCAAGTGGGAGCCGCACTCCCACTCCCTGTCAACTGTTTGTCTTCCTCCTCGGATTCAGACTCCAACAGGGGCATGACAGTCAGGAATAGGCTCTAGGTGGCCCAGTTGGCTTTGTGCCTGGGGCAGAACTTGAACTCAGGGTCTCCCGATCTCTGTAGCCTGATGTTTCAACCAAACGGCCTCTCTTCCTTTCATTGCACTTCTTCAAAACTGAACTTGGTTGCTTAACAGTAAACGTGGATCCTTGTACTAGTCAGGGGTTTAGACTAGGTGACTGCCAAGGTCCCACCTGACATTCTGTGGTTCCATGGTTGTTCAGTGAACTGTGTTAGTCCTGAAAGTGGATTTAATACGCTACATATGTTTGGAATGGGATAGAGGGGAGGGGAGGAGTGTGGTGGTCTCTCATGAATGAAGACACTGAGGCGGTGTCTTGAAGCCAGATCGGGATGAGAGCACAAAGCAGACTCTGACACCCCCTTTTATTAGAAGCAATCCTTGTAACAATTTTGTTAGTGTCTTGTCACAAATGCATTACATCACACAAAATGCACTGCTCATTCACATAAGCATACAAAGCTGTAAAGTTTAAGTTTGCTACAATTCTGGGTAAGAAATGGCAACGTTCTGACCTTGTTCCTTGCTTCGTGTTACAGGCAACTACCAGAAGGCCCGTTGCCCTTGCACATACAAAGAACAGATAACAATTCCCACATCTCCTCTGTTTTTCTTTTTTAAGAGACAGGGAGTGTTTTAGTTCCAACCTTTGTCAGGCGCGTAGGCAAGAGTGCTGTGCATGCTGATGTTATCCATGGCGTTCATGACTTCTTCGACCATCACAAACATCTTGTCCTCGTCTGGATCGTCACAGGTTGGCTCTCCCATCTCATCTTCGGATGGCAGTGGTTCATATGTGTTAGTTATTTGTTGATTCCAGAGAGCCATTACCTGCGCAGTGGCTTTTTTCTCAGCCAAAAGGGATAAACTGTTAGAAATAGTGCGTACAAAGATAGGTAATATAATACATCCCGCAGCAATCATACCAATAAGCGCTATAATAGCTTGCAAAATTTTGGGAACCAGGATCCAAACATGTCTCTAAAATCAAGACCATTCCATGTTTGTACAGGTACATGCGCAATCTTGATCATTCTATCAGTAATTTGTTGAATAACTTTTCCACTATCATCTACCTCAATACAACAATTACTAAGGTTAAATTTTCCACACACTCCTCCTTCTTTGGCAAGGAGATAATCTAAAGCCAAGCGATTTTGCATAATATAAGTTCTAGACCAGGGATCCCCAACCTTTTCGATGCCGCGGCCCGGTTCCGGCGTCAGCTGGGCGCCGCGGCCCGGTTCCGGCGTCAGCTGGGCGCCGCCATCTTTTTGACGAAAAATCACTTCCGGTGGCGTCACGAAGTGATTTTCGTCAAAAATAAGCGGCGCCAGCGCTCCGGTGAGCTTTTTCGGGTAGAAATGAAAAGCTCACCGAAGCGCTGGCGCCGCCATCTTTTTGACGAAAAATTGCTTTTTTACCAAAAAGATGGCGGTGCCCAGCAACCAGCGGCCCGGTAAGGCTTGTTCCGCAGCCCGGTACCGGTCCGCGGACCGGCGGTTGGGGACCCCTGTTCTAGACAATGCACTTTCTTTAGCTAGTGTTTTCAAAGCAAGAGCAGTTTCATTGGTTATAATTTCTAATATAGCTTGCAACCTTATAATTCTATTGAGCATATATATGGGGGTATACCAATAGTTGTAAACAGTGGTGGCCCCCACGTTAGTCCCGGACACCTTTTGGAAGAGATATTTGTTTTCCTGTAGATAAGATCTTTGCCAGCTGTGTGAGCCGCAGGTAACTCCTGCAGCGTCGTTAGGACCTTGACCTTTGTTGATGGCAAAGCAAGCATCAAAACACACAGAAGTGTTAGTACCCCCCCGAGTGACATTATGGGCAATGTACCCATTTTTTGCTTGACTGGTTGAGGACATTGAGGCAAGGTCAGAGCTGGATCCTCCTTTGTAGGCATAGACATAGACATACAGCGAGGCGGTGATGGGCCCCACAGCCTTTGGTTCGTAGCATTGGATACCTTGTTTGGTGTAGCATCGTGCGTATTGAGTGTTGTTATGCAGACAAGGGGAGACTGTCATGGAGTTGCATTCAGGCTTCAAAGTATGATAGATCTGGGTGGATTGGGTCTTCGTTCCGCTGCGAGTAGTTTTGATGCAGGCGTCGCAGGAGGATGGGGTGGCTGTCGTATCGGCAGGAACGATGTGGAAGCCCAGGAAGCAAATGATGAATGCAGCGGGCAGCTTCATGATGCTGATGTAGGCAAGGCTGGTTTGGGTAGAAAAGGCCTTACTTGTCGTCCGGGGACCCAGATGGTGGTGTTGCTGTAGGAAACAGCAGCGTACCCTCGTCCCCAGGTTATAAGTTCAGCAGGTCCATGCCATGTGGGATCTGGCAGCTGTCAAAAGTAGACTGGAGGTCTAGGTTCAGGATGAGGCGAAGAAGCGAAATGACGTGATGCCGCCGAGCATGGGGGGAATCCGGACTCATTGAGGAAGTTAAGAGTAAATAAACAAACATTTAATGCATTCTGGAGTCCTGGCAACCCTGTGACAGTCTTAAATTTGAATTTAAACTGTCTGGCCAAGGCTTTTTTGTTTTGATGAAAATAGCTATGACTGTCCCAGGGTGTTTGTTGTGAAAGAATCATGCAAGAGATGGCGCTGTCTGTGGTTGCAGCTGCGGCTGCCGCATCAGCCATATCATTGCCCTCTTGCAAAGGGCCGGGAAATGGCTGATGACTGTGGATATGAGCAACATAGTAGAGATGAGAGCGATTAACAAGCAGGGTTTGTAAGGCAAGAAATTGTTGTAATAAGTCGGGCTGTAACAGTGGGGAGAGATAAGCATACACGATGTTCTTGATTAAGTAAACAACATACAAGCTATCTAAAATTAAGTTAAAAGGTTGGTGTTTGAATTCAGCGAACGCAATGATAGCAGCAGCCAATTCAGAGCGTCGCGCAGACTTTTGAGGAGAGGTTATTTTTGTTTTCCAATCGCTATCTATTTTCCAAACACATGCCCCATATTTTTTTCCTCCGTCGGCGTAGACAGTAATTGCCGAAGAGATAGGGCCGGGCGCTTCTTTTGTAGCCAATTCAAAGGGAACAGTTTTTAACAAAGTTAGCCTCCCATGGGGGGGGGGGGGGATGGCACGAGATTTTCACTGGCCAGTCCCCCAGCACTGACTGGAGAGATTCAGAGTTGATCAGCAGGGTATCCCAATCTGACAGGGACATGGGGACATACAGTACACTTGGCTCTATCCCAGCCAGGGATTTGCTGCGTTGGCGACTCTTACTAATTAGCACAGTGTATAAAGAAGCTTTTGTACTAAGAGATTTTTTAGGGGTGTGAGGAAGATGTATCCATTCTAAGATAAGGAGGTTGTTAGTATGCTGAGACTGTTGGGTTAATACAGCAGTAGGTAAGGAGGGGGTATTAAGCAAGATTAAGGAAATAGGAGCATTGTTGTGACATCGGTCGACCCACCTTTTCTGCATAATGTGCTGTATGTCCTGGGTGATTTTTAATTGATGATCTGTAAGGGTAATTTTATCCCCTGGAGTGGTTCCTCTCTTTAACACATCAAACAGGGGGCTGAGCATGTGTGTAGTGATGCCAAAATAGGGACGGGTCCAATTAATAGCCCCTAAATATTGTTGTAATTGTACGAGGGATGTCTACACAATGGCATCACGTGTGGATGGACTGAAACTTGTATATCAAAAATATGAAAAAGAAAAGCAAGAAGGGAAAGATGTCCTTGGCACTCCCTTCCAATTTTTAGAAATGGCGGCCTGTACTCATGTAAAGCTGAATGAGCAACAGAACGACTGGGACAAAGAAGAAGCCATCTTTGATGAACAAGTGACTTTGGTTGGGGAAGAAAAAAAAGAAAGAGAAAAAGGAGGAGAAGACTTTAAGGCCTGGAAAACAACCCAAAAGCAAGGGAGAAAGAAAGAGACGAGAAGCCTTAATGGTGGGGAGCAAGATGCAAAGAAGCAGAAGTTCTCCAGAGATAATAGACAAATTCCACTGAAAGAGGGATTCCAGAAAGGCACACAAGACCGCACTTCTACACCTGCATCCAGAAATAACCATAGAAAACTGGAAACAACATGCAATTCAAAATGTGACAAAATACTCAGTATAATCTAGTGAAACCTTTGCTAAGAAAAGGGGAGTACTGTAATGAAACAATGATTTAAGACATGGGATGTGGGGGGGGGGAAACAATTTTGGAAAGCATGTGTTCCCACAAAGGCATGATATCTAACCGAAAGGGGTAAAATGTTTAAGAAATAAATGATTGTCAACATCAATGATTAGACTATGTTATCCCAGCGAAACCTTTTGTGAAATGAGAGACCTGAAGTAGGAGAAGGGGGAACACTGCAATGAAATAATGATCTATAATATATGATGTGGTTTAATTGAAAAGCAATGCACCAAATGTTCAAGACACAAATGAACATCAACACTAATGGATAAACCTGTATTGGTTTTAACAATACTGTATAATTTCAGAACGCACCAGACAGAATCCCAATGCAAATTATGTGTTTTATATTAAGTATTATAAATATAGGGGAAAGAGATAAAGGCATCACACTCCATTTAGTGCACAGGAGAAGTTTTTCTTCAAAGAAGAAATACACTATGATTCGAATTGAGAGGAGATAAACAAAATAAAATTGAGAAAATTCAAAAGAGAGGAGAAGTTATGTAGAAAATTGAAAATGCCAATAAGATATGGAATGGTATGTAAAATGAATATGAATTTGAATTTGTGTATGTACCAAGAGTTTTGACCCGGGACTAAGCAACTTTCAGAAAAGAGATTTTTTATGCTTTTATGTTTTGTGTTTCTGTGTATTTATGTTTTGTATGTCTTTAAAAATTAATAAAACTTGTTAAAAAAAAGAAAGGTTAATGGCTGAGAGTTTTGAGGAAGGATGAAGCAGATCAGGAACCACAGAGATTCCTTTGAGGAGGGCATGAGGGTGAGTCATTCTAGCTGCAAGATTAGCAGGTACATCTGAATAAAATTGAATTTTTATAATATTTGTATAATCCTGATCAATAATCCCTGGAATCACAAAAAACCTTTCATAGAAGCTGAGGATCGAGGCAAGGCCAACTCTTCTGAAAAAGAGCAGCACCTCCCTCTGGGGCCCGGCATTGGGATTTGAAATCGCCAGGCTTCCCACGATTGAAACAGTTCCCAGTAGGTTTAAGACCCTTTTGCAAAGCTACAGCCAAGGTCTCCATGTTATAAAATTGCAAACTTACTACAGCACAAGCTTTAATCAAATCTGCCAAGGTTGCCTCCCTTCGCGCGACCAAAGGCTGCAAATTTATTGCCTGCTGCTCCACAGTTGCAAACTGTCCTGCCCCATAGATTTGATCAGGTATATACAAACCCTCTAAATTATTTCCTCTGTTAATTGCTTCTCTTTGATATTCTGCATCAAATACCATGTATTGTGTCCCGTTCAAAATCATTCTCATTAATTCTTTCCAATTTTGTGGAATCATCTTTTGAGCTTGCCCCAGACTGTGAAGCAAACTTTGAATGCCAAATTCCCTCACATATTTCTTTAAAAGAGATAAAGGCAGTGGATTCCAGACAGCCTGTAAATTTACTGCATTATCAATTTGCCTCTGAACTGGGAAACAATTGCATGGAGTCAATCTCCCCCCCCCCACTCCAGCTGTCCTGTTTGAAAAGCTACTTGCAGAGCTGTTTGAACTCTTCCAGCATGGGGTGTATTTATTTTAGGATTTCCCACCCTGACATCTCCTGATGGATTTTTAGGAGCTGTTGGGGGAGATTTACTGACCTCATTTGCCTTCAGGGGGGCAGTCGGTTTAAAAGACACAGGCGTCACAGCAGGGGGCAAGAGTTGTACAGCAGAATTCACATAGGGAGGGGGTGCAGAAAGGGGGGCAAGTAGGGGTTGCTCTAGAAAGGAGAGAGTCTCAAAAATCACCCTCCAAGCAATTAATATAGATAGATGAAGGGGCTTTTGGACTTGCATGAAGGTGTTTTCCAATCTCCTTCCATACTGTAGTTTTGATACTACCTTTAGCCGGATAAAAAGGGCAGTGTTGCCAAATGTATTCTAGGAGTTCCTCAATAGAGGTTTTTGTGAGGGGGGCTTGAAGGGAGCCCCCTTTTTAAAGGTAAAAAAATTTGGTTTGGTTAATTTTCTTAGTTCCTCAATGTGCAATTTCTGGTCCCGAGAGAATCCTCCACCCATACTCACGAGGGATCCACGGCGATCGCCTGCGATCGAATCAGGGATGAGGTGCACCAAGGCTATGCCAGCCGATGAGTATGGATGGTCCAAAGACGTACCACCTCGCAGATGATCACGTCGGGGTCACCAGTTGTGGTGGTCTCTCATGAATGAAGACACTGAGGCGGTGTCTTGAAGCCAGATCGGGATGAGAGCACAAAGCACTCTGACACCCCCTTTTATTAGAAGCAATCCTTGTAACAATTTTGTTAGTGTCTTGTCACAAATGCATTACATCACACAAAATGCACTGCTCATTCACATAAGCATACAAAGCTGTAAAGTTTAAGTTTGCTACAATTCTGGGTAAGAAATGGCAACATTCTGACCTTGTTCCTTGCTTCGTGTTACAGGCAACTACCAGAAGGCCCGTTGCCCTTGCACATACAAAGAACAGATAACAATTCCCACAGAGGAGAGACAAGGGACAGAGAGGAGAAGAGAAGAGAAAAGAGAAGGAGAAAGAGAGGGAAGAGAAGGAGAGAAGCGAGGAGAAAGAAGGAGAGAAAGGGGAAAGGAAGAGGAGAGAAAAGTGAAGGGGAGGAGAGAAAAGAAGGGAAAGGGAGATAGAGAAGAGAAAAGAAGGGAAGGGGAGAGGTGAAGGAGAAAGGAGAGAAAAGGAAGGGGAGGGGGAAGAGAAAAGAAGGGGAGAGGAGGAAATGGGATGGGAAAGAAGATAGAATGAAGAAAGGAGAGAAGAGAAGAGAAAGGGGAGAAGAGAGGAAAGGAGAGAGGGAAGGAGAGAAAAGAGAAAGGGAGATAGGCAAGGAGAGAAAAGGAAGGGGAGGGGGAAGAGAGAAAAGGGGGGAGGAGGAAAGGGGATGGGAATGAGGAAAGAAGGAGAGGAGAAAAAAGGGAAGGGGAGAAGAGGAGAGAGATCATAGGGCTGGAATGGACTTTGGAAGTCTTCTGATCCAACCCCCCGCTCAAGAACCGAGTCTTGATACCATCATGGACAAATGGCTGTGCAATTTCTTCTTGGAAACCTCCAGTGATGGAGCATCCACAGCGTCTGGAGGGAAGCTCTTCCATGGATTAATTGTTTTCCCTGTCGGGAAGTTTCTCCTTAGTTCTAGGTTGGATGTCTCTTTGAGGAGCTTCTACCCGTTGCCTCTTGTCCTAGAGAATTAAGTCACTGCCTCTTCTCTTTGAGAGCCCCCTCAAGTACCGGGAGAAAGCTACCATGTCACCCCTAAATGTTCTCTTTATTAGACTAGACACGCCTCTGTCCCTCTATGCTGTTGGAGATCTATCAACATCCTTCTGGATCTTGAACCTGCCTTACCAAGCTTTAGCAATTCAAGGTGATCCAACTCCCACCAAGAATTGACCAACTGCTTCTCAGATGCTTCCCAATAAGACCGGTAGGTGCCGCCTTGGGTTACGAGCTTTAGTCTTTAAGTGGCAACTAATTCTTGGCAAATTTCTGCCTGCCCGTGTTTACTGTGAGTTGTTCCTTACGAAAAAGGGGAAACTCATTTTTGAAACAACAAAACTGGACACCAGTCTTGGGTTTTTTCTGTCATATTTGTTTTGCAACTGACCATTTGATCTCTGAATAAGCCTTTGTATGTTTGAGGTGCCGGCTGTGATTTTTCAGAAACAAGATCTCCCTTTTTAGCAATTCACCAATTTCTTTTTCCCAAGCAGGAAAGAGACGGGTGTGACAAACCACAAGCAAAACCATGTTTCTCATCCAGGTGATCTTTTAATAGTTCCCAGCCAGAACAACAGGTAGCGAAGAATGGGAAGGTCTTAGCATGCTAGGAAAGCCCCTGTTTGCAATATAATTCTCATTCGTTTTCAGAAAACAGAACAGTTCCTCGTTGCGAGTCAGTCATTCCTTTTGGTAGAAGTTTGGGGATCACCTAGACTGGAGGGATGATGAAGAGCAGCCTCATCAACCTCTCTTCTGGCCAAGCGGTGTTGGCCAAGCACAACCATCATGGCAGCCATCTGATGAAGGTAGCCATGTCTCCTGAATCAGGTCTATGACAATTTGCCATAGCCAACTCACCACGGCCAACTTACTGTGAGACAATTCACTGTTCGACAAGAGTTACACTAATATCGAAGAAATGGGGGCATAGAAGCATTAGAGAAAGAATGCAAAAGGAGGAACAGAATGGAGTGTGAATGACAAAATATAAAAAAATAATAATTTATTTTGAACACTTGAATTGTTAAATTGTCCAACAGCGAGTTGGCTGCAGCGAGTTGGGCACAATAAATTGGCCATGGTCAGTTGGCCATGGCGAGTTGGCCATGGCGAGTTAGCCATAGGGAGTTGGCTTGGAGAGTTGTCCACAGAATGTTGGCCATGGCAAGTTGACATGGCAAGTTGTGGCGAGTTAGCCATGGCAAATTGACTATAGAGAGCCATGGAGAGTTGGCTATAGAGAGTTGACCATAGAGTGTTGGCCATGGCAAGTTGACCATAGAAAGTTAGCCATGGCGGGGTGGCCATAGAGAGTTGGCCATGGCAAGTTGTCTGTGGAGAGTTGGTCATGGCGAGTTGGTTGTCCTATTCCATCCTGAATCATTCTGGAAGATTTGCAGAGGGAAATCCGGAGCCTTCTAGGCTGAGCCACGCCCTTGGAAGGAAGATGCTTCCTCTTCCATGGCTGACAGGAGGGAAGGCGCACGAGTGTCCAGCAGTCAAAGGGTTTTAAAAAGAGTGACTTCCTAATAAACGCCAGATGCCACTCTGCCAAGGGCACTTATTGTGAAAGAAGTGGAAAGACTGAGACTCAGAACTGGGCTGATTTGGCAAAGTTTGAAAGATCTAAATTGGAAAATGGGACGTGAATGTCTGTCAATCATGGAGAAATGTGGATTTCAATAAACAGCAGCTGGAAACAGTGCAGGTACTCATCCAACTTGCAACAGTTCATTTAGTGACCGTTCAAAGTTGCAATGGCACTGGGAAAAGTGGCTTACGGCTGCTTTTCACAGTTACGACCTTTGCATGATCATGTGATCAAAATTCGGCCACTTGGCAACTGGATCATATTTATGAACTTTGCGGTGTCCTGGGGTCATATGATCCCATTTTACGTCCTTCCAAGAAGCAAAGTCATTGGGGAAGCCAGATTCACTTAACAACCTGGTGACTTACCTTATCAACTGCAGTGATTCACTTAACAGCTGTGGCAAAGAAGGTTGTAAAATGGGGCGAAACTCGCTTAGCAAACATCTCCACTTAACAACAGAAATCCTGGGCTCAGTTGTGGTCACATCTCCACTTAACAACTGCAGTGATTCACTTAACAGCTGTGGCAAAGAGGGTTGTAAAATGGGACGAAACTCTCTTAGCAAACATCTCCACTTAACAACATTTTAGGAATCTTTTTGGCAGACCGAGGTTTCCACTCGCACCGGAGTATCTTAGGGCAAGCCCTATAAGTGCCTCACATGGACTTTTGAAATGCAGAAATGTTGCAAAATTAGATACAGCCTCTGCAGCCCTGTCCAATGTTTTGGGGAAGAAAAGGGGGTGGCAGAGTCACACAAAGCAGCTGACTCAAAATTGGGAGCAACCACAGGAAGCCACGTAAGCATGAGCCACTGCACCAGCTGCATTCACTCAACATGCCCGGTTTGGTTGTTAAGCTCATCCTCTCCTTGGAATTGCCCAATGCGTGAAGCCATGAAAACAGTTAGGACGGCAGAACAAGGAAGCCCACTCAAGATGGAATATAAAGTTAAGGGCAACCCACGGAGAATCGAAAGGGTGCAGAAAAGAGCAACGGAGATGACCACAGGGCTGGAAGGTAGCGGGA
Organism: Notechis scutatus; assembly: GCF_049901735.1. Lineage (NCBI taxonomy): Eukaryota > Metazoa > Chordata > Lepidosauria > Squamata > Elapidae > Notechis > Notechis scutatus. The sequence goes on along the minus strand of NC_142022.1, from coordinate 709,003 downwards.
ACGGTTGCAGGAATGGTTGAGGGTGTCTAGTTGAGTGAAAAGGAGGACCAGGGGTGACATGAGCCAGAATAAGAAGCAAGGAGAAGAGAAGATACAGAATGGAGAGGAGAGGAGAGGAAGATGAGATATTGGAAGGAATGGAATGGAACAGAATGGAACAGAATAATAGAATTAGGAATAGGAATAGAATAGGGAATAAGAATAAAATAGAACAGAAATAGAGTAGAATAATAGAATAGAATCATACAATAGAATCAGAATAGAATAGAATAGAATCATAGAATAGAATCAGAATAGAATCAGAATAGAATAGAATAGAATAGAATAGAATAGAATAGAATAGAATAGAATAGAATAGATGTTGGAAGGAATAGGATAGAATAGAACAGAATAGGCACTCACGACTTCTTTTTTTTAATAAAAGTTTTTATTTTTAAGACAAACATACACAAACAAAACATAAAAACATAAAACCACCTTCCATTTTATATACATACAGTGTGTCAGTTAGTTACAAGTCTTTTGTGCTATCCTTTCATAGTCATTACTCATAGTTTGTATAGATTTTCACATTGTCAAACTAACATATGCTTATATATTTATCAGTTATTAATCATCCATGACTAAACTATTTATTCCATCATTTTATACGAGATATTCCAAATTTTATTCTGAAATTTATATTGTACTTTCATCCAATGGTTATATATGTCTTTATTATATTTTATATCCATCTATTGAACTTCTATTACAAAATTATCTAATCTATTAACATTACCATGTCTTTTTGTCCAACCATTGATAAAACAAATCCCATATCATATAAGATTGCTTATCTTCTTGCTCTCTAATTTCAGGCACCCACAACTTCTGAAGGCCAGTTCTTCCACTGGTAAATGGTTCGCACTGTCAGGAAAAATCTCCTTAGTGTTAGGCTGGTTCTCTTCTTGATTAGTTTCCATCTATTGTTTTCTTGCCTCCCTTTCCGTATTTTGGAAAATAAGTTGACCCCCTCTTCTCCATGGCAGCCCCTCAAATATTGGAATATCACCCCTAGACCTTCTCTTCACGACTAGCCACACCCAGTTCCTGCAACCGTTCTTCGTATGTTTTAGCCATTCCAGTCCCCTAATCATCCTGGTTGCTCTTCTCTGCACTCTTTCTAGAGCTTCAACATCTTTTTTTTGTGTGTGTGTATCAGGGCAACCAAAACTGGATGCCGTATTCCAAGTGTGGCCTTACACAGGCCTTATAAAGCGGTATTAACACTTCACGTGATCTTGATTCTATCCCCCTGTTGATGCAGCCTAGGATCACGACGGCTTTTTTGGCAGCTGCAGCACACGGCATATTTCAGTGGTTGTTTACTAGGACTCCTAAGTCCCTCTGGCAGTGGGCTGCTGTTGAGCCAGCTTCCAGCAATAAGTCTTAAATCTGCCACGGCTTCATTCTTTTAAGAGGGTGGGGGGGAATGCCAACCTCGCCCTGTGGAGAATGAAGACCTGTTTTCAGTTTCCTGGAACAAGCAGTGTGGATGCCAAGCGTCCAGGACGGAGAGAGAACAAACAAAGTGGCATGTCATCTTCTCTCACTCCTTAAATGATCTGCAGAAATGACCTTGCAGGTATGTAGGGGTGAGATTCACAAATCCCAGCAACCAGTTTTCTGCCTGGTTGCTGGGTGGGTGTGGCCATGGTGGGCGTGGCCTACTGGAATTTCCGGGAGGGGCGTTTTTCCCCTTCCCCTTCCGGAGGCTTCCCTCGGGACTCTGGGAGGGCGAAAATGGCCTCCCCCGGGCTCCAGAAGACGGAAACAGGCCCGTTTCCGGACTTCCAGTACTTCTGGGAGGGCCGTTTTTCCCTCTCCCAGAGCCTCCGCGCATACCCTGCACTTACCTGCATCGAAAGTGGGCTGCATGGAGACTCTGGGGAGGGGAGGGGAGGGAGGGGAGGGGCCAGCCATTCGGTTCCACTACCGGTTCGTCGAACCAGATGTAACTTTAACATCCAGTTTGGCCGAACCAGCTCGAACCGGCTGAATCCCACCCTTGCAAGTATGTAATGCACAACTTTAATAGCTGCATTCACATATTTGTGAAAGTCACAACTACACAGCCAGGGGAGAGGGAAGAAATAAGACCCCTCCCCAGAATGGCCCTTTTGCTAATGCTTTGGATAATGCGCTCTGAACGCGGCTAGAGAGAATCTTGCACAATCTAGAATCTAAAACAACCCTTTTATTATTATTATTTTTTACTGTGGTTTGCCGCTTCTACATTTTGTTTCATGTACAGTAGTCCTCGTCATACGACCACAATGGAGGCCCAAATTTCTATGCTTGAGTGAGACATTTGTGATGTGAATTTTGCCCCCTTTTACAACTTTTCTCCCCATCGTTGTTAAGTGAATCGCTGCAATGGTTAAGTTAATGACAGGGTCATTAAGTGAATCTTAATTCCCCCTTGAGTTTGCTTTTCAGAAGGTCGCAAAAGGGGATCGCATGACACAGCGACCGTCATAAATACGAATCAGTTGCCAAGCACCTGAATTTTGATCACGTGAGCATGGGAATGTTGCAATGGTCATAAGTGTGAAAAACGGTCATAAGTCACTATTTTCAGTGCTGTGTTTTCCTTTTGCGACCTTCTGACAAGCAAAATCAGCGGGGCAGTAGCCAGATTCACTCCACTGCAATGTTTCACTGAACCCCTGGAGCAAGGAGAAAGGTCCTAAAATGGGGGCAAAACTCCCTTAATGAATGTCTCACTTAATAACAAGAGAAATTATGGGCTCCATTGCGGTCGTAAGTCAAGGACTACCTATAAACTAAGCACTTACAGGACAGGTTTTGGAAAGGGGAGTCAGGGGCTACAGACTATAAGTCCTGATTTAGTTCTCAACGTTTTTCTACTTAGATCTGCAGGGAGTATTTCTCACAAACAGGAAAGAGTCCGATTTAAGAAGGTTGGAAGGAACCTTGTGGGTCATCTAGTCCAACCCCCCACCCCCCACCCAACACCTTTTCTGACAGATGGCAGTCCAGCAAAGTGTTGGAAATGTCATCAGATACCTGGATCATACTACCATATGTGGTGGACATGCATTGACGCTAAAAAATATTGGACTAGAATGCACACGTGGTTGGAAAAAATGATAAAACAACTAATAGACTTAAAACCAGAGACATTTTTATTGGGAATTTTGCCTGAAGGTTACAATAAAGAGATAATGTATTTGATTATCAGTGCATTAACAGCAGCTAGAATTGTATTTGCACAAAATTAGAAAAATGAGAAAATTCCGACAGAAGAGGAAACAATTAAGAAAATAATGGAATGTGCAGAAATGAGTAGATTGACAATGGCAATTAGAGAACAGGAAGAAAAAGATTATTATAAAATTTGGAATTTATTTTATGAATGGCTAGGTAGAAGAGTAAGAAGTTGAAACTTGTAACAATAGTATATCGTAATTGATTGAGTTATATTGAGTAAGAGAATGAATATAATTTAGGTAAGGATGTAATAAATTTTTGAAAGTTAATAATTACAATGTTAAGGATAATATAACAATTGACAAATGTAATATAAAATATTGATTAGAATGGTTATAAATATAAACAATCAAGAAATGTGTGATAATATTATTATGTGCACAAGATATATGTACCCAACCGACACATTGTAGAATCAGAAGATGGTTTTATTTGTTTGTTTTTGTTTTTATAAATAAAAACACTTTTTCAAAAAAGGAGAAAAGACTGGACAGCCGCTTGTCTGAAATGGTGTATTTTATTTTTATTTAATTTGATTTGTCAATCACTTACAAGATAATAGATATAAGAATAAACATAGTTATGAATACATGAAATGGATGCATATAAGAAAAATAAAAGAAACAATAGGACAGGGACGGTAGGCACATTGGTGCGCTTATGCACGCCCCCTACAGACCTCTTAGGAAAGGGGTGAGGTCAATAGTAGAAAGTCTAAGTTTTTGGGGTTTGGGGAAGAAACCACAGAGTCAGGTAGAGTATTCCAGACATTGACCACTCTGTTGCTGAAGTCGTATTTCCTGCAATCAAGTTTGGTGCGGTTAACCTTGAGTTTGTATCTATTGTGTGCTCTTGTATTGTTATGATTGAAACTGAAGTATTCATTGACAGGTAGGACATTGCAATGTATGATTTTATATACTATACTTAGATCGGACCGAAGGCGGCGTAGTTCTAGGTTTTCTAGGTCTAGAATTTCGAGTCTGGTGGCATAAGGTCTTCTGCAATGAGTAGAGGAGCGGAGAACTCTTCTTGTGAAATATTTCTGGACTTTCTCCACTGTGTTAATATCAGACACATGTGGGTTCCAGACTGAGGAGCTGTATTCGAGTATTGGTCTAGCAAATGTTTTGTATGCTCTAGTTAGTAGCGTGATATTACTGGAGAAAAAGCTACGTAGGACTAGGTAACAACTCTTAATGCCTTTTTGGTTATGTACTTACAGTGGGCTCTAGCACTTAAGTCATTAGAGATGAGTACTCCAAGGTCCTTGACAGAGTTTGGATCCTCAACAAGGTCTTGACTATTCAGCCTGTATTTTATTTTCTGATTTTTTTTGCCAATATGTAGGACAGAGCATTTATTTGTTGAGATTTGAAGTTGCCATTTGTTTGACCATTCTGATACATAGTCAAGGTATTTTTGGAGGGTAGCAGTATTGTCCGTGGTGTTGAATAGCTTTACATCATCAGCAAAGAGAACTCTTAATATGATCACAGAGGTCATTTATGTAGAGTATGAAGAGAGAGGTAGGGTGTCCTGCTTGATCAAGGGGGCTGGACTAGAAGACCTCCAAGATCCCTTCCAACTCTATTCTGATTGATTGAAATAGATCCCCTAACGTTGCTTTTCAACGTCCGCAACAGCGCTGAAGAAGTCAATTGGCGCGCGAGGTGGAAAAAAAGGAGCTGTCCCTTTAAGTGGAAGCCACGCCCCTTTCCTAGGAGTTTAAAAGAGCCTGGAATGCGGGAGGACGACGAGCTTTAACGCCGGGCGGGTTCGGCGCTGCTGGCAGCTTCTCTGAGGGAAAAGGGGCGGAGTCAGGGGCGGAGCCGAGGGCGCGGCGTCGCCCGTGAAGCGCAGAGCGGACAGGCCTCTCTGGCGCCGCCTAGAGGCGAGAGAAGTCGCTGCCGCTCCCAGGAAAGCAAAACTCTGCGAATCCGCCCCGGAAAAGCTATTCGAAGTGCTCGTCCCGACACGCGTTGACTGGACCCCTTTGCAGGGGTATTTCTGCGGGCGTCTGGGGCCGCGTCATGCTGAACCAGGTTAGTGGAGGACCCGGCGGCTGCATCCTGGCTAGTGGGGAGTCCTGGTTATTTATTTTATATTATATTTTCCTATTAGTATCATTTTATAAAGCCTTAGGAAGGAGACAGCTGGAATTTTGCATCCAGTTTTGGGTCCCCACGTTGCAAAAAGAGATGTTGAGACTTTGGAAAGAGTGCAGAGAAGAGCAACTAAGATGATTTAGGGAACTGGAGGCAGAAACATAGGAAGAACAGTTGCAGGTATGTCTAATTTAATGAAAAGAAGAACCAGGGGCAACGTGATAGTATTCCAGTATTTGAGGGGCTGCCACAAAGAAAAGGGGGTCAGCTTATTCTCCAAAGCACCAGAAGGCAAGACAAGAAACAAGGATTGGAAGCTAACCAAGGAGAGAAGCAACTAGAATTAAGGAGAAATTTCCTAACAGTGAGAACAATTAGCCAGTAGAACTGCTTGCCACCAGAAGTTGGTGCTGCTTCATCACTGGAGGTTTTAAAGAAGAGACTGGACAGCTACCTGTCTGGAATGGTGTATGATCTCCTGCTTGAACAGGGGTTGGACTAGAGGACCTCCAAGGTCCCTTCCAGCTTGATTCTGATTCATATGTTTAGTCAGTAAATGAGTTAAGAGTGCTGGAGTAATCAGCTCTAACTTGGTTTGCATCCCTTTTCAAGCCTTGGTTTGTTTAAACCCCCCCCCTTTTTTTTTGCACAAATCGCAGTTCAGGTGTGATAAACCAGGAACTCTCTTTTTACAAACATCGGTGGATAAGTTTTGTGAACTTTAATAAGCATGTTATGCCTTAATGCTGTGTGAGCCTCCCTTGCAGGAGAGGGGTGTGCCTTTAATGTTGTATGTGAGAATGCAGATACAGGTACGGTAGTCCTCGGCTTACGGCCAAAATGGAATCCAAAATGTCTGTTGGTAGGCTCAATGAGGTTTGGCCCATTTTACGACCTTTCTTGTCACAGTTGTTAAGTGAAACCGTGCAGTGGTTAAGTTAGTAACTTGGTTTTTAAATGAATCTGGTTTCCCCATTGACTTTGCTTGTCAGAAGGTCACAAATAATCACATTGATCAACCAACGTCATAAATATGAGTCAGTTGCATGTGACCTCAGGATGCAAACCGTCATAAATATGACCCTGCCACCATCATAAAGAGGATGGTGACCGCGGGGATGTGATCATTATGACCCACGGTCTTAAATGTGAAAAATGGTCATCAGTCACTTTTTTCAGCGGTATTGTAACTTGGAACGGTCACTAAATGAACTGCACTACCCGTATGGGGATTGAGACATGCTGATGCCATTCTGTGTCCACACAACACCCTACCTGGCTTTGCAAATAGGGTGTCCACAGCACACGTAATGCTAAAATGTGAGGATGGCATATTGGGATGGTTCACACAATGCATTTAGAAGGACAATAATTTTCCCCATCTGAGCCACAGATTACTCGGCGCCTGTTTAATCCTGCTGAGTTTGTGTTCTCAGCTGCTCTGTATTATTTTACCCTCCTAGCTTTGAGTATCCCTTTAAGCGTGTGATTTGTTTGCTTTAGATATATTATTAGTGTATTTTATGACTAGGCTGTTGCATCTACCTTTATTTAGTAGAGATAGTCCTCAGCTTACGAGGACAATTGAGCCTGGAATGTATGTTGCTAAGTGAGAAATCTGTTAAGTGAGTTTTGCCCCATTTTTCTTGCCACGTTTGCTAAGGGAATCGGTGTCGTCGTTCAATTAGAAACACAGTTGTTTAAGTGAATTCTGACTTCCTTGTTGATTTTGCTTGTCAGAAGGTCACAAAAGGGGATCACGTGACCCCCCCCCAGGGACACTGCAACCGTTGTAAATATGAATCAGTTGTCAAGCATCCCAATGTAAACCACGTGACCATGGAGATGCTGCAAAGGTCTTATGTGTGAAAAATGGTCATAAGTCACTTTTTTCAGTGGCGTCGTAATTTTGAAAGGTTGCTAAAAGAACTGTTGTCAGTAGAGGACAACCTATATCATGATATTTAAAAAAAAAATTAATGCAAGATAGTTCACAAACCTCAGAAGTCCTTTCTTTTCCCCTTGAAGGATTCTGGTTCTTTCCTGCTCGCAGTCTCAAAATGTTGAGTTATTTGACTTAACTAGGATCAGCTCACCTGGGTAAATATGCTGTGTGAATGCAGGCTCTTTAAATCAGGGGTCTCCAACCTTGGCCACTTTAAGATTTGTGGACTTCATCTCCCAGAATTCCTCAGCCAGCTTTGCTGGGAGTTGAAGTCCACAAGTCTTAAAGTGGCCAAAGTTGGAGACCCCTGATTTAAATCCACCCTCATTGTACATGCTTCGTCTGATTCTTCAGGCTGGGGAAACCCTCCCACACCACGTACCTTTTTTTTTGGGGGTGAGCTGTTCTACCTAAAGAGTGGGTTTCACCTGTGAGGAGGGGGGTGGTGGAGATTGGATGACGTGTTGCAGCAGGTGCACAGAAAGTCCGGGAAAGTAAATTTTTGGCAAGCAATTGCATTTTTTTTGGCTTGTTCCTGATTGTTCAAGCCAAGAATGTTGAAGGAGGAAACTCGATGGTTCAATGGCCATGATAAAATTTAGTGCATTCAAGATCCCTCATGCATGATTAAAGTTACTGTCATGAGCCTCTGCCCTAAACTTTCATTTTGAATCTGGGCAAAATGAAATATTAGCATATTTATATATGGTAAGAAATGTTAGCATAAATATAGGCTAATAAAAAAGGAGGGACGGGATTTGTGTGTGTGTGTGTGTGTGTGTGTGAGAGAGAGAGAGAGAGAGAGAGAGGTCAGGTATAGGTGGTCCTTGACCTACGACCACAATCGAGACCAAAATTTCTGCTGCTAAGTGAGACGTGGAGTTTTGCCCTGTTTGACGACCTTCCTTTCCATCGTTGTTAAGGGAATTGCTGCAGTTGGTAAATGAGTAACCCAGCTAAGTGAATCTGGCTTCCCCCTTGATTTTGCTCATCACAAGGTCGCAAAACCTGGTCATATGACACTGCGACCATCGTAAATAGGAACCAGGTGCCATTGATCACGTGGCCATGGGAGGGGGGGGTTGCTGCAAAGGTTGTAATTTAAAAAAAACAAAACACAAGACACATTTTTCAGTGCCATGGTAACTTTGAACGGTCACTAAATGAGCTGTTGTAAGTTGAGGACTGCCTGTAACCATTGGTCTCTTTTTAGTTGCCAGCAGAAAGTGAGTGGGGAAAGTAGGGCATTCCTTAGATGCTTCAGATAATTGCTGGGCAGCCGAAGCTGTTGGCACGCAAGATTATTACTGGAGAGCATGACTGATGGCTCTTGGCTATGGATGTGTCCCATTGGAGAATATATATCCAGGGGGTGGGGGGAAGACCAGGGTCAAGGGTGAAATGAATGATGTGTCTCAGAGTCGGCTGCACCCGGGTAACGCCGACATGGTCACTCCTAATAAATCAATTTTTTTTTTACTCTGAGAGATGCGGCTAGAGACTTACGATTTGAATAGGGGTGGATTGTTGGAGCCCTGACACCAGGACTGCTTGCATTGTATATACAGGCCGGGCAAAACCTGGCGTACCTATTTGATTTGCCAATTGTTTACAAGATAATAAGTATAAGTGTATACATAGTTGTGAATACATGAAATGGGTACATATAAGAAAAATAAAAGAAGAATAAGAGAAACAATAGGACAGGGACGGTAGGCACGTTGGTGCGCTTATGCACGCCCCTACAGACCTCTTAGGAAAGGGGTGAGGTCAATAGTAGACAGTCTAAGGTTAAAGTTTTTGGGGTTTGGGGAAAAACTACAGAGTCGGGTAGAGTATTCCAGACATTGACCACTCTATTGCTGAAGTCATATTTCCTGCAATCAAGTTTGGTGCGGTTAACTTTGAGTTTGTATCTATTGTGTGCTCTTGTGTTGTTATGGTTGAAGCTGAAGTATTCATTGACAGGTAGGACATTGCAATGTATGATTTTGTATACCATGCTTAAGTCAGACCGAAGACGGCGTAATTCAAGGTTTTCTAGTTCTAGAATTTCAAGTCTGGTGGCATAAGGTATTCTACAACGAGTAGAGGAGTGGAGAACTCTTCTTGTGAAATATTTCTGGACTTTCTCAATTGTGCTAATATCAGATACGTAGTGTGGGTTCCAGACTGATGAACTGTATTCGAGTATTGGTCTAGCAAATGTTTTGTATGCTCTGGTTAGTAGTGTGATATTACCAGAGAAAAAGCTACGAGGATTAGGTTAACAACTCTTAATGCCTTTTTGGCTATGTAGTTGCAGTGGACTCTAGCACTTAGATCATTAGAGGTGAGTATTCCAAGGTCCTTTACAGAGCTTGGATCCTCAACAAGGTCTTGACTATTCAGCTTGTATTTTATTTTCTGATTTTTTTGCCAATATGTAAGACAGAGCATTTATTTGTTGAGATTTGAAGTTGCCATTTGTTTGACCATTCTGATACATAGTCAAGATCTTTTGTAGGGTAGCAGTATTGTCTGTGGTATTGAACAGCTTTACATCATCAGCTTAAAAGAACGCAATTGCTCTTAATATGATCACAGAGGTCATTTATGTAGAGTATGAAGAGAGTTGGTCCTAGAACACTGCCTTGGGACACCACTGTTGACAGGTGCAGAATTTGATAGGATGCTCCCAATTTTGACCATTTGTTGTCTGTTTGCCAGGAATGCTTCTATCCAGTTATTCAGTTGTCCAGAGATACCATAGGATTTTATTTTTAGAGTAGTTTGTCGTGTACCACTGAATCAAAGGCTTTACAGAAGTCTATGTAGATTGCGTCTATTGCTTTGCCCTGGTCGAGTTGTGTCATCCATATGTTTTTGCAGTGTAAGAGTTGCAGATTACAGGATAGTTTTTTTCTGAAACCAAATTGTTTATTGGAGAGTAGGTTGTTTGTCTCTAAGTGGAGGATGATGGATTGGTTAATAATTGATTCCATGACTTTACAGGTGACGCAGCATAAGGAGATTGGTCTGTAATTTTCAACTAGGCTTGGGTCTCCTTTTGAAGATGGGGATGACTGTGGCTTGTGACCATAGGTTAGGCAAGGAGCTGGTCCTGAAAGATTTTTCAAAGATTATGCTTAGAGGTTTGGCTATGGCAGTGGATAGCTTTTTAAGAAGTAGGCACATATTCCATCCGGTCCAATAGATAGAGATGGTTTTAGATTGCGAGTGCTTTTTTCAACATTGTCTTCTGTAAAATCGATATGTATTAGATCATTGTTGTTATCTGTGGTACGGCTAGAAATACTGGGCATGATCCATTGCTGTTTACAAATACTGAGCCAAGAATGTGTTAAAGATGTTGGCTTTAATGGTGTCGTCACAGTAGTCTTTACCATCAGGTCCTATCAAGGGTGGGATGGACCTTGAGTCTTTAGTTTGTTGTTTACAAAATTGTAAAAAGCACGGGTGGAATTGGTGCTTAAAAGGTTTTCCTCTTGTTTAATGTGATAATTGGTGCATTCGGTCTTTATCTGGTGGCATAAATTTTTGTATCGGCTTTTGAAATTGGCAACGTGACCAGATTTGTTTTTCCGCCAGAGTGATCTCTTTGGATTGAAGTTTCCTTATTGTTATGGGTAATCTGCTTTTTTGTTTTGTTTTGGGAGTTGTTGTTGGTACATATAGTTTGATGACTCTTTTGACTTCAAGTAAAAATATGTTGTAATGGTCTTCAACAGTATTGCATCCAGCGAATAGAGATTGCCAATCAAGGGATGAGAGATCGTTGTCTATAAGATCATAGTTGCCTTTTTGAAGTTACAATTGGGGATTACATCATTGTGGTGATTTTTGTGTGGGCGTATGTTGAGACAAAAGTCAATCATATTGTGGTCACTGCTGAAAAGGGTTCTTTAGTTTGTATTCCGTAAATTAAATTCAAACTATTGCAGAAGATGAGATCGAGGCAGTTGTTTAGTCTAGTGTTGTTGGTTACTAGTTGTTCCAGTCCCAGATTTGTAATAGCATTGTAGAAGGTTGTGTGTATGATTTCAGTTGTACAATCATTTAGGGTCCAGTCAGTATGAGGTAGATTGAAATCACCAAGAAAGATAAAAGGGTACGGGCAGGATGCAGCCCATGTTAGTAATGTATTTAGCTTGTTTACATGTTCGATGTCATAACCAGGTGCTCTGTAACATAGTAAGAATCGAATTGTGATATTTAAGGATAGTTCACAGATGATGGTCTCAGGAAGAGCAAGTTCCTGGGTAACTGGATATTTTTTAGATGTAAGGACTTTTTATAGAAGATAGCAACACCACCTCCTCTACGAATTTCACGATCTGATCGGTAAACATGATAGTCTCTTACTGTGGTAATGGAGTCAGGGAGAGATGCATTGAGCCATGTTTCACAGACAAATATAATGTCGAATTTAGCCATATTTAGTAGGAGGAAAATTCAGGTATTTTATTCACGAGGCTTCTTGCATTGAGTAGTTTGCATTTAAGGCCAGCAGTAGTTGGAATTGAGGTAGTTAGGGCGTGCATGCCTAGTCTTGGGTGATGGTGGATCGGTTGAGGTAGGATTGTGGTTGAGGGTTAAAGCTGAGTTGCGGGTTGTGTGGCTTACTTTTGATACAGTCAGCATAGTAGTCAATGTACAGGTCCTTCTCTCCATTGTCTAGACGTTTTTGAGTTCAGTGCGGAGTACACGGAGCGGGCACGTTGCTGTATGGTTAGGTCAGGGTGACAACGGAGGTTCTTATGGTTGGTGTTGGTTTTGGCGAGTGAATTTATAGTGTAAATGAATTTACGTTTGCTTGCTTCATTTTTGCAAATGACCCTGCACAAGCGTGGGGCCACAGAGCCGCCTCTGTTTTTGAGCTCTCGGCCAATGCGGGAAATGTCAAGTATTTGATCAGCGGAGATGGTTGATGCTTGATAATCACTGATGATGTTTCGACAGTTGTGATGTCATCATTGTCATTGATGTCCTATAGACCAAATAAGATGGTGTTTGGACGTTCCGTTCACGCCAACAGCTTCTCTGATGAGGATTGGGATATCAATATTTGTCTGGGTTGTGTTTTTTGTGGATTGGGTTTTGGATTGGGTTGTGGTTGTTAGGTAGAGATGTGGTTTGTAGCTATTGGATGTTCAGGTTTTTGCGTTGTGTCTTTTTTTTCAAGGTTGATATTCTTTCTTTTACGGCGTCCAGGATGCTACTATGGTGTTAAGGGATGTTTCAATGGTTTGATGGCAAGAACTATTTGGGCATTTCTGCTCCAGGGACAAGACCTGTGGTGCTCCAGATATTTCTGAACTGCTTCCCGGAATCTGTCAGTCCTGCCCCAGCTGGAGCCCTAAGAAAGAAAGACCCTCGACTCCCTTTGGTGAAAGTGAGGGGTTCTTGGACTAAGGATTAGCGGTGGCAAGCAAAACAAGACCAGGGTTCCCACGCAAAAGTTTACGAACGTTGCCCCTTCATCCCGTCCCTCTCCCTTGACAGAACAGAATACAGAACAGAATAGAATAACCTTGGAGGTCTTCTAGTCCAACCCCCCCTGCTTAGGTTGGAATCCCTATACCATTTCAGACAAATGAATATCCGATCTCTTCTTAAAAACCTCCAGTGATGGAGCAACCACAACTTCTGGTGGCAAGCAGTTCCACTGATTAATTGTTCTCACCATCAGGACATTTCTTCTTAATTCCAAGTTGCTTCTCTCCTTGATTAGTTTCCATCCATTGTTTCTTGTCCTGCTTTCAGGTGCTTTGGACAAAAAAATTGACCCCTTCTTCTTTGTGGCAGCCCCTCAAATACTGGAAAAAATGCTATCGTGTCTTCTTTTCATTAAACTAGACCCACCCAATGGTGTGCCGCCTAGTTATTGTGCCTAGCTATATTGGGAACGGCTTGGATGTTTGATGCAATTCTCATTCCATCCCCAAACTTCACGGCCTTAAAGACTGGAACAGGCTGGTTTTCTCACACCTCTGGTTTCCATCAAGCCTGCCAGTTAGAAAGCACCGTTCCTCACAAACAGGAAAGATTCAGATTTAAGAGAGTTGGAAGGGACCCTATAGGTCATCTAGTCCAACCCTCCCACCCAGGCCGGAGACCCAACACTTCCCCCTCCCTCTTTCACATCTCTACCCGCATAAATGCTTAGTGCCTATTAGGAACCATGGTAGTGTAGTGGTTAGAGTGCAGTGTTGCAGGCTAATTCTCCCGACTACCAGCAGTTCGATCCTGATTGGCTCAAGGTTGACTCAGCCTTCTGTCCTTCCAAGCTTAGTAAAATGAGGACCCAGATTGTTGGGGGTAAGAGGCTGACTCTGTAAACTGGTTAGAGAGGACTGTGAAGCCCTGTGAAGCGGTATATCAGTCTAAGTGCTATTGTTATCTTCCTTCCTTCCTTCCTTCCCATTCCTTCCTTCCCATCTCCTTCCTTCCTTCCTTCCTTCCTTCCTTCCTTCCTTCCTTCCTTCCTTCCTTCCTTCCTTCCTTCCTTCTCCCTCCTCCCTCCCTCCCTCCCTCCCTCCCTCCTTCTTCCTTCCTTCCTTCCTTCCTTCCTTCCTTCCTTCCTTCCTTCCTTCCTTCCTTCCTTCCTTCTCCCTCCCTCCCTCCCTCCCCTCCCTCCCTCCCTCCCTCCCTCCCTTCCCAATGATTAGAATGCAATATTGCAGGCTAATTCTGCCGACTGCCAGGAGTTTGAATCCCACCAGGCTCAAGATTGACTCAGCCTTCCATCCTTCCAAGGTGAATAAAAGGAGGACCCAGATTGTTGGGGGGCAAGAGGCTGACTCTGTAAACCGCTTAGAGAGGGCTGGAAAGCAGTGTGAAGTGGTATATAAGTCTAAATGCTATTGTTACAGTTGTGCTATTTCCTCTCCTCCCGCCCCTCCAATAGATGATGGATGCCAGGATGCCAGCAAGGTGCCAAGCCAAAAATGCCCGACCTTGACAGGACCTTTCACCGTTGGTTTCGGAGTTCCTGGAGCTGAGGCAAGCTCAGTTATCTCGTATTGTTCAGTGCCTGAAAGATTGCTCAGGCCTTGGAAGCAAATCTCGTCCCTCCTGCTGTAAACATAATCTTGGCTTTATCAGTCATTGCAAACAAGCAGGGATAAACTTTGCCCCTTTGCGGACAGGCCAGTCTGTGGAGTTTCTCTTGGGACTCTCCTGCCAGGGCAGAGCAGCTCACGACAAAAGAGCAGGAGTAGAGTAGGAGTAGAATTATAGAATAGAAATAGGAATAGAATAGAATTATAGAATGGAACAGAATAGAACAGAATATTATTATGGAATAGAATATTATTATAGAATGGAACAGAATTATAGAATGGAATAGAATAGAATTATTTATGGGCCAAGTGTGACTGGACACACAAGGAATTTGTTTCTGGTGCAGACGTTCAGAGTGTACATACAACAACAGACTGATAAACCATGATCATAATTGTGAAATACAATTACCATAAATCATAAGATACAACACAATCGTAGGACGCTATATAAACAATCAACATGAATCATACTAGGATACTTAAATAGTCAATATAAATCATAAGATACAAGCAACAAAGCTACAGTCATAAGATGATAAGGAAATAGGTGAGAGGAAAGATGGGATGGATAATACCAGTAGTAATACAGCCCTACTAAGTGGTTTGACAGTGTTGGGGGAATTAGTTGTGCAGCAGAGTGATAGCATGGCGGGGAGGGGAAACTGACCTTGTGGTCTATTTAATAATTTAACAGATTAACAGGGTTGGACGGGACTTTGTAGGTCATCTAGTCCAACCCCCACCCAAGCAGGAGACCCCACACCATTTGTTTTGGCGTGCAATGCACTGTAGCACCATTTTGAGGGAAGGCGTTGAAACAGTTTACACCCAGGATGAGAGGGGTCTGTAGATATTTTCTCAGCCCCCTTTCTGGCTAGTGCAGTATTCAGGTCCTCCATGGAAGGCAGGCTGGGTGCAATTGCTTCTTTCTGCAGTCCTGACTATCCGTCAAAGCCAAACCAGAGGGTTACAGAGGAGCAAATGAGAGAGTCAATCATTCCTCTGTAGAACTGGATTAGCAGCTATCTGAGTTGGCACAAAATTGCCTTTTTAGCAGGGGGCTGCCATGGCAGCCGGATCAAGGGCCCTTTTTTCTAGCTCATAAACAGACCAGCTTGGCGTTTGCCAGGTTACGTCTATCCTTGTCACAAAGGTGTATGCCAAGCTGCCTCTTCTTGCGTTTTGTTTTGTATCCTGGGTTGTTACAAGAAAAGTGAATGCCTCAAGCTTTGCGGGGCTTAAGGGACCCATTCCCCCCTTTTAAAGCCTTCCCCCATCTCAAAATGACCCAGACTCGAGGTTCTGACAGTTCTGTGAAAAGCATTGGCTACCCTACTGTTCCTTAACAATCAGGGTTATCCTTTACTAGCTCGATACCCGTGCTTCGCTACGAAGCTATGTGTTCGGGCTTAGTTTTTGGGGAGGAAAATAAGGGGGGGTGGAATTCTGCCTCTGCCTACCAGCATCCATCGGTATTCATCTGGCTAGTGTCCTGTCAGTGTGTGAGGGAGTTGAGGGCTGTTTGGAAACTGAAACAGTATTTGTGTGAGCAAGAAGGAGACAGCAAGGAGCCTGGGCGTGGCTTAGCTCAACTGTTCTATACTGAAACTGCTTGGTGCTGTGAAATTGAAACCGAAACTCCTCTTCTCTGCTTGTGTTTTGCATTTGGAAGACATTTCTTTCCAGGTGGGGAGGGGGAGTAGAACACCTTAGCATCAGAGCCTGTTAATAATAATAATATAGGAAATTCTAAGGCTCTGATGGTCATTTCGAAAAATATTTTCTTAGTGAGCACCTAGAAGCCAAGAGGAACCTATGTGCCAGATTTCAAGTTTATAGGTTTTACGGTTCTGGAGATTTTCTGATGATGCATGAGTGGTATTTTAGATAGATAGATAGATAGATAGATAGATAGATAGATAGATAGATAGATAGATAGATAGATAGATAGATAGATAGATAGATAGATAGATAGATAGATAGATAGATAGATAAAATAATAGAATAGATAGAAGATAGATTTCCACTGAATGTAATCAAGATTGTGAGAGAAAGATGGAAGGGAAGACATTTTTTTTTTCCTCCCTGGGGAAAATCCGAATTGACTGCCATCCATTTTATTTTTCTTCCCTGCCCAGGAAAGAAGAGTTGGAAAATGTGAAGAACTGGTATGGGACCATCGCCATCGGCTGGCCTCTTCCTGGTTCTGTGCGTGGCATTCCTGGCTTGGGCCCAGAGTCCTGTGACGTCTCCTTGCCAGTTAGTCTCTAACACCGTCGCTCCTTGCCGAGGCCAAAAGCTGCTCCAAGTCCCTCAGGACCTTCCCAGCACCCTGGAGAAGCTGGACCTCTCCTACAACAAGATCGAACAGATCGGCTCGGCGGACTTCTCGTCCTTGACTCGGCTGAAAGAGTTAGATCTCGGTTACAACCACATCTTCTCGATCGCCAACGACTCCTTCGCGTCCAACCTCCTTTTGGAGAAGTTGAGTCTCTTCAACAACTCCTTGGGAGAAATCCCGTCTGTGGCTTTGAGGCCTTTGAAGCAGCTGACTGCCTTGTCGATCTCAAACAACCTCTATCCTCGCTCGAGGCTGGACGAGGTGTTCAGCTCCCTGGAGAACCTCCAAGAGTTCTCCCTGGGCGGCCCTGTTGTTTACACGGTGGGCAGTGAAGACTTTGTTCCTCTGAAGGACATTCCGTTGAAGAAGTTTTTCCTCAAAACTGCTTCCAGTTTGACGGAGTATCAAGAAGGGGCCTTCTCTAAGCTCAACACCACCGAATTGTGGTGCGACGTGGCGCTGGACAGAAACCCGGGGGCCCTGCCTCTTATGCTCCGTGACTTGAAAGGGAAGCAGCTCCATTATCTCCGTTTCCGTAACCTCTTCGAGTTCACCTACTACACCGATTCCGTAGACCTCTTCGCTGGCTTGGCTGAGGTCCATGTGGAAGAGCTGGTCTTCTACAGGGGGAAATTCAACGAGAACCTGCTGCGTTTGGTCCTCTTAAATGTCCAGAAGTCTCACGTGCGAGACCTCTCCTTCATTGCTATCGATTTCGCCCGGTCTCCCGAGTGGAAGCTTCCAGAAGCTGGCATCGCCAACCTGACCCTCCGCCGTTTGTTGCTGAAGGACATCAGTAACCCCGATATTTTGCGTTTTGACTGGACTTTTACCTGGTTTGCCGGGGTAACCTACCTTTCTATCCTCAATGTCAACTTTAACTTTGTGCCCTGTGACGCCTGGGGGGAAATGAAGAACGTGGAGGTTCTAGATGTTTCTAATAACCGCTTGTTAGACGGATACATTTACAACGAAGGCTGTTTATATCAAGGAATCATGCCCAGCCTGGAGCACTTCAATCTTAGCAACAACGATTTAACCGACCTGAGCACAGTCTCCAAGCTGACATTCAACTGGCCCCAACTATCTAAGCTAGATCTAAGCCACAATCAAATCAGGAACTGTAAGGAATTGCCGTGTGGTTGGAGCCCCAGTCTTGTTTGGTTGGACTTGGCTTACAACGTAGTCACAATGGGGATCTTCCAGTGCCTTCCCACCCAGTTGCAGTTCCTGGATTTGTCCTACTCTCAGTTGGAACGCCTTGAGATGGCGTACTTTGAGGTCACCGTGGACCTCCAAGAGCTGCGCCTGAGTGGGAACAAGATCAAGTTTATCCCGACCGAATGGAGATGCCCGAATCTCCGGGTTTTGGCCATCGACGGCAACTCCTTCGGTGTCATCGGCAAAGGCTCCTTTGTGAATATGCCACAGCTCACGCAGCTAAAAGCGGGGAACAACCCTTACCATTGTGTCTGCGACCTCTATGGCTTCCTTCAAGAGACCCTGAAGAATGGCAAGTTGCAGATTGTGGACTGGCCCAGCGGGTGGACCTGTTATCATCCCGAGCCCCTGCTCGACACGGCGGTGATTGCTTACACCCCGAGGCTGACCCAGTGTAGTGTCATGGTGGTGGTAGCCATTGCTGTCTCCATCACAGCCGCTGTGGTGATCGCCGTCATGGTTTTGTGTTGGCGGTTCAACGTACCCTGGTATCTCAAGGCCACCCTCCAAGTCGTGCGCTCCAAATATCGGTCCGGCCGCTCCCAACCGTTGCGCGACTTCGCCTACCATGCTTTCATCTCTTACAGCTGCTCCGACGCAGACTGGGTCAGGCGGGAACTGCTCCAGAGGCTGGAGGCCTCGACCCCGCCGTACCGCATCTGCATTCACGAGCGGGATTTCACGCCCGGCCGCTGGATCATCGACAATATCATTGAGAACATTGAAAATAGCCACAAAATCATTTTTGTGCTTTCGCGCAGCTTTGTTGACAGCGACTGGTGCAATTATGAGCTCTACTTCGCTCACCAGCGGGCGGTGGGGATGAACTTCGAGGACGTGGTTTTGGTGGTGAAGGAAGCCATCGACCCGCAAGCGCTGCCCAACAAGTTTTGCCGACTGAGGAAGATGCTGAGCAAAAGGACTTACTTAGAGTGGCCTTCAGAGCCCGGGCGCCAGGCCTTCTTCTGGGTGCAGCTGACGTCCGCCCTGGGGAAGGCTGAGGTAATCAAGAAGGACCCAAAGGAGGATCCAGGCGACGTTGCTTGCAGGAAAAGCAACATGGCTGACAACTGCCTCGAAATGGATACTGTGGCTGATGCAGATGGTGTTCCAGCATGTTAAATAGGACTGAGTTTAAGCCAAGAGAGACCTCAGAGTTTAATTAGTGATTTGTTTGATCATGGTTTATTCAGGAAGCTGCAATGGCTGGATTCACAGATGATGCTCAAGCTGTAAACCATGGTGTGGGAATAAAACTTTGGCTTGGGTATTGAGTAATGATTAGTCTAAGACCTTATACATACATGTCTGCCTAAAGGTCACTGAGATAAAGCAAGGAAATTAAAAGCAAACACTAGAAACAATTAAGCAGCTCAGACAACTGTAAACAAGTCTGTGTACTATATCTAATTATTGTAATCCACAATGTGAATGCTTACTATGTACTAAAATCTCAATAAAAGGGAGCACTGGAATTTACTCTAGACTCCCATCCCAAGTACACACGCTTGTGTCTCATTCTTTCCATGGGAGACCACCACAAGTGGTGACCCCGGCGTGATCCACTGCAGGTGGTACGTGTCCAGACCTCCGTGTTTCCTCGCCTGGAATAGGTAAAGTACGTACTTAACTATTGCTGGACAATAGGATTTTTTTCAGGGAACATGGGGGGAAAACTTTCTCAGCCACAGGAACGGCATGTCAGTGAGCTGCTGAAGTTAGTCAGGACAAACTTCTTAATCTTTAAACCCTCTGGGGGGGAGCAAATAGTTCTTTCAAAAGGTAATGTGAAACAACTGCTGCAAGAGATCTGGCAGCAATGCCCCTGGTACTCAGAGAGAGGCTCTTTAAAGTTAGACACATGGAGGAAAATTGGAACTATCCTTCATGAAGAGCCACGGGCAACAGCTGAAATTTTGATATATTGGAAGGCTGTTATGACTGCTTTAGAGACCCAGCAACAACCTCTTTTAAAAACTTTAGTAGAACCTCCTCCTTATAAAGGAGTTGTGTTGCACCCACCAATCCCAAAACTGGAGTATGTTTTCACACCCCCAACAGCGCCTACTCCAGTGGATGATAAAATCCAACCAAAAATGGGAAAAGTTCAAGCAATGATGCATCAGGCTTTCAATGAGGGGAAATTAGAGCCTGATGAGATTCCCCAGATGAATATGTTTCCAGTTAATAGGCAAGTGGATGCTCAAGGCAATCTGCAGACTGAATGGGTTCCGATTCCTTTGGCAGTACTTAGGGAAATTAAGAAAGCAGTTAAAGATGATGGTATTCAAAGTCCCTTTACAAAGGGTCTCCTGACAAGTTTGGCTACCTCACGCATGATTCCTAGTGACTGGAAAGATTTATTGAGAATGATATTGAGCTCTACTCAGTATGTGGTTTTTGATTCAGAATATCAAAGGGAAGCTGTCACTAGGGGAAGGAATTGGGGGGGGCTGTATACGCCAGACCAAATCTATGGGGCAGGCTTGTTTGAATCCACTGCTGATCAAGCTGCTAATTTGCCTGATCACGTATTTCCAGTGGTTACGGCAGCTGTCCTTGGGGCGTTGTCCCGCATCCAGGATGTGGGAACCCCGGCACGGTCTTTTTCTCAAATTAAGCAAACAGCATCTGAGTCTTACAACGATTTTGTGGAAAGGCTACAATTGGCAATTACCCGGCAAATTTCTAATGAGGAAGCTGCAAAAGAACTTTTGCTGAAATTGGCAGTTGAAAATGCAAACGCTGACTGCAAGCGTATCTTACAGCCTTTGGTGGCTAGAGGTGAGGTTACTCTGGCTGATCTGTTAAAGGCATGTGCAGTGGTGGGTTCTCAGGCTTACAACATGGAGACTTTGGCTATGGCATTACAAAAAGGGATGAAACCTACAGGGAATTGTTTTAATTGTGGGAAGCCTGGCCATTTTAAAGCCCAGTGCCGATCACCTGGGGGGGGGAATGGCATTTAACAAAATCAAAAATAGGGACGTTCGCCCGAAATCGGTCTGTCCAAAATGCAAAAAAAGGGTTTCATTGGGCAAATCAATGTCGCTCTGATCAGAACCAAAATCCGGGAAACTAAATTTGGGGCATGCAGCTAGCCCCGGTCCCAAGGCTGTCACAAAAGCATCGCCTGCAATTACTGGGAGTGCAGGTTTAAGTTTAAAAATGTTGAACTCGATGTGACTTTTCCTAATCAAGTGTACATTGAGGACACTCATTTGCATGGGCCACTGCCAGAAAAAACAGTGGGATTGGTACTTCCCAGGTCTTCTGCATCAGAAAAAGGGTTTTTTGTTATTCCAGGGGTTATTGATCAAGATTATAAAGGGGTTATTAAGGTACAATTATACACTGATACTCCTAAATCATTAATGGCTGGTGACTCTATTGCCCAGTTATTATTGCTTCCATACATTCCTATGAATCCTTTAATTGGGATCCCACGAACTGGCGGTTTTGGGTCCACTGAAATGGCCAGTTCTCCAGTTGCTGCAGAATTGCTAGCGCTGAAAAAAAAATTGACTACAGACCAACCTAAAATGACAATTGAAATTCAAGAAAAATCATTTTCTGGCCTTATAGATTCCGGAGCAGATGTCTCTGTGATACGCCAAAAGGAATGGCCAAATGAATGGGCGCTTGAGGACTCTCCGGCTGTTCGTGGAGTGGGTGGTATGCAGATCCAACGTGGAGAGGACCTGTCCCGCTGATAACTTGGGGCCGAGGATACGCTGCTGTTGAAGATGAGGGGACAGTTGTTTGGGTTCCTGCTCGCTGTGTGCGTCCTTATCATCAGCCAAAGGGGCAAAGGGATGGATTTGGGGGAATGGAAAAGAAACACGTTGATCCAGGACATGGGGAAGCTAGCAAACCTTCATAATAAAACTGATTGATGGGTATGTATGCACATGCCAACTCACAAAACATCAGGGCTTCCAATGGTTGCAGTACCTCTGGCCGAAGGTGACTGGTATAAGGGACAATGCTATGGTTGTTCGGGGACGTGGTCTAGCAGTTGGACTACAAGTAACATAACTACCTTACACCTTGGAAGTCGGATCCAAGAGGTGGCGGGTATCTGTTGGACCCACAATGAGACGGTAGAGAATATGACTTACTTTTGGGGACATATCCGTTTTGCAACAAAACAATTGTTATTAGCAATGGAAGTCGGGTTTATCCGGATGACATGAAAACTAAAAATCTCACTTACTTTGTGCATAACATCACTAAATTTGCTATCACATCTTTGATCAATGAAAATGGGTGTCCATATATTCCTGCCACATGTTGTCCCACCAAGCCAGCAGAAAACCAGTTGCCTAAATGTGCGGATGGGAAATACGCACCATCGTCCACTATGTTAATGGAATCCTTTGCAAAACTAATCTATGCTGAGCCAAATAAGGTTGGTCATCTCCTGGGAGCAAATGTATGGTTTCTGTGTGGACGGATGGCCTATGATCGCATGCCAGCACGATGGAAAGGGGTCTGCACCTTTGGGAAAGTAATCCCATCTCATTTCATTCAAAAATCTTTGGGGACTGCTCATATCCGCAATGCGCGTTCTGCAACGGAAGTAAACTCTGTTTTGGCTCATGACTACTGGACACAGATATCAAGGGGAGTTATTCCTCCTTTAGGAGTCATGATGAACTATAGAGATTTGCATTGTTTAAACAATTGGACAGTTACTATGTTTAAAGACACCATAAAAACGCTAAGGCTGCTTGAAGAAGAGCAAGGCAAAATTCTTGACTTTGTCCTGCAAACCAGATATGCGGTGGATACTATTCTGGCTGCGCAAGGGGGAGTTTGCACTGTGATTCATATGCATTGTTGCATGTATATCTCTGATTATTCTCCAAACATTACAGCTACTATACAGCATATGGAACAAACCCTGGAAGAGAATCCATTACAATCGGAGGGTGAGGGACTGGACGTGTGGTCTACACTTTGGTCCTGGTTGCCAGATGGTTCATGGATTCGTCACCTAATTGTTGGAGTGATATTGCTTATTATATTTTCTCTTTGTGCATGCTGTATTATCCAATGTCTCCCTGGACTTTTAGGAATGTGTCGGGTGAAGCCTACGGAAGGAGAATTGCAGATGGCGAAAAGCTACCGAGGCATCCGCGATCATCAAAAAACTAAAACAGGGGAGATGTGGGAATAAAACTTTGACTTGGGTATTGAGTAATTATTAGTCTAAGACCTTATACATACATGTCTGCCTAAAGGTCACTGAGATAAAGCAAGGAAATTAAAAGCAAACACTAGAAACAATTAAGCAGCTCAGACAACTGTAAACAAGTCTGTGTACTATATCTAATTATTGTAATCCACAATGTGAATGCTTACTATGTACTAAAATCTCAATAAAAGGGAGCACTGGAATTTGCTCTAGACTCCCATCCCGAGTACACACACTTGTGTCTCATTCTTTCCATGGGAGACCACCACACCATGGTTTGTGAATTGCTATGACTGAGTTCTCACAGCGTGCCAAAAATGCCTACAGGATGGGCTTCTCTTTCTGTTTGAATCTTGGCTAAGACTTGTTTAGTTTAGGGTTCAATATGTTGTCCACAATACTCAAACTGATTTAATTTAGACCCAAGTTAAGCGTGTTGTGTAGAACCTTCCTGTCAGTATCATTCTACAAAGGGGGAATTCCAGTCATCTTACTGTTTCTTGGGTTTCCGTTCCCATGTCCTCAGGGTTAACCAAATTACAGAAGAAAGGGGCCTTGGAGGTCATCTAGTCCAAATTAGGGGACTGGAGGCTAAAACATACGATGGACGGTTGCAGGAACTGGGCCTGGCTAGTCTAGGGAAGAGAAGGACCAGGGGAGACATGATGGCAGCCTTCCAATATTTGAGGGGCTGCCACAGAGGGGAGGAAGGGGTCAAGCTATTTTCCAAGAAAGAAAGAAAGAAAGAAAGAAAGAAAGAAAGAAAGAAAGAAAGAAAAAAGAAAGAAAGAAAGAAAAGAGAGAGAGACGAGAGAGACGAGAGAAAGAGGAAGGAAGGAAGGAAGGAAAGAAAGACATCTGAGCAAACCATGGATGGACAGAAGACATGCCTAGTTTAAGGAAAAGAAGGATGATGTGACATGATAGCAGTCTTCCAATATCTCAGGACTTGCCACAAAGAAGAGATGTGAAAAAGATGTTGAGACTCTAGAAAAAGTACAGAGAAGGGCAACCAGGATGATTTAGGGGCTGGAGGCTGGAACATACAAGGAATGGTTGCAGAAACTGGGCTTGGCTAGTCCAGGGGAGACAGGAGAGCAGCTTTCAATATTTCAGGGGCTGCCACAGAGGAGAGGAGGGGGTCAAGCTGTTTTCTAAAGCACCTAAAGGCCAGACAAGGAACAATGGATGATCAAGGAGAGATTCAACCTGGAAATAGGGAGAAATTTCCTGACAGTGAGAACAAGCCACAAAGGAACAAGTTGCCTTCAGAAGTTGTGGGAGCTTCATCACTGGAAGCTTTCAAGAATGGACTGCCCTCTCTTCCGGTTTGCAGGGCTTCGGCGGCAGGCAGGAATCCGCGATTGTGCGCGGTTTCTGCCTGGGCTCGCCGCTGGAGTGCCCCGAGCCAGCTGGCTTCGGAGCTAAGCCACCCCATAGAGGTGGTGAAGACGGGGGAGACCCAGCAGGGTCGAGGGGAGCCGCACCCCTCCTCCTCAGCTGGCTAAACTCCCTTTCCCGAAGGCGGTAAGAGCGGCGGTCAGAAATGGCCGCCTCAAAGAAGCACTCAGCCGGAAAAGAAAGTGCAGGAGGAAGTTAAGAAGTGAAAGTTTTGGCTGACCGGGACAAAAAGTAACAACTAAGGTACCCTGGAATTTAAATTTTGCAAAAGATACATCGCTCCCAAAGAAGAGTCGGAAGCAGCGAACGAAAGTGAAAAGGGAAGTTTTTTTCCCTTCACTCTCCTTCCTCACGCTGACAATGAGAAGATCTGAATAAAGAAATCGGAAAAATCCGCTTTGGCACCAACAGGTAACTAAACTGGAAATATAATTAAATGCCAAAGAAACAATAAAGATTTCTGAACACTAAAAAATCCTTTTTTTTGCTATAAGTGGGAAGGGAGAGGAAAAGAATAAGGGCAGGACTTGGAAGGAGGAGACTGCTTGGAATTCAAAAGAATTTAAAGTTAAATCTTAACAAGACTTCTAAAGGATACATTTTAATTGGAACTTTGCAACTAAATAGTAACCCTAAGAAGAGAAAGTGAAAAAAGGAGAAAGTGTTAAAAGAAACAGCTTGTGTGTATTTGGATTGTTTGGTGACTTTGGGACTTTTGGAAATCATATTTGAATGACTAAAAACAATTGGGTGGTTGTTTAAAAAAAACTCTACAAAGGCATCACCTCTGGATGAACTGAAAATCGAATTTAAAAAAATATAAAGAGGAGGAACAAGAAGGGAAGGGCTCCTTTGGTTCCATTTTTCAATTCTTAGAAATGGCGATTGGTGTCTACAAGAAACAACAAGAAAAGACTGTGCAACAAGAAGATTGGGACAAAGAAGAAGCCATTTTTAATGAACAAGTAATTCTATCTGGGGGAGAAAAGGGAAAGGGGGGGGGAAGAGAATGGAGAATCTAAGACCTAAAAAAACAGCCAAAAAAGGGAAAAATAATGTGAAAAGGGGATATAATGTTGGAAAGCAACAGAAAAGGGGAATACAGAAGAGGGAAATGGAGGTGGAGAGACAGGGGGTTAAAAAGGGGAGAGAGAAGAAAGGGAAGAAGGAAGGGAAGAGAAGTTACAAAGTTCTGGAGCAAGATGTAAAGAATCAGGATTTATTCAGAGATAGTGGGTGAAAATTTAACTGAAAAAGGGATTCTGTAAAGGTACATAAGATTGTATTGTTATATTTGTAATAGAAATAATGTTAGAAAATTGGAAACAACATATGATTAAAAAGTGGAATAAAATAGTTAATGTAATTTAGTGAAACTTTTGTGAACAAAATAAATGAAATGAAATAAATGAGAGAATTGAACTAGGAAGGAATGGGAACATTTTAACTACTCAACGTTTTATAAAATATAAGTGAAGTGGGAGGGAAGTAATTATGGAAAGTTTATAAGTGTTTCCATAGAAGTATGATACTTATTTGAAAAGTAATGTGTAAAATGTTCAAGATTTAAATGAATATTAATATTAATGATAGAATTGAATTGGTATGGATTGTTGTTTTAATTATGTTATATATTTATAATTTTTTCTTTTTTTAAAATACATTGTGTAGTTTTAGAATGTACCAAGCAGAATCCGAATGGAAGTTATGTATTATATTAAGTGTTATAATTTTAGGGGAAAGATATAAAGGCATCATACTCCAATCAGTGATTACAGGAGAAATTTTGTTTAATGAGTAAAGATAATAGACAGCTGAAACAGGACAGACAAAGAATATAAGTATGATGATTTGAATTGAGATGAAATAAATAAAATAAAATTAAGAAAGTTGAAAGAGGAGAGAAGTTATATAGAAAATGTAGAATGGTAATAAGATATGGAATGGAATATAAAAATGAGCATGAACTTGAATTTGTGTCTGCACGAAGAGATGTAACCCGGGATCAGGCTGCTTTCAAAAAAAGATGTTTTATGTTTTTATGTTCTATGTTTTGTTTGTTTATGTTTGTTTTTAAAAATCAATAAAATTTTCAAAAAAAAAAAAAAAAAAAGAATGGACTGTCCTCTGTCAGAAATGGTGAGCTTAGGCAGGGGGTTGGACTAGATGACCTACCAGGTCCCTTCCAAATCTGTTAAATTACAGGGGAGGGGGAGCACACTAGAAACCTCGCCCATATGGCACCTTTGTTTTTCAGAATATGGTACTGAGAAGCTATGAATCGTGGTTTACAGACTGCAGGGATGGTTTTATTTGGCACGGCAAACCAGATTCACTTAACCATATTGCTCATTTAGGAACTGCAGTGATCCGCTTAACAACGGTGGCAGGAAAAGTGGTAACATGCAGGTAAAACAGATTTCTCACCTTAGCAACATAACTTCGGCTCAATTGTGGTCATAAGTTGAGGACCAGCTGTACAAGTATTCGCTCTTGACAGGAATGTGTTAACATTGTTCCTGGGTCACAGTGATATCCGAGTGTTGTTGCTGATCTCTAATGCCCTGAACAGGACAATTTTTAGGATATTTTATGGATGGATGAAGCTGTCATTTTTTAGCTTAAGTCAATTTTGTATAGAAATAAAGGTAGTCCTCGTTTTACGACTGCAATGGAGCCCAATATTTCTATTGCTAAGTGAAACATTTGTTTTAAGTGAATTTTGCTCCATTTTATGACCTCCCTTGCCACCATTGTTAAGTGAGTAATCTGGTTGCTAAGTGAATCCGGCTTCCCCATTGACTTTGCTTGTTAGAAGGTTGCAAAAGGGGATCACGTAACTCCGGGACACTGCAACTGTCATAAATAGGAGTCAGTTGCCAAGCATGTGACTTTTGATCACATGGCCATGGTGATGTGGCTCCGGTCTTAAGTGTGAAAAATGGCCATAAGTCACTTTTTTCAGTGCCGTTGTAACTTTGAACAGTCACGAAACGAATTGAGCAAGTCAGGAGTTACTTGTATCACTGTCCTTTGCTTCGATAATTAAAGTTTTATTAAATATTGTCATTTTGTCTCTTGTGTTTTCTATGAAACGTTCAGCATTTTGCAGTGGTTTTAATTTAAAAGCCCTCGTGGCGCAGTGGTTAGAATGCAGCATTGCACGCTAATTCTGCCAACTGCCAGCAGTTCGATCCTGACTGGCTCAAGGTTGCCTTCCATCCTTCCAAGGTTGGTAAAAGGAGGACCTAGATTGTTGGGGAGCAAGAGTAAACTGTAAACTGCTTAGAGAAGGCTGGAAAGCACTGTGAAGCAGGATATAAGTCTAAATGCTATTGCTATTTTCTTTCCTTCCTTTCTTCCTTGTTTCCTTCTTTTTTCCTTCCTTCCTTCCTTCCTTCCTTCCTTCCTTCCTTCCTTCCTTCCTTCCTTCCTTCCTTCCTAGGTTTCCTTCCTTCCCATCTCCTTCTTTCCTTCCTTCCTTCCTTCCTTCCTTCCTTCCTTCCTTCCTTCCTTCCTTCCTTCCTTCCTTCCTTCCTTCCTTCCTTCCTTCCTTCCCTCCCTCCCTCCCTCCCTCCCTCCCTCCCTCCCTCCCTCCCCAGTGATTAGAATGCAGTATTGCAGGCTAATTCTGCCAACTGCCAGGAGTTCAATCATGACCGGCTCAAGGTTGACTCAGCCTTCCGTCCTTCCAAGGTCGGTAAAATGAGGACCCAGATCGTTGGGGACAAATAGGCTGACTCTGTCAACTGCTTAGAGAGGGCTATAAAGCACGGTGAAGCGGTATATAAGTCTAAGTGCTATTTTCCTCCTTCCCTCCCCAGTGATTAGAATGCAGTATTGCAGGCTAATTCTGCCAACTGCCAGAAGTTCGATCCTGACCGGCTCAAGATTGACTCAGCCTTCCAACCTTCTGAGGTCCGTAAAATGAGGACCCAGATTGTGACTTTATAAACCCCTTAGAGAGGTCTGAAAAGGCCTGTGGACATGAATCTAAGTGCAATTGCTATTGCTAATTACTATGACCTGCCAGTGCCAGCATCTCATTGACCTTGGCAGCAATGAAACAACTGAAGTGGGTAAAAAGCTGCCTACGTCCTGGATGGGAAATCTCAGGGCTGCTGGCTAGGCCAGGAAGTGGGGAAAAGTCCTCAAAGAAGACGGAGACCTTGCTGTCTCGCTGACCAATGAACAGACAGGATGTGCTCCTGAGCAGAGTCCAGCTCCTTATCGCTTTCTAAAAAGGGAATGAAATATAAGCACGCAATGCTGCTAAATGTCCAGCAGATGGCAGCAGTGGATAAAATATTGGGATTGATTGAGGATTCTAGGAATAATCCCAACTAAAGTTAGTCCTCGTTTTATGACCACAATTGAGCCAAAATTTCTGTTGCTAAGTGAGGCATTTGTTAAGTGAGCTTTTTACGACCTTTCTTGTCATAGCTGTCGAGCGAATCACTGCAGTTGTTCTTAGTAACCCGGTTGTTAAGTGAATCCGGTGGCAAGAGGGGATCGCGTGACTCCCAGGGACGCTGCAGCTGTCATAAGTGTGAGTCAGCTGCCGATTGGATTGGGGTGGACTTGAATTTGGAAGAATTCCAAATTTTCAATCTGCTGCTCAGATCTGAGCTTCATGGGCAAATCCCTAATTCCAGTTGCACAAAGCATCTACTCGTATTCCACAAAAATCTTCAAAACATTTTTTCCCCCTCCTGCACAGGAATTTGCAGTTTGAGGATGAATACCAAAGCTTCTCAGCAAAAACACAAGATACAAAAAATGAGAAGCACAAGTGATTTTATTTTTTAAAGAGAAGCTTTGTTTTCTTTTGGTAAGCAAACCTTATTCCCCACCCACAAGAGGCTTTCTGCAAACCTGAGAGCGGCACAGTGTGGTGAAGAGACCTGTGTTACTTAAAAGCTTGCGGGCTTCAAATTCAGTTCAGCGTGCAGGTAAAACTCATTGGAAGGTGTTGGGGTCTTTTTAAAAAAAACCCAGCTCTTTAATGCAGTGGTCACCAACCGGTGGGCCAGGGACTACTGGTGGTCTGCGTGAAATGTCACCCCCAAAGCAATTAATCCAGGCTATGCTATGCTATGCTATGCTATGCTATGCCATGCCATGCCATGCCATGCCATGCCATGCCATGCCATGCCATGCTATGCTATGCCATGCCATGCTATGCCATGCCATGCTCTGGTACAAAGCCTGTGTCTTGGGGGGACCAAACCAGAATTTTGCATTTTGTAATTCAGGAGGAGGTTTAAGGGATGCTTGCTTCAAGTCCCCCCCGGTGCTAAAGGCACCCTTATTATCCCTAAATTCTCTTGACCCCCATCCATTCCCCAAAGGGACCCTGGGCTGCCTGCTTGGGTGGAGCCTTGGTGGGCACCCAGTGCCTGGCACACATGGTGCCACCCTTGTCCTCGGCAACGCCACCGGTAATGCAGAAAACAGGCACTCCCAAGGCCCAGCCCAGCCCCTCATTAAGTGGAGATTTTGTGAGATCTTTCAACTTAACCTACCTTATTAGTTGATTTTGGCTGGAAACTGGAAGGAAGGCTCAACCAATTAGGTAATTCTATAACTTAAAATGCCCCGAGCTAGTTATAGTGAAGCCCAAACCTTTGGAAGCCCTATTCGAGGGTTTGGGGGCTCTTGGTAGGCAGACATCCCATCCTCCCACCCCCACCCCCCAAAAAAAAACTTTTCTGGATGCTGGAGCACACTCCTTCACTTTAATCCCAGTTCACAATTGTTCAGAATGGGGAAATCAATCATTTTGGGATACAGCAGAGAATATCTATGCATGATGATGTAAAGCTATTCAACACCACAGACAATACTGCTACCCTCCAAAAAGACCTTGACTATGTATCAGAATGGTCAATCAAATGGCAACTTCAAATCTCAACAAATAAATGCTCTGCCTTATATATTGGCAGAAAAAATCAAAATAAAATACAAGCTAAATAGTCAAGACCTTGTTGAGGATCCAAACTCTGTCAAGGACCTTGGAATACTCACCTCTAATGATCTAAGTGCTAGAGCCCACTGTAACTACATAGCCAAAAAGGCGTTAAGAGTTGTTAACCTAATCCTACGTAGCTTCTTCTCTGGTAATATCACACTACTAACTACAGCATACAAAACATTTGCTAGACCTATACTTGAATACAGCTCATCAG
Source organism: Notechis scutatus (assembly GCF_049901735.1). Taxonomy (NCBI): domain Eukaryota; kingdom Metazoa; phylum Chordata; class Lepidosauria; order Squamata; family Elapidae; genus Notechis; species Notechis scutatus. Next base: position 678,259 of record NC_142022.1, on the reverse strand, counting down.
TCTGGAACCCATATCATGTATCTGATATTAACACAACTGAGAAAGACCAGAAATATTTCACAAGAAGAGTTCTCCGCTCCTCTACTCATTGCAGAATACCTTATGCCACCAGACTTGAAACTCTAGACCTAGAAAATCTAGAACTATGCCGCCTCCGGTCCGATCTAAGTATAGTATATAAAATCATACATTGCAATGTCCTACCTGCAAATGAATAGTTCAGCTTTAATCATAACAATACAAGAGCACACAATAGATACAAACTCAAGGTTAACCGCACCAAACTTGACTGCAGAAAATACGACTTCAGCAACAGAGTGGTCAATGCCTGGAATACTCTACCTAACTCTGTGGTTTCTTCCCCAAACCCCAAAAACTTTAACCTTAGACTGTCTACTATTGACCTCACCCCTTTCCTAAGAGATCTGTAGGGGGCATAAGCGCACCAATCGTGCCTACCGTCCCTGTCCTATTGTTTCTTTTATTTTTCTTATAAGTATCTATCTCATGTATTCAAAACTATATTTATTCTTATACCTGTATCTTGTAAGCGATTGACAAATCAAATAAATACTAAAAATACTAAAGAAGCTTAAGAATAGGGGAGAGAAACATAACAAACACTGCATTTTACATACCAGTTAGATCCAAAAGGTATCAAGTAACTATTTCAACCAATATATACAGTATTATTAACGATATTAGTGCTACAACTGATAATTTGCTTTCTAGTTATGAGTAACAGAATTGGAAGGGACCTTGGAGGTCTTCTAGTCTAACCCCCTGCTTAAGCAGGAAACTCTACACCACTTCAAACCAATTGTTTATCCAATCTCTTCTTAAAAACTTTCAGTGTTGGAGCCTTTCAATTTCATTGCACACATTGATTTGATTCACAACTTCTGGTGGCAAACAGTTCCACTGGTTAATTGTTCTCACTGTCAGGACATTTCTCCTGAGTTCTAGATTGCTTCTCTCCTTGATGAATTTTCATCCACTGCTTCTCGTCCTGCCTTCAGGTCCTTTGGAAAATAAGTTTGTTATGAACAATTAGCTCCTTGTTGATGGTTAACGTTCCCACCAATTGTGCATTTGTGTGGTGAAGTGTGAAATTTGAGACAGTGAGTTGCATCTTCTGCCTGGCTGTTTCTAAATAGAGATAATTCACTGGATGTGTCGCTTGCTCTACGATCAGAACTAAAAGTTTTGCTTGAGTTGAGAAGTTTTTAAAATAGAATAGAATTCTTTATTGGCCAAGTGTGATTGGACACACAAGGAACTTGTCTTGGTGCAAATGCTCTCAGTGTACATAAAAAAGAAAAAAAAAAGAAATGCAGAGGCTTTTTTTTTCTTTTTTAATTTTTCATCTCCACAATTCAAAGCGACTTCTTCATCCCTTGCCAGCTTTGCAATTTGGTATTGTCCACCTTTGTTATTTCGGCATCTGCAAAATACAGGGTTTTTCCTTCTCTCTCTCTCTCTCTCTCTTTTTTTTTTAAAAAAAAAACCCACGTTGCATCCCACTGAGGGTGGGGTGGGAAAGGGAGGCTTATTTTTAGTGGCCAATCAAAATATTTTCCAAGATGAAGGAGGGAGAAACACACAGAGACTTTTGGTGGCGTGTCAGAAAAACCAGCCGAAGACAGTGCAACCTTTGAGATGCCTCGGCTGGAAGCAACGGACGGCCGTCCAGGCTTGGCCATGCCCAGATAGCCATGCCCGACTGGACCTCTTGGGCGACCCCTTGCTGTATGATGGGACCCTCAGCCAGCCTCCTCTTCCTCCTCCTGCTATTCCCAGGTAGGTTGCCTGGGGCACTTCCCAAAAGTTTGGGGAAGGAGGGTGCCATTCTCGAAAGTGGAATCCTCCAGTTGGAGGAGGCTCAGTGTGTGTGTCTGTGTGGGTTTGTGCGTGCCACTCAGAGTGGAGAAGGTCTGCCAGCTTCAGGGTCTCTTAATTTCTCATTGGGAAGGGGGTTTTACATTAAAAAAAAATCTATTTTTTTTGCAAATGAATCAAAATTCAAGCCAGAGACTGTATTTTCTTGCAAACTTGCAACCACGGTAAATTTGTGTGTCTTTCCCGTTTGTTATTTTGCTTAGAGGGCGTAGCGCCGGGAAAACGATTTCCCTCAATCTAGTACAGGAGCCCTCCCCTTACAACGGTTGGCTTCAAAGTTACGACAGCACTGAAAAAAAAGAACCCAGGGCTGTTTTTTGCACTTGCGACCGGCACAGCATCCCTAGGATGACATGATCAAAAGTCAGGATGCTTCATATTTATGACGGTGTGTGAAATCACCCGATCCCCTTTTGCGACCTTCTGACAAAGCAAAATCCATGGGGAAAACAGGATTCACTTAACAACCAGGTGACTTAACTTATCAACTGCAGTGATTCACTTTACAACAGTGGCAAGAAAGGTGATAACATGGATGAGGGGGAGTTATTATTTTATTATTATGATTTATTTACTTTGGTTTTTTTCTACGTTGTTTTCTACGTTGAGCGAGTAATAGGCTGCTATGTGTGTGTGTGTGTGTGTAAGTATGTATGTATGTGTATATGTGTATATGTATGTATGTATGTATGTATGTATGTATGTATGTATTCATATTCCAAAATAAATAAATAATACAAATGGGGCAAAAAACTCAGTTAGCAAAGGTCTCACTTTAACAACAGAAATTTTGGGCTCCGTTGTGGTCAAGGACTACCTGGAGTGGAAATCCAGCTGCCCCTTTTCTGCACTTGAACAAATTTGGTTAGGATGAACAGAATATTAGACTGAGTTAATCTAAGGATTACAACACGTCAGGGAAATGCTTTTATTGTTCAAGGTTTTGGAAACCCTTGATGATTCTTCAGCCTTTAGGGTTTATTGCTGCCCTGCTTGCTTGTTTTTGTTAGCCGTTCATGCATTTTTATGTAAGGTTCTTTGTGTAAGGAATGTGGTTAAAAACATCGCCAAATGTATGTGTTTCTTCCAGCAATACAAGTTCATTCTTTTATTTTTAAATTTTGAATATGCAGCCCAGTGTTGATTTTAAATATATAGCCTAGTAGCGTTAATTAAAAAAAACACACACGATGTGCATTTTTTTTCTTGTGCTCAGAAGCTAAACAAAGCTGGGTCTTAGTAAGAATTGGATGGGACACCACAAGGAGATCCTGGGGCTGAGAATTCTCAGAGTGTAACCTAATCTGAGAATTAAAAAAAAAAGAATCACAGAACGTTTTATTTAATTTAAATGAAATGTAGGGTCCTTAACATTATACAAAGAAGGCACATAGCTGGAGGCAAATAGGGTTAGGTCAGGCTTGCTGTCTTGAGCTACAGACTTTCTCAGAGTTTAAAAAAATGTTTTTTTAGGAGTGACCATGTCAGCGTTACCTGGGTGCAGCCAACTCTGAGACACATCACTCATTTCCCCCTTGACCCTGGTCTTCCCCCCATCCCCTCGATGTATATTCTCCAATGGGACACATCCATAGCCAAGAGCCATCAGTCATGCTCTCCAGTAATAATCTTGTGTGCCAACAGGTTCGGCTACCTAGCAATTATCTGAAACATCTAAGGAATGCACTACTTCTCCCACTCCCTTTCTGCTGACAACTCTAAAAGAAAAGACCAGAGAAATATTTCTGAGTTGACATAGGGACCGTTCAAAGTTACAATGACACTGAAAAAAAATGACTTAAGTTAGGACCATTTTTCACACTTATGACCATTGCAGCATCCCCAATGGTCACGCGATCAAAATTCAGATGCTTGGAAACTGGCATGGACTTATGATGGTTGCAGTGTCCCAGGGGACCACGTGATCCCCTTTTGCGATCTTCTGACGAGCAAAGTCCATGGAGGAAGCCGAATTCACTTAGCAACCGGGTTACTCACTTAACAACTGCAGGGATTCGCTTAACAGCTGTGGCAGGAAAGGTCATAAAATGGGGCAAAACTCACTTAACAAATGTCTCATTTAGCAGCATAAATTTTGGGCTCCATTGTGGTCATAAATCGAGGACGACCTGTACGCATCTGGATAGGGCCTGGTTCACGGGTTTAATATCCCAAAGTCCACAGTAAAAAGTCACCAATTCAATCCAGAGTTTACTCATCTAGAAATAAAAATTTCTCTTTTGATTTCAAGAGAAGTGGAGCAAGATTAGCTATGGAGAGTTCAAATAATTGCTCATTTTATAGAAACAGCAACTACACAGTGACTATTTCCCCCCAAATATAATGCTCAACCAAAGGAAAGCAGTCTGAAATCATATAGGGTCTCCTGCTTGAGCAGGGGGTTGGACTAGAAGACCTCCAAGGTCCCTTCCAACTTTATTCTGATTGATTGATTGAAATAGGAGGGAGGTTTCTTGAAATCAAAACTGGGACTCAGGTAATGGCTGATCTATAAACTAGATGAGTGTGTGATGGGGTTGCCTAGCCAAGAGTGTGTAGGAGGTAGGAGGTAGGGGGGAGGAGTGGGAGGAAGAAGAGAAGGACAATAAGGACAAGAAACATAAGAGGAAGAGGAGGAGTGGAGGAGAAAAGGAGGAGAAAGAAGAGGATAAGAATTGGAGGAGAGGAGGAAGAGAAAAACAGGAAAAACAGGTGGAGAGGAGGAGGAGGAGGAGGAGAATAGGGAGGAGCAGGATCTTTTCCTCTGGGGTGCGTCATTGTGCTGAAAACAGCCTGAGTTGTTTGACTTAACAACATACATGGAGTGACCATACAAAGTTACTCTCAGGGCTCCGGTAGTTACCCCCATTTAAATCGTGCGTCTCTAGCCGGATTTTCAAAGCTTAAAGAAGATTTATTAGGAGTAAACATGGTGGTGCTACCTGGGTGTAGCCGACTCTGAGGCACATCATTCATTGTCACCCTTGACCCTGGTTTTCCCCCCACCCCCTGGGTGTATCCTAATTCATATTCTCCAATGGGACACCTCCCTAGCCCAGAGTCATCAATCATGCTCTCCAGTTAGAATTTTGCCCGGCAGAAACATCAGTCACCTTGGAACTATCTTTGAAAACATTTATGGAATGCACTTTCGATTTCCAAGCTGCCACACTGCTCTTTCAAAACCCCTTCCCCCCCTCCCTTTCTGTTAGCAGCTCTAAAAAGACCAGAGAAATATTTTATGAGTTGTTGACATTTACAACATCAGAGCGGAAAAAAAGAAACGTACATTTTTTCACAGTGACAACCTTTGTAGCATTTCCACAATCACACAATCGAAAATTCAGAGGCTTGGCAACTGGTTCATACTTACGATGGTCGCTGTGTGCTGGGGTCGTGCCGTGGTCTCCTTTTGCGACCTCCTGACGAGCAAAGTCAACAGGGGAAGCCCGATTCACTTAACAACCTGGGTTGCTAACTTATCGATGGTAGAGATTCACTTAACAACCGGGGCAAGGAAGGTCATAAAATGGGGCTAAAACTCCCTTAATAAAGCGAATTCAGGCTTCCTCCGTCGACGTTGCCTGTCAGAAGGCGGCAAAAGGGGATCGCGTGACCTTGGGACGCAGCAACGGTCGTAAGTATGAATCAGTTGCCAAGCAGGGGCAGAGAGGTGATTTTAATTATGCATACCTGGAATCGGAATAGAATAGAATGAATGAGCTGGAAGGGACCTTGGAGGTCTTCTAGTCCAGCCCCTCTGGTGCTTTGGAGAATAATTTGACCCCCTCTTCTTTGTGGCAGCCCCTCAAATACCGGATGACTGCTATCATGTCATCTCCTAATCCTTCTCTTCTCTAGACTGGCCATACCCAAATCCTGCAACCCTTCTTCCTAAATTTTTGTCTCCAGGCCTTTAATCATCTTAGTTGCTCTTCTCTGCACTTTTTCCAAAGTCTCAACATCTTTTTTTGTAGCATTTTGTCTTTTGATGACCCTGTAATATCCCTTGCATCGGGGTGGAATCAGGGCAACTGAATGGAGCTGAGTGTTTACTGGCCGGATACCCTTCCTGTCGCCAGTGCAGAGTTTGTAGCTGATATTTACTCAATTCTGTTTACCCATTGTGACTTTTTTTTTTTTTTTTGGTAGGATGATGACCAACATTGGTTGGAGTATTCCAGGTGTGGTGGTCTGACTAGGGTTTTACAAAGCGGTATAGTAGTCTTGATCTTGATTCTATGCCTCTGTTTATACAATCCAGGATTGTATTAGCTTTTTTGGTGGCTGCTGCACACTGCTGGCTCGTATTCAGGTAGCAGGTAAACTCTTAACCAAGTCAGTAAAAGTTAAGTTTCCGAGTTATTGAGGCTTAGTGCATTGGGTGGATGATTATTCCTCCTGGGCTCTCTGCAGCTGAATGTGGACACAAATGGTCAGTGGGCTGCCCCCTTTGAAATGGGTTTCCTAAATTCAACTGGGGCCAACATTTCAGTCCCTCTGCTGCATCCACTGCAGAGAAAATCAGCACTTTGGGCAGTTTGTGGGAAAAACCATCACGGGAAATGCAAAGCGAACAGCAGTGGCTGTATACTTAATAGCTCTCTGTGGTTAGCCTTGGAAGGAATCTTTATTTTTTCTTTCTTTCTTTCTGGGGAAAGCAACACAACACAAGAATCCTTAATTCCATGGAGTGCTTCTGAAAGCATTATTGTATACAGCAGGGAGAAGGCAGTTAATTTCCCCCAAGAGGCCACATGAGAAACTTAGAACTGTTGCGGAGGGCTGAACTTAATTCTGCTCAACATTAATTTTCTTGCTTTATTTTTTTTAAAAAAGCATTAAATTATGTGGTTTTGATTACCGTGAAGGTGCATAGGCACACACACACAGAGAAGTAAATTGGGGGGGAAATAGCAAAATAATTCTGTCTTCAAAATAAAAGCAACGCAGTTGTACTGCATGGAGAATGTACACTTATTTATTTTTGATTTCTAAATGACCTCAAATGGGCCGCATAGAGGCAGATGTGGCCTGGGGACTGTAAAACATCCAGGTCTGATATAAAATGTGTGCATAGACCCATAGGCATCTCTTTGCACAATACATGTAGTCCTCGACTTACAACAGTTTTGTTTAGTGACAGTTCAAAGTTACCACGGCACTGAAAAATGTGGCTTATGACCATTTTTCAGTTACAAATTTTCAAAGATCCATCTCATCCTGGGCACCCTTTTTTTTTTTGAGCTATTACCATCTGGCAGACGGTACAGGATAATAAAAACAAGGACAAACAGGCTGAAAAACAGATTCTATCCCAGGGCAGGAGCTCTGTTGAATTCCACTGTATAGTGCAATGTTGGTGTGGTGTTGGGGGTTTTCAGTTCAATGTGTGGAGTGTGGCTTCAGAGAAATGGGAGTATGGCAGCAGATTTTTATAGGGGGAGTTTGACCGGGATGTGAAAGTGTTTTTGTGCTGATTCTGGGGTGACACTTCAGGACTGTGTGTGTGTGTGTGTGTCTAGGTATGTTTATTCTTCGGAACGTAGAGTTCCTCTGGGAGACCTAATTTAATTAGATCTGTTTGTGTGTGCAGACCATATCCTTTGATATGTGGATTAGGTCTGGGTAACTTATTGGAGGAAGTTTGCTCATTTTAGTTGATTTGCTTAGTTTCAGCTTGACCTTCAATTATCTAATAGTGGAGACACTGATTCTCAGACCATTGTGTTGTTAATGTTTTAAGGGAAGATGGAAACAGAAGGAAAGAGGGGGGGAGGGAGGGAGAGAGGGAGAGAGAGAGAAAAGCAAAAATCCACTCACGCATCATCACAAAATCTCCAGAACCGTAAAGCCTATAAATTTGAAATTTGGCACGTATGTTCCTCTTGGCTTCTAGGTGCTCACTAAGAAAGGATTTTTCCAAATGACCATCAGAGCATTAGCATTTCCTATATTATTATTATTATTATTATTATTATTATTATTATTATTATTATTATTATTAACATGCTCTGATGCTAAGGAGTTCTACTCCCCCTCCCCACCTGAAAATAAATCTCTTCCAAATGCAAAACACAAGCAGAGTAGTTTCACTTTCAGTTTCACAACACCAAGCAGCTTTAGTACAGAACAGTTGAGCTAAGCCACCCCCAGGCTCTGTTTCAGTTTCCAAACAGCCCTCAACTCTCTCACACACTGACAGTACGCTAGCCAGATGAATACCGCTGGATGCTGGTAGGCAGAGGCAGAATTTCCCTCCCTTATTTTCTTCTCCAAAAACTAAGCCCAACCACACAGTTTCATAGTGAAGCACGGGTATCAAGCTGATAGGTAGGTAGGTAGGTAGCTAGGTAGGTAGATAGATAGATAGATAGATAGATAGATAGATAGATAGATAGATAGATAGATAGAAAACTTTTCACACCAAGAAGGGGAAAAACTTAAGCAGTTCATATAGCAGAATGTTTTCCTGTCAGTCAAAGGTTACATCAGCCCCCCCGCCCCCCACCAACAGAGAGGGAAGGCCTGTTGCAGGCCCCACTTCAACTAGTGGAGTTTGGGGAGGGGGCTGCTTCTCTGCCCTTTCCTGTGGCAATATTCCTCCCCCTGGAAGAGGGGCAGCCCCCCCTCCAAAATACCCCGCCGTCCAAAAAAGAGCCAAAGTAGGGCTCTAAGGCCTCCCCAGAGCACGGCAGCTGTGGGGCTGGTTGGAGCTTCACCTTCTAACTAAGTTTGAAGAGTGTTTGCTCATCCTTGCCTCATTCTTTAACTTTTTCTACACTGGTTTGATATTTTAACACTTCGTCGTAGGGCAACTCAGGGTCCCTCTCTGAGGGAGACCCGACAGCTCAAAACCGTGACAAATAAACAAACAAACAAACAAATAAAATTAAAAATAAATAAGATTAAAAATAAATAAAATTAAAACATAAAATAAATAGCAAAAGTTTAGGTGTTGCCCTTTCAGAGCTAGGCACTGGAGAAACAGGTTTTTTCTGAGGGAGATGGGTGGTTCAAAACTCTGGTAAATAAATAAATAAAATTAAATTAAAAAAATTAATTAATTAAATAGCAAAAGTTTAGGTGTTGTTCTTTCAGAGCTGGCCACTTGAGTATTAGGTTCTCTCTCAGGGAGATGGGTGGTTCAAAACTGGCAAACAAAACAAATAAATAAATGAATGAAATTAAAAAATAAATGAAATTTTAAAAATAAATTAAACAAATAGCAAAAGTTTAGGTGTTGCTCTTTTAGAGCTAGCCGCTTGTGGATCAGGTTCTCTCTGAGGGAGATGGGTGGTTCAAAAAATGGTAAATAAACAAATCCATAAAATAAAAAAATAAATTTTTTTTAGGTATTGCTCTTTAAGAACTGGCCACTTGAGGATCGGATTCTTTCTGAGGGAGATGGGCAGTTCAAAACTGGGGTAAATGAACAAACAAATCAATAATATTTTTTTTTTAATAAATAGGAAAAGTTTAGGTGTTGCTCTTTCAGAACTGGCCGCTTGAGTATTAGGTTCTCTCTGAGGGACATGGGTGGTTCAAAACTGTGGTAAACAAACAAACAATCATTAAAATAAATCAATAAATAAAAATTTAAAAATTTAAATAAATAGGAAAAGTTTGTGTGTTGCTCTTTCAGAGCTGGCCACATGAAGAGGGGCCACAGCTGTTAAGTGTGAATCACTATAGTTATTAAATTAGTCACACAGTTTGTTAAATGAACCTGACTTCCCCCATTGATTTTGCTTGTCAGAAGGTCGCAAAAGGGGATCACGTGACCCCCGGGGACGCTGCAACCGTCATAAATGTGAATCAGTTGTCAAGCATCCGAATATAAATCATGTGTGACCATAGGGATGCAGCAATGGTCATAAGTGGGGAAAACGGCCCTACGTCACTTTTTTCAGTGCCACAGTAACTTCAAACAGTCACTAAGTGAACTGTTGTAAGTTGAGAACTACCTGTATTTGACCGAGACAAACAGACCAGTGGTGGGATTCAAATTTTTTTACTACCGGTTCTGTGGGCGTAGCGTGGCTTGGTGGGCGTGGCAGGGGAAGGTTACTGTAAAAATCCCATTCCCTCCCCACGCCACTAGCCTGCTTTCCAGCTCCGTTCTCCTATACAGGACAACCAAAGAAGACCCAGCCAATCCGCTGGGACTCGGGAAGCGGAGAATAGATGGGGGCGGGGCTAGTTGGAGGCGGTATTTGCCGGTTCTCCGAACTACTCAAAATTTCTGCTACCGGTTTTTCCAGAATCAGCTGAATCCCACCTCTGAAACAGACATGCAAGATTTTTTGGGTTTCATTCAACTTCGTGGCTCAGGAAAATGCTTTGAGACTGTGTGTTTAAGGCAGCCAAAGATTTCTTCCCAACAGCGAAAATACATTCAATGAGACGCATTCCTTACAAAGCTCAGTGGTCAAGCTTGTGGTGGAATGAAAGTGGGCCTGTCCTGGGTATATACAAGAATCACCAACTATTTATATGTAAAATTTCGATTTTCAAGACACAACCCTCTCTTCTAGCTCACTTCCCTTGTTTTCCTCTGGAGTTTGGAGACTGTGGAGCTGCAGACAGAGGTGGCATTGTGTGGAGGGGAGGACTACACCCTTTCCTTACACATCCTTTTGCAGGAGCCTTAAACGGTGTGCTCTTTTCGAGACACTGAGCTGTTGTTGTGGAAGCGAGCTGGGGGTGAGCTCAACTGGAGATCGCCTCAAATGCTTTTATGAAAAAGATGAGAGAGAAAGTCAGAGACAGAGAGGGAAAGAATTGTTTTAAGCCAATGCATTTATATTGCTTTCTTTTGCAAAGACATAGTGCAATGTAGGGACGCGGTGGCTCCGTGGCTAAGGCGCTGAGCTTGTCGGTCAGAAAGGTCGGCAGTTCGGCGGTTCGAATCCCTAGCACCACATAACGGAGTGAGCTCCTGTTACCTGTCCCAGCTTCTGCCAACTTAGCAGTTCGAAAGCACATAAAAAAAATGCAAGTAGAAAAATAGGGACTGTGCTGGTCAAACAGTATATAGTTAGTTTGGGAATGAGCTGTCCCCTTAAGGGAATGCCTCATGGGAAATGTAATTAATGCCTCATGGGAGATGTAGTTCATGTCATGTGGTCACATCCTGAATGGTCACTGAATTGACCTCTGGTGGGTTGGGAGAAGCTTTGTTCATTCTTGCTTGGACCCCAGCATCGTGCTGGAGTCTCCCTTTTCTGTATCGTTATGGAATGAAGATAACTATCTTTTCACACTATGGAGACGACAATGCAAAGATTGGACATTAGATGAATCTCAACATAACTGTGAGTTATACCTTGAGGATGCCTGATATAATCCAATAAAGAAACTTTGTATGGAAGCCTTTGTAGTGTATAACTCTTTATCTCAGGTATTTAGAGAAGATAAATATTGCCTGAGACGAGACAGGGACCCCTTTGGTGGGAAGGTCACAGCATTCCATGCGCCTTCGGTGTTTAGTCCTGCCGGCCACATGACCACGGAGTCGTCTTCGGATAGCGCTGGCTCTTCGGCTTTGTCATGGAAATAAGCACCACCCCCTAGAGCTGGAAAACAATTAGCACACAGGTGCGAGGGGAACCTTTATGTTTACCTTTAATGCAATGTTCTGGTTTTGATTAGCAAAGCATCATATATACCTTTGTATATAAAGCATGGTGGAGAGAGAGAGAGAGAGAGAGAGACAGAAAGACAGAATTGTTTCAAGCCAATGCATTTATATTGCTTTTCTTTTGCAAAGACATAATTCAATGCACTGGTTTTGATTAGCGAAGCATCTTGTATTAGACACTTTCTCTAACCTTGATGTCAGCTCAAGAGACACTTTCTGTAAAAAGAAACTGGACGGCCATTTGTCCAGAATGATACAGGGTCTCCTGCATGAGCAAAGGCTGGATTAGGTGACCTCCAAGGTCCCCTTCTAGCTCTGTTTGTTCTGTAAGTGTTTCTCAAATGAGGCAGCTTGAAGATATGTGGAACTCCCAGTCTTCCCCAGCCATGCTGAATAATTCAAACTCATCCGATAATCAATTATCAGGCTGATGTCTTAATTCAATCCTCCCCAACTTGGACGCTCACCCAAAAATGTTTCCAATGAGTTTGAATCCTGGCTATTTCATGGACGTATCTCTGCCATTTTCTTCTTCCAGATTATTTTCTTTGACTTCTCTTTCTAGCCCAGATTCAAAAACTAACCCAGTCCCCAGCTTTGGGGAATCTGCTACGCTTGACCCACTCGCTTTGCACATTGAAAACAACGCATAAATGCATTCCCTTCCAATGCCCCAGTAAAGCTTATTGTCTGAATGGTGCCTCATCTTGGGCGTGAAAGGAAAAAGAAAGCGGGAAGGTCTCCAGCTGTGTCTATTTTTCCTCCCTCAAGGCTGGATCATCCCCTTTAACATCGATGTGAGAAGACCTCAAATCTTTCGTGGGCCGCCGGAAGCTCAGTTTGGCTACAAAGTCCTGCAGTTCACAGCCCAAGGGCAAAAATGGTGAGTCCCTGCAGCTGCTTTGCGGCTGATTTTATTTTACTCTTTTGGTTGTTGTTACTCATTTATCTGGAAACTAATCAAGGAGAGAAGCAATCTGGAACTAAGGAGAAACTTCCTAATGGTGAGAACAATTAATCAGTGGAACTGCTTGCCTCCAGAAATTGTGGGTGCTCCATCACTGGAGGTTTTTAAGAAGAGACTGGACAGCCACTTATCTGAAATGATACTATAGGGTCTCCTGCTTGAACAGTGGGTTAGACTAGAAGACCTCCAAGGTCCCTTCCAGCTCTATTCTGATTGATCAGAGTGCCCCTTTATCACAAAGTTTCTGTCATGCCCCTGGTGGAGACTGACTCTGAGGGAGAGGAGGAGGAACAGCCGACAGGGAGTGGAGGTGTGGCTCCGGAGGTTGTGGAGGGGGCTGGGGAAGGGCAGAGGCGGGCTGAGTAGTCAGAGGAGGACCCAGGCCCATCCCCTCTCCATCCTAGGGCACATAGGGAGGAGAGGATAAGGGAGAGACATGGTCTACTCAGGAGGAGAGGGCCTTGATCCTCTTCATGGGCTGCAGCTGTGACAACTGACCTGCATACGAGCAAGTGCTGGAAACAAATTGTGTAAATATCTCTAGTTTATAGTTCCTCTCTGAGTTTGGCATCCTTCCCAGTGTGTGTTATCTGTGGATGTCCTCCAGCCCTTATCTTGCCTGGTTTGTGTTGCTTTTTTCCTTCTTCTTGTAACTGTTTGTGTGGGAGTTTTTTGTCTTCTGTCAAGAATATTCAGAGCTTGGAAGCAAAGTGAAGGAATAAAAGGGGGTTCACCTGTTTTCTGTGACTGTGTTGTTGTTTTTTGTATATCCCACCCTGGGTCATCACGGTTTGAAAATGCACTTTGATTTTCCTACCATCCAATTTTTGGGACATTCAACAACCTTCCGTGCTGCTTTTTGAATCATTAAGGACACTCTTGAGTTGCCTTGCGGATTTCCCCAGTCAAACATCAGCTGTTTTGAGAAACATTTAATAAAGTACAACAGAACAACTGGCAGCCTTCCCTCTGGAAATCATTTAGAGATGAACGCAGGTGGGAGAATGCAGCAACTGCTTCCAACCTGTGATCTGAGTCCAAAGATCAACCCAGAACAGGAAATATGCTTGGAGGCCATTTGGGCAGCTGTCCCACTATGGCAAAAAACCACAAGGTTTGAGATGGAGCTGATGAATGGGTTCCACAGATGGGGCAGGAAATGGGATGAGTCACATAATAGCTAAATCACAGGAACAATTTGGGGGGGGGAAACCTGGTGTTCAACTTGAAGATGGGATCCTGCAGGAGAAGAAAATGGAAATGTAGTGACCGGCTGGTGAGAAAAAAATCCCCGAAGTATGATCATTGTTTGTAATAGGAAATTGTTGTCCATCATATTGTAATTTTCCATTACAGTTAGTCATCAACATATGACCAACAATTGAGCCCAACATTTGTGCTGCTAAGCGAAACATTTGTTAAGTGAATTTTGCCTCATTTTATGACCTCTCTGGCCACAGTTGTAAAGTGAATCAACTACAGAACACGGTTGTTAAATGAATCTGGCTTCCCCCATTGACTTTGCTTGTCAGAAGGTCTCAGAAGGGAACCACATGACCCTGGGACACTGCCACTGTCATAAACATGAGTCAGTTGTGAATTTTGATCACGTGACCATGGGGATTCTGCAAGGGTTGTAAGGTAGAAAAATGATCATAACTTTTAGGTCAATTTTTTCAGTGTCATCGTAGCTTTCGGTCTCTAAAAGAACTATTGTAAGTCAAGGACTACCTGTATACTTCCGTTCCAGTTAAAGGTCCACAACTCCTTATTCCTTTGTTTAGTTAATTGTTTGGCGTCCTCAAATCAGGCCCAATTTTGGATGAACAAAATTCTTAGTAAGTGGAAGTCTGCATCCAGTTTTATCCCCACATTACAAAAGAGACTTTGGAAAAAGTACGGAGAAGAGCAACTAAGATGATTGAAGGCCTGGAGACTAAAACATGAAGAACAGTTGCAGAAACTGGGTGTGGCTAATCTAGAGAAAAGAAGGACCAGGGGGGACATGATAGCAGTCTTCCAGTATTTGAGGGGCTGCCACAAAGAAGAGGGGAGGGTCAAGCTATTCTCCAAAGCACCAGAAGGCAGGAAGAGAAACAATGGATGGAAACCAATCAAGGAGAGATCCAACTTAGAACTAAGGAGAAACTTCCTAATAGTGAGAACAATTAACCAGTGGAACAGCTTGCCACTGAAGTTATGGGTGCTCCATCACTGGAGGTTTTTAAGAATTGGACAGCCATTTGTCTGAACGGGTTTCCTGTTTCAGCAGGGGGTTGGACTAGAACACCTCCAAGGTCCCTTCCAGCTCTATTCTGATTGGCTGATTGATTGAAATGCCTCTCTGTATATTCATGATTGCAACCCTGAAAGAAATGTTTGTAAAAGCCAGTGCCTTTTTGACTTTCAAAGTTTGGTTGTCGCTCTCAAAATAAACAAGGAAAAATCAGTTGAAAATTGAGGCGCTCAGGACAATAGGATGGCTTCAGTTGGGGAATTTCCAATATTTATCTGTAGAAATCAAAATTAAATTACTTCACAGCTACACTGGTAAAAAAATGGATCCAGCTGCTCAGAATTCATCTCTGAATCCTCCTTTGTTAGAACTTATTGGAGTGGGGGCGTTATTAAAGGGGTTTCTGCCCCTTTTCCCATCCTAACAAGCAAAGAAATGTTGCAGATATAACCAAAAAGAATCCTTCACAAATGAACAATAACAAAATCCCATGGTTTTTGTCCAGACATACCTTTTTCTCCCCTAAGATAAATTCATCATGTTACTCAAAGCCAGGAGGAATATGTGGGTTACATTTTGGCAGCAATGAAGACCAATCAGGAGAATTTCAAATGAAAAGACAATATGTTTTTGGTGAATTGTAGGAATGGGGAGATTGTCTGGATTATCTTGTGCACACATGAAAAACAGATCAAGATGTTCAAAAGCTTCATTCTCACTGGTCCAAAACCCAATATAAAACCCATCTACATGAGTGACCAGGGCTCATTTAAGAGTCGTCCCCTCTGTTTTCCCACCGTAGGAAATGTGGTTGGGGGGGATTTCTGGTTGTCCCCCGATATAGTTTTCCTGGTATAATTGCAATTTTATGGCAGTTTCCTCATTTTTAACCCTCTCGTGTTTGCCCAATGTGCCTCACATTGATTTTATGTCTAGTTTCGGATGAGGTTTAATTTTATCAAGTCTTTGTAACACAGATGCTTCTCTCAATAGGATGTTGGTGGGCGCACCTTGGGATGGAACCGAAGATGACCGGAAAGGTGATGTTTACAAGTGCATTGTGGGAGAAAGGAAAAATTCAACATGCACTAAAGTCAATATAGGTACACATTTTGAAGTATCCATACCATATTCAGAAATATATATGAATCTCTTGAGAGCCAGTTTGGTTTAGTGGTGAAGACACCAGGCTAGAAGACTGTGAGTTCTAGTTCCACCTTAGCCACAAAAGTTTTAGGCCAATTAGAGGGGAGCTCTAATGACACCTTAAGCATGGAAGGCAGCTGAGTGACTCTGGGCCAATCACCAGGAGACGGTGAGTTCTAATCCCACCTTAGGCAAGAAAGCCAGCTGGGTATCTTTGGGCCAATTACTCACTCTCAGCCCAACCCACCTCACACGGTTGTTGCAATGAAAAAAATAGGTAGAAGGAGTATGAGATATGTTCACCACCTTGAGTTATTTACAAAAATAATCAAGTTGGGATAAAAATAAATAAGCAAAACCAATGGAAGGACACCCAGGGAAGTCTGGGTGGGATTCACCCTCATTGTTTTGAGGGTAAAAAATCTTGGAGATCATCAGATCAGTTGCCCAATCCCTACATGATAAAAAAAAGTAGTATTTATATTTGGTCATCACTATGTAAAAAAGATGTTGAGACTCTAGAAAGAATCCAGAGAAGAGCAACAAAGATGTTTAAGGGGCTGGAGGCTAAAACATATGAAGAACGGTTGCAGGAACTGGGTATGTCTAGCCTAGAGAAAAGAAGGACTAGAGGGACATGATAACAGTATTCCAATATTATTGAGAGTTTTGCAGCGATAATTCAACACCAGAAAAATAAACACAGATGTCTGATGCTTCATTTAACATCTTTATAAACATAAGTAGATTTTACAAACCAGTTGTAGATTTCTCCAGCATGGAGCAAACTCAAATAGAAACATGTTTCAAGTTCAGAGCAGAGCTCCAGTCTTCAGCAAGCAAGCAAGTTAGTTTCATCTTCAATAGGCAGACTCAGAGCTTCAATATAGCTGCAGAGCTTAATATAGAGCCACGCCTAGGCTACTTCTAGTTTCAGTTTCCAGCCTAGGCTACTTCTAGTTTCAGTTTCCAAAACAGTCCTCATTGACTTAGTTGCTATGCCTATTCATTGGCTGATCTTGTTACCAAGCTCTATTCCAGTTCATGAAAATACTGTACTCTGACAAATATTTGAGGGGCTGCCGCAAAGAAGAGGTGGCCAGCCTGTTTTCCAGATCACCAAGGCAAGGCAAAGAAGCAATAGATGGAAACTGAACAAAGAGGGAAGCATTCTAAGGAGAAATTTCCTAACAGTGAGAACAATTAACTAGTGGAACAGCTTGCCTTCGGAAATAGTGGATGCTTCATCACTGGAAGCTTTTAAGAAAACAACAACAACAACAACCACCTTTTCTGAAATGGTATAAGGTCTCCTGCTTGAGCAGGGGGTTGGACTAGAAGACCTCCAAGGTCCCTTCCAACTGTGTTATTCTGTTATTCGTTTGGCAGAGCAGTGAGCAGGCATCTCCTTTGGAATGGCCTCTAATGGTCTGGAAAGGGAACAGGCCATGCTAGGTGGTCTTCTTCTGGGCAGGGTGGGCTCACAAGCCACTGGGTGATTATTTTTCTGCCCACCTTTAGGGCAGGAATGCGAGCCCCTTCTGGGAAGCAAAATATTTGTATCTTCACTCATATTTGCCCAAATGGCACCAAAGAGCCAAATTAAAGGTAAAGGTTCCCCTCGCACATGTGTGCTAGTCGTTTTCCGGCTCTAGGTGGTGGTGCTCATTTCCGTGACAAAGCCGAAGAGCCAGCGCTGTCCGAAGACGTCTCCGTGGTCATGTAGCTGGCAGGACTAAACTCCGAAGGCGCACGGAACGCTGTGACCTTCCCACCAAAGGGGTCCCTATTTTTCTACTTGCATTTTTTTACAAGCTTTCGAACTGCTAGGTTGGCAGAAGCTGGGACGAGTAACGGGAGCTCACTTTGTTATGCAGCGCTAGGGATTTGAACTGCCGACCTTTCTGATGTTGTCTTTAGCCACTGAGCCATCACATTCTTCAATTTCACAGCCACATTTTAGCAACTGGCTGAGGTGGCTAGAAGATCCAGGCCTAAAAGGAGATGTCTATAAGTTGCAATGGAGGGGCATTTTCCTAACTCCAAAAGGAAAAGGAGAGATGTTTCAATCCTTGATTTTAAAGGGGCTTTTGTGGCCCACCAAAGCCACCCTAAAATATATTTATCTAAATCCGTTAATAAGGGAGATCCCCTCACTGCCTGAAGTCAGAGGTGTGCTGACCAACTGCTCCGAGGACGTTTTTCCAAACATGTTTTCAGGGTTTTAGGCCTTAATTGTGCAGCTTCCTCTTCTTCTTTAAATTGTGGTGCCCAGAAGTAGAGGTGGGGTTTGACCAAGGCAGAAAACCGTGGAATTATTTCTTCCCATGAATTGAAAATTAAACTAAAAATGTCTTTGCTTTTTTTAGCAGCTGCCTCATCCTATTGACTCATAGCTGTGATCAACAGTTGTCAGGTCCTTTGCACATAGACTGCAATCAGCCCCCACCCACCCACCTCATCCCCCCCCCCCTTCCAGGGCTTTGTGCCTTGAAATCTCTTTCCATTTTTTTTACAACTACTGAATACAGATTAACAGAGTTGGAAGGGGCCTTGTAGGTCATCTAGTCCAACCCCCCGCCCAAGCAGGAGACTCCACACCATTGCTGACAGATAGCAGTCCAGTCTCTTCTTGAAAGCCTTCAGTGATGAAGCTCCCACAACTTCCTAGGGTAAGCTGTTCCATGGGTTGATTGTTCCCACTGTCAGAAAATTCCTCCTTATTTCTAGGTTGAATCTCTCCTTGTTCAGTTTCCATCAGTTATTCTTTGTCTGGCCTTTGGGTGCTTCGGAGAATATCTTGACCCCCTCCTCCTCTCTGGGGAAGCCCCTCAAATATTGGAAGGCTGCTATCTTGTCTCCCCTGCTCCTTCTCTTCCCTAGACCAGCCATACCCAGCAACCGTTCGTCGTATGTTTTAGCCTCCAGTCCCCTAATCTTCTTGGTTGCTCTTCTCTGCACTCTTTCTAGAGTCTTAAAATCTTTTTTATAGTGTGGTGACCAAACTGAAAGGAATCAAACTCATGGGCTGAGTGGGCTAAAACAGACAAGTTGAAGCACATCAGTAATTATACAGGAAAGCATGACAGAGGTGCACTTTTCAGCAGGATCCAAAGATTGCATATTCCTTTTTCTCTCTCTCTCCTTTTTTTCTCTTTCCTTCCTCCTCCCCTCCCCACTTCTGAATCACAACTAGGTGACATGAGTCTCCGGAATATTTCCAGGCAAATAAAAAACATGCATTTTGGGATGACGCTGATAGCTAACAAAGATGACGGGTTTGTGGTAAGTATCTCTTGCGGTATGTTTTTCTTTTTTAAAATAAAGCACATACCCAACCACATATTTTAAAAAAGAGAGAGAGAGAGAGAGAGAACAAGAGCTATAAAAAGCTAACTCTGCTGAAGTAATTTCAGTTGCCAACCCATTAAATGCTGAGGCTTGACCAGGTTGCTGGAAGAACAGCCTTGAGCAGAACAGGGTGAGTTGGGCACATTTTTGATGGCTGCTGGTCACCCTGTAAATTGTTCACACGACATGTTTAATCTTGCTGCCGAAGTGGCTTATTTGCCCCATCAGTGGTGGTATTCTACTGATTCGGTTTGGGCGAAGCAGGTAAAAAATGTTACCGTTCAGCCGGACCAGTAGTAAAAAAAACATCTACCAGTTTGGCTGAACCGGTATTTGTTTTTCTTTTCTCCCAACGATCAGCTATTCCGACAATCAGCTTCGCTCAGGAAGCTTCCCTGAGGCCCAGGGGGCAAAAAGGGGCGCAGGGGGATTGCTGTGTGGCTCTCCTGCGCTCGGTTTTTGGCCTCTTAGGCCTCAGGGAAACCTCCTGGGAGCAAAAACAGCCTTCCAGGAGACTTCCCTGAGGTACAGCAGGCAAAAAAAAAATGGACCATGGGGGGGGGGGGCTGCAAAGAAGAGGAAGAGGAGGGAGGAAGAGGAAGAGGAAGAAGGAGAAGGAGAAGGAGAAGGAGAAGGAGAAGGAGAAGGAGAAGAAGAAGAAGAAGAAGAAGAAGAAGAAGAAGAAGAAGAAGAAGAAGAAGAAGAAGAAGAAGAAGAAGAAGAATGGATAGGGAAGTTGGAGAAGAAGGGAGGAAGGAAAAGGAGGAGAAGGAAGGCTAGATAGGGAAGTTGGAAAAGAAGGGAGAAAGGAGGGAAGAGGAGGAGGAGGAGGACGAGAAAAAGAAGAAGCCACGCCCACCCAGTCACATGGCCATGCCCACCTAGCCACACCCACAGAACCAGTAGTAAAAATATTTGCATCCAACCCCTGTGCCCCATATATCGAACCACAGGGTCATCAATAAGCTGAACCAGCCTAACATTGTCAAAAAATCTAGACTGAAATCACAGAAGGGAGGGACATTAAAGATCTTCTAGTAAGAAAATAAGGACTAAGAGTGACTGGATAGCAGTCTTCAAGGATTTGAAGGGGTACCATGAAGAAGAGGGGGTCAACTTATTTTCCAAAGCACCAGAAGGCAGGACAAGAAGCAACGGATGGAAACTTATCAAGGAGAGAAGCAACCTGGAACTAAGGAGAAATTTCCCGACACTGAGAACAATTAACCAGTGGAACTGCTTGCCACCAGAAGTTGTGGGTGCTGCTCCATCACTGGAGTCTTTCAAGAAGAGACTAGATAGTCACTTATCTAAAATGTTATAGGTTCTCCTGCTTGAGTAGGGGGTTGGACTAGAAAACCTCCAAGGACCCTTCAAACTCTATTCTGATTCATGGATTGATTGAATAAATAAATAACGAACAAATAAATGAACACATGTGCCTTTTGGCACCTCCTGCTGAAATGCATCCAGAGAAGGAGCAAATCGGATGCATCTGTAAATGCAGCAGAATTCCAAAGCCAGCCTCTTTCCTCAGATGCTTTCCTGGCCCTGCTCGGTTTTAATGGATTGTTCAGGAGTGTGAAAAACTTTCTCCAGTTTAATTTTGGTGGCATTCCAGAGTACCTGGCTCAGATTTGGAAAACAGGATGTTGGATCTTCGGATTCATGGCTAGTGTGGGGGCGGCCCTGGCCAAGAAGCCTTTTGCTCCTTAATTCCTAAATGTTCCCCCCCAAGTCCTCCACCTCCTCCACTTTTCTACTGGTGATGATTTTAAGGCTGCATTCCCACAACAGACTGAATACTCAGCTAACCTATCTTTTGGTTTCACACAGTATATGCAATGATATTCTGCATTAATATTATTAAATCTTCAGTTCGATTCACAGTCTGGGATTGCTAAAAACTGAACACTTCAGGTCCTAACCAAGGACCTGAGAGCTGTTAAGTCTATACAGGTAATCTGCGACTTACGACCACAATTGAGCCCAAAGTTTCAGTGATTAAGCGAGGCATTTGTTAAGTGAGCTTTGCCCCGTTTTACGACTTTCCTTGCCACTGTGGTTAAGTGAATTACTGCAGTTGATAAGTTAGTAATCCGGTTGTTAAGTGAATCTGGCTTCCCCATTGAGTTTGCTTGTCAAAAGGTTGCAAAAGGCGATCATGTGGCTTATTTATTTCATTTATTTAGTTTAGTTTGTCAAGCATGTATGAGAAACCAAGTATAAGTATGAACATAACATATAAACATGTAAGTATAAACGGGTATAAGTATAAACATGATAAATGAGTACGAATAAATGGGAACGGTAGGAGAGGGATGGTAGGCACGCTGGTGTGCTTATGCATGCCCCCTTATGGACCTCTTAGGAATGGAGTGAGGTCCACAGTTTAAGGTTAAAGTTTTGGGGGTTTGAGGCAGAGCTGGTATTCAGCCGGTTTCTACCAGTTCTGGAGAACCGATAGCAGAAATGTTGAGTCGTTCGGAGAACCGGCCAATGCCGCCTCTGACTGGCCCCGCCAACCCCATCTCTTCTCTGCCTCCCATTGAGTCCCAGCTGATTGGCTGGGTCTCCTTTGGTTGCCCTGCACAGGAGAACGGAGCTGGAAAGCAGGTTAGTGGGATGGGGGGGGGAATGGGGATTTGGCAGTATCCTTCACCTGCCATGCCCACCAAGCCACGACACACCCACCAAGTCACACCATACCCACCAAGCCACCAAGGATGTAACAACAGAGTCCGGTAGGGCTTTCCAGGCGCGACCACACTTGTTGCTGAAGTCGTATTTTCTGCAATCAAGTTTGAAGCGGTTTACTTTGAGTTTGTATCTATTGTTTGCCTGTGTGTTATTGCGGTTGAAGCTGAAGTAGTCATTGACAGGTAGGACATTGCAGCAGACAATTTTGTGAACTATGCTTAGGTCAGACCATAAACTGGGACACCCAGCCCAAGTCCCTGCAGTCCAGTAAGCCCCTCCAAGTCCTCATGGAGATCCTCTCTCTTTCCGGCAGGCCTGCGCTCCCCTCTGGTCCCAGGAATGTGGAACATCCATGTATAACACAGGGATGTGCACTAGCTTGGACAAGGACTTCCGGCTGATAGAAAACATTGCTCCAACGGTTCAGAGTAAGTTTGGCTTTTGTTCCTTGGACTTCTAAACTATTTTAACTTTGAAAGACCCTCTGGCTGATTCTATAGGGTCCTCCCCCGGGTGTGCTATAAACCAATGGTGCTCCATTGCAATGTGTGGACATGTTCCTTGGGTTGACTCTAAAGCGCAGCACAGATTCATGCTCACTTTGTGGGTGGAGCAATTTAAGGTTTTGCACAAGTCTGAGCTTCCAATGGACTTTTTAAAACTTGCAGGTTGTTCTGACCCATGCCCTTTTCCAACAAATCAAACACAATCCAAAGGGAACAGAAATCTTGTAATGCTTCTGCAAAATAATTAGCTGTGATAAGCACAGCTTTGCCAAACTGTGTGAGACTTGCCAAAAGATAACAGACAAGAAATAATTTGCAATACAAGAATCTTCAAATACAAACTCAGGATACTGGAATGTCTACGAGGCTGGAGTTTCAAAACGTCTTTGCCTTCTGCAAAGAACTTTCGTTTCACAGCTGGCTTTTATCTTCTTGAAGGAGGGGCCATTACCTTGCAGCCTTACTCCCGAGTTGCCCATGCTGTTGTAACTGCTCTTTCCTGCAAGCAATCCTGCACTCAAGTGCACTTGGCACAGGCTCCTCGGGAACCTCCTCATCGCTGCTGCCAGCCCCCACAATCTCTGAAGGCAGGAGTCCACTCCCTAATGGTCCTGGCCCCTCATCTGAGCTCTCCTCAGCCGTCCGCACCTGCTGTCGGACAACCACAACACAGGTGGTCATAAGTGTGAAAAAGGTCATAAGTCACTTTTTTCAGAGCCGTTGTAAGCTCAAACGGTCACTCAATGAACTGTTGTAAGTTAAGGGCTACCTGTACTATAGTTCTAAAATTGTAACAAATCGAATTGCCAAGTCCTACAATCTAATTTTCATTGTTACCGTTCTTAAGTGAGAAATCCAAAAGTGGTGCCCAAGTAGAAATGAAGCCAGATAAGCTTTTGCCTTTCCTCAAAGTGACTTTCAGCCATCCAGGCTGGTGAGTGGGACCTCCCATCACTCACAGCTGGCTCCAGGTTCCCTCCCATGAGTCAGGCCCATCATTCGTTCCACAGGAGGGCTGACTAAGTGGCTAGAAACACATCCTGGGGTTTTAGAAAGCCTCACATGTCCATGACTCTCCTGGAAATGTCCAGTTGTGGACTTACATTTATCAGAAGAGCTGGGATTGTTTCCAACAGGATTTGAGGAAACATGGAAGAGAGACGTAACAAATCAATTTTGCACCCACCAATTTCAAACAGAACACTGAGTGGTGTGGTAGCCTGGAGCTCTCGTATCACAATCAGGAGGCTGTGAGTTGGATCCTAGGTAGAGGCGAATATTTCTCTCTCTCTCGGCACAGATGAGTATATATCTGCTGAACATAACTCCTCATTGGCAACAGGAAGGGCATCCGGCCAGTAAACACTCGGCTCCATTCAGTTGTCCAGACTCCACCCCGCAAGGGATTATGGGGTCATTAAAAGATGATGAATTTCAAACAGAACATTCTTCTTTCAGCATCAGTGGACACGCTGAAAGATCTAAGCAAGGACAATTGAAGGAGTACAATCCTTATCAGCCCTAACCAGCATTGTCTGGGCCCGAAGTGAATCATAATCCCCCACTTCCAAAGAGGGGGAAGGCTGGCATAAAGGCCATGTGGTATTCCATGGCTTCCTTTGGTACTGTATTCCAAATTGGTTATCGGGATTTGAGATGGCAGCTTGGGTGTTGCACAGATCCATCCTCAATCATGGAGGTTCAGTGGTGGGCTTTAGACCAGTCCATCTCCTTCAACCTACTTCAAGAATTTCAGTGAAAGAAATAGCAGCAGAAGTATTGTGTAGGCCATCTGCTTCCCAAGGGAAGACGAGATATAAATCTAATATTAAATATTGATTTTCTAAATTGGGTGAAAATACTGGGGAAAAGAGGAGGGATAGCCAAAAGTTGCTTAGGATTGAAAG